>NC_090020.1:78233634-78547634 GCF_036417845.1 Apteryx mantelli
TGATAATTCTGGGAGGATTTAAGAACTGAGATGGATTGGGCTCTATTTCCCACAAGTAACTGTATATTTAAACAAACAGAAACTGCAGGACTGTCTAAGCATTTCTTCTGGAAGCGAGGGTTACCTTTGGAAGTCAGTAATACCAGATAAAGAGTATGAATAAGAGATTGTTTGATACAGTCTAATAGTGATAAGTTGAGATTCCATTCAAGCACTGAGGAGTAGATATAATTATTCACATCATACAACAACTGCTCAGAAAAAGGAATTTTATTCAAGAGGATTGATGGTCCATTCTTTTCCAGAGAGGGGAGTAAAATAATTGTTGAAATATGCTGTTAGAAATCGTATCAGATAAAGTGATCAGTAAAAACAGCCTGATTAGCTGTCATCTTCAAAGGTTTATTTTACCAGTTGATGACAAATTTTGAAAAATCCCGTGTTTCTAGGATGATCTATCCTGTGCTCACTCGCTTGCTTTCTGTCTGTTGGTGCTTTAAGTATAATTGACCAGTTTAAGCAGCCATGTTGTGCTTTCCCTTACTCATGGCCTTCTCTAATTGAAAATGGTAAATGGACAAGTATTTCTGTGGAGACCCAAAACTGATCCTATCCTTCATCAAAAAACCTGCTTGAGCAGCAGGTCAGTCTCAATTTATCACTGAATGGTTATAAGCTTAGACTGCAGGTTTAACTAACTAAATTAATCAATATTGAGAATTATTGCTGCTTTTGTGCCACTAAAGTTAAGGGTTTGTCAGCATGTTCGTTATAATCCAGGATTTGGGGGGGGGGGGGTGTTAACAGCTTAACCACAACAGTTGGCATGAGAGTTGCAGCACTAAGCCTTAGCTTAAGAGCAAATTTATTTATTTGGTAGTACATGTAAATATAATTACTTTTGACTATTTAAATTTAGAGGACTAGATTCAACTCATGTTTGTGCCAGCTTTAACTAGCACAAACCCTGGCACTCTGCAAGTAGCAGCAATGGAAAGTCTGCCAGGGAGAAGGTGTTGGGAAGTGACAGAAGCTCCCTGCCAGCGCGAGGCGTTAGGGTGCTCAGCTTCTGGAGGGGGCTGCCCGGATAAGCAGGCATGGCAGGTAAAGATCTGTTGGCTTGACAGCCTTTCTTGGCAGGCCTCGAATGGAGGCTTTGGTGTGTGTTACAGCTGCCTCCCGCTTGAGGAAGAAATGCCGCAGTGCTACTTTCTTCTCTCTCGTTGGATGAATCGCCTCTGGGACAAGAAATAAGTGTCCCTAGAAGGTAAAGATGGGTGTTTTGAGATTTGTAGTGTGAGAACTGCAGAAGGACCAAGCTTGTGGCTCTCAGAATGGTTGTTCACAAGGTAGTTTTAATGATATTTCTAAAGGAAAAGTAGTATTTCATTATCTGGCATACTGAGGTTAGACTAATAGTGAATTTGTTTGCCTATCATGCTTTTATGCATGCTTATCACTGCTTTTCATAATACAGCCAACCATTGCATGTTTGACTGTAGAATGTTATTAAGCCAAGTGTCTACACCTGCATGAGGCCCTTGAAATTATGTTCAGAGCAGATCTGGAAAGCTTTTCTACTCCATGTACTTATTTATCTAAACCAAAGCCAATATATTTGGAAAAAAATCACAGGCAAGGTTGGGACTGGGCAAATTTGGAAGAATAAGTTCTTTCTTCCTAAAGCACAGTTCTCTCTGACAGTCTTAAGCATCACCTTTTTAGTGACCAGGGATGTCTTTTTCGTAACTGCTGTTTGCTTAGAAGCAAGACACTGTTTTTTGCCTGTGAGCTGGAAGGAAGTTTGAAAGGGGAGATAATGGCATTTATATGCTTTCATTTAGTAATAAAGAAGTTTTTACAGAAACTAGATCTTACATCAGGTATAATCAAGCACTGATTTCAGCAAAACAAGTGTTGTGTTGCAAAACAGAAATGAAACTGTTTTAAATCGAAATATTGAGTTGTTCTTTCTTTAAAAAAAACAAAAAAGTTGTAAATTGTGCCTTTGTGAAAGACCATTTAATTTGATTACAGCCCTAGTGCAATTGTCAGGCTCCCCCCACACAGAAACCATTGTAGTGTCGAGTTTGGCACAGTAAGTCCTATAATGCCGCAGATAATCAAGCACTTACAAGACTTAGGCAAAGGTTGTTCTGCTCACCATGGAAACAAATAATTCTCCTGTAGCATTTTTTTACTTTGGGCATCTAAGAAGTGAATTTAAGAACAGTTAGGTAAATTAAGGGATTGAGTGATTGTCTAATTTCGGCATTAAGTTTGTTTTTTCTTGTCGCGGTTTTAAATCACAGCTTTAATGCTAGCTGAATGTATTGTCTTGAAGAGAAGTTTCTTATAGCCATTAAAATAAGCGATTTAAAAGTTCCTGCAATGTAAGTACTGTATTTTAGCTGTATTATTATCTGTTAGACCACAGTGGCCTGTTGGAGTTTTTATAAACAGATTGTATTGCCTAAATTTGTGTTTAGGGACATTTTAAAAACAGAACTATTTACCCAATTGCCCAGCACATTTCAGGTGAATGTTTATTCAGGGACTTTTAAGCAAATTAATATCTGATATAAAATATAATGTGCAGAACTGTATATTTAATAATGCACATTGGAGTAGCGTAGAGTAGATCTGTTATGCTGAGTATTTAGGAAATATGACAGTGATGAGATTTAAGCTTTTGCCTTAGTTACACAGTAGTTGCCCTTCAGGTGTGTGTGTTGGATGCTTAAATATGGCTCTGCTCTTAAGGTGATGCTATGAAGTTTTTTCTCCTATAGAATCTAAACAAGCACTTGTAAAGAAACAGATTTTTTTTTCCCTTGTATCAAACATGATTCAGTATTCAAAGGAGGAAGAAGAGGAGAAAACTTTCATTCCAGACTTAACTTTTGAACATTTAAAGGAATTAAGTGTTTGCAGGGAGGTGGTGAGTTAGGTGATGAACATGATAGGAGACACAAGTTTTTTCAATTCCCTGAGAGAGCTAGCAGTACAAAAAGTCCAATATAGTTCCATATGCAAGTGATAAAACAAGACGTTTGCAAATTAATCTCCCTTATTCACAGTGTAGGTTGTTAATTGTTCTCTCTGCTGGCTGTCGATATAATGTGAAATTTTCATTCCCTATTCAAGATGGAAAAAGTTGTGGCTGAAAATGTTAACATTTGCATTTTTATTTGTTGATTTATTTAAAGGACAGCCTCTCTTACAGCAATCCATCACTCAGTGACACCCCAAATATGAATAATGTATTGTAGACTTGCGGTTACAATGTGTAATAAGTGCCAGAGACAGTAGAAGAATGTTAACTATGTTGCAAATGTAATATTTATCGACTCATAGTTTATTGCTTTCGAGGTTCAATAATACTGACCATAGGACATTAATATCACTTATCTTGATTTTAGTTGGGCACCTCTGTATGTAGAAATAACCCATCTATCTCATACTTACAAAATAAATGTGAAATTTACAGCGCTTTATAAGAAGTGCATTATAGGTTTCTTTGCTTAGAGCTCACAATTCTCCTCTTCTGCCTTCTCATTTACTTATATTTAACATTGATCCCACTCCAACTGCCTGACCCAGATGGTGAGCACTTCGACGACACTCTTTATAGAGGCTTTATTTACTGGCTGTATTATGATCTCGATGGTGTTTGGACCAGGTCTCTCTTCCTGTTAAAGACCAGTTCGAGAAGAGACTGTTAGATAGTTTTCTAGTGCTTGTGTCTAAAAAGACAGTGGTTGAGAGGCTGAAACGGAGATAACTTCTCATTTGGAAATACGTAAATGTAAAATCTAAGTCATCTCTCCTTTAGAGAATCATGACTGTCAGAAGTAGAAGTGTTTAGTTAGGTCAATGGTTGTCATTATAGACATGGAGTTTGTTTGCAAAAAATATTTAACCAGCCAATGGAAATACATTAAATCAATTTTGAAAGATTAGGATTTATAATTCAGGTTTTATTCTGAGAACCAAATTTTTTGTGGTACTCTATGTAAGAAATTTTGCAATGAGGATATGTTGTGGTAGCAAACCAATTTGCAGTAATCATTTTCATTTCAAGTCCTTGCTCTGGAATTCTGCTTCAGAAACTGATCCCAAAGGGCAAACGCTTCTCCTTATCTACATTGTTCTGTTACTAGCACTAAAAGCTTTGAAGTCTCTGGGGTGAAGAAGTGTAGATGTGAAACTGGGATTGGGATCAAAACCAAATTTAACAATAGGAGATTTCAAGCTTGTGTTGAAATCAGATTTCACCTGTGCAGACTGGCTCTTGGGAAACCTGGAATTGGGTTCAGCTGTGAAAATGATAAGCCTTGATTATATTTCATGTTGTAGACATCAAATAAATTTTAAAGTGACGTTCTGTATTTACATTTGAGGTTATCAAACTTAACACATCATCACATTCTTTTTCTTTACCGTGTGTAACAGGAACACCTATTTGTGTCAAAGGAACCAATCTAGTAGCTGCTCTATGATAACAGTTTTGGTGTGTCCGTTGCTGACAATGAAAATCACATTGGGAAACTCTGACTTGCAGTGCAAGAGGATTAATGTTAATTAGCAACTGTTGGCTGTAATTGTCACCCTCATTAAAATGCAGAATTATGTATTTCTTAGTTATAAATAACCTTTCTAATTGTACTTGATGTATGCCAGTTTAATCAAAAAGTACACTTGCAAACAGGCAGATATTTGCATTAATCTAGCACTGGATCTTTGAGTCTTTTTTGATCGTCTTTTATTCCAAAGTTGACTAGTTGGGGGAGGTCTATTACAGCTACATATCCTTTACACATTTTTATATTCAGCTATGTGGATCTGACAGGATTTTGTATTAAAATGAGGGGAAATGTCTTCTGGGAATGTTCAGTGCAACAGAAAACGTGTCAGTTTTGAAGTAGTTGGCAAGGTTTCCATCATTCAGTGGTATGACAATAAGTTGATTGTAGTTTGAAAGTAATAATAAGCGAAGGAAAATAGAGTACAAATCATATTATGAAGCCGACTTAACCCTTTAAGCCTGCTTTTTACCATCGTTTTCATTGTTAAATCTTGATTACTTTTTTCACTGTTTTTTAACTGTTTTTGCAGGTTCTCAAATACCATATTAAATCTTAAGCGAATGTTGGTTCATTGGATGTGATTCCCATTTGTACTTGTAATCAAGACTCAGTGTTTTCAGGTTCATTCTGTGCTTTGCTCTGCTGCATTGTCAAGAAACCCGTTTTGACTGCTTTTTTTCCTTTGTCCACTGATGCTCTGAGTACTATGCATTGTAGCTTTTAAACATTTTCCTGGAATTACTGTCATGCAAGTTTCTATAGAACTTGACAAATTAGGACCACTCTTGGTTCCTCTCTTCATGATTCTCTGAAGAATTGTGCATGGTTATCTTCATAGCACCTTAGTCACTTCTCTGCTCCTTCTCCATCAGAGAGAAGGAGCATAATAGAATTGCATAATAGCATATACAGAATAATCACATCTCACTTTAAGAAGCCATTTTTGTAAATGCCTTGTTCAGATGCAGCAGTAGCTTTGGCAGGGTATTTAGGTGGCAGGAGAGATTGCAGATCTCGTAACAAATTGTTTTGCTTTGTTCTTGTATCCTGAAATAACTGAAGCTCACATGAGGATAGTAAACCATCCTGAACTCCAGAGCTGAGATGGTAGGTCACTTCTTTTCCCATACGGCCCCGGAGGAAACTGCAGCAGATCAGCAAGAGTGTCCAGGCAGCAGGAGCAGCTGCAGGCCAATACCATCAGCCATTCAGACAGTTTTGTCTGAACATTCACCCCTCTGAGCTCATCAGCTGTTTGCCCCAATCCTGTTTTTTGACCTCACCTCATTGCAGAGCCATTTTCGCTCCACTCTCCTTGTTCTTTGCCCTATTGCTCTTTCTTTGCTCTCCTCTCCCAAAATGTGGCACTGTCATACTTCCACCAGGCTGCTTAATCTGTCTATCTATTCTTCTTTTTCTCTGTCCTTTGCCTGCCTTGACTGTTTAGGCTTTAAACTCTTCAGGACAGGACCCTGGCACGGTGAATCTCCATGCTTGGTTGGTCCATGTAATAAACGTGATTAACTGTGATGCTAGTATAGGTAGGGTGGAATTCATCTTGCTTAACTTAAGACATCTGAGCTACTTACCCTTAGCTCCATTTGTGGCTGATGGCCTATTTTAGGATGAGCTAAATCACCTTTGGGTGATACCTGTCCCCTTGTGGACTGTAAAACGAGCCTAGAGTAACCGTCACTGACATCTTATCCCTCTTGTAGCTGAATATATGGAACTAAAAATAAGTTGTTTGTCTTTCATGTTTTGATTATAGATTGGAGGCAAATGCAGGGTTAACCGATGTGCTGCATGGTCAGTGGGTTGATTATTAATACAATGTTGATATTTGTGTTATAAATCAAAGGGCTTAGGTACTGAATGATCTGGGAGAGGGAGTGTACAGGTGAGCATACAGCATCTTCCTCAGTGGAACGTGAGCTTTTAACATGATAAGGCATTTAATAAAAATAGCGGTGATGCAAATTTGGAAAGAAGGATAAGAGTTGTCACTACTTTGGGGAATCCTTTTCAAAGGTGACATAAAGTGGTGAAGCCCCATAACTTGAACATAGGTGATCAGGATACAGTAATATTTATGAGGTCTGAGCAGGACCTTGCACCAGTAATTTCCCATCTCTACTGGTCAAACACAGTGTGTATCCAGAGATGGTCTCAGTAGACACAGATGTGTCTTCTCAATTATTTCCCATTGATGAGTTGCCTACTTACAAAATAAATTCTTCCTTCTCTATCACTTAAGGACATTAACCAGCACTTTTTACTATTAGATTTGCCTCATTCCAAAGTCCTGGAATTTAGAGTTTTAATGTACCTTTTTTCCCTTTGTGGTATCCTAATTCTTCTCTGCCTTAATAAAAACCTCCAGCTCTTGTTTTTACCACTATGAATAACACAGTATCATCAGTGGTGTCACCTCATTATTTGTCCTTTTTCAAGACTGTTTGTGAATGCATTAAAGAGTTCAGGCCCTAACAGATTTCTGTGAAGCTCCACTAGTGACCTCCCATGCCATTTTAAAGCAGAACAATTTTAATGTTATTTCTTTACTGCCTGTCTTTTAACCAGTTATCTATCCATGAGTGGATTTTCCTTCTTAGTTTGTTACAACTTTGAGTCTTTAGTGACAGATTTGTTGAAAAGCTTTCGGAACACGAGATAGATGATATTAACTTTATTTTCCTTTTTTGGATGCATAATAATGCTACAAATTATAGTAGAGTTCTCTGATTAATTACGACTTTATATTGACTCTTTTCCAATACATCAAGCTTATCTGTGTTATGAATTCTATTCTGTATTATAATTTCTATCAGTCTGCTTGTTCTAAATGTCAGACTTTTTCATTTGTAGTTTCCTGCATCACTCCAGATCCCTTTATAAAAAAACTTATATTTGCCAATTTTCAGTGCCCCAGAACTGAGGCAGTTTTAGGCAATTAGTTACGCACCACAGTTAATAGTTCAGCTATTTCATACCTGAGCTCCTTTAGAACTTAGTGAGTACCATCTGACACCAGCACTTTATTATTGTTCATTCTGTTGATTTGTTCTGTAATGTTTTTATACGACACTTCAACTTGAGACACGTCTTCCACCATGTCCTCTGTGACATCAGAAACTTCGCAGGTTCCTGCGTGGTGAATGTGTGTTCATATAAATCATTGACCTTTTCTGCTGTGGCCTTATCATCCTTAGGTGCTCCTTTCTAACTTTATCTCCTCCTGGCTTTAACAGATGCTCAGACAGGCTTCCTGTTTTTGATGTATTTAAAGCAGGAGTTGTTATTAGACCTTATGCATTCAGCAAGATAACCCATAATTTTCCTTGGCTGGGCTTTATTGTGTGTTGTTTTTTAATCTGTCAGGGTTTATGCTTTGCTATTTTCCTTATTTGGACCTGACTGGACATAATTGTCTCCTTTACTGTTCCACTTAACTAGTCTGGCTGGATTTCATCTTTCTGAAGTCTTTCTTCATAGGTTGTATGTCTTTCTTTAGGCCCCAGTATGATACCATTAAACAAATGCGTACCATTTGCAGACATTTTTACCTTTTTGACTGCCCCCCCACACACTTTTTTTTTTTTTAAAACAAAGTTCCTCATATTTATGTCATTTTCACCTCTGAAATGAAAGACTTCTGTAGTGAATTTTTGCTCCACAAGGATGTTAAATCTAACTACTTAATATTTATTGTTACTCTTTGGTTGTAACATCTGAACAGTCTATTGCACTGCTCAGACGTGGAAGAGCTTTTGCAGACTAGGACTCTTCAGTTTGGAAGGTGAGGATACCTTAAAAGTCTGTAAGATCAAAAATGATATGGAGAAAATGAATAGGGAACAATTTTTCACTGTCGTCTACTGGAAAAAAACCCAGTGAGCCTCCAACAGAATTGTGAGATGTCACATTCAAAGTGTACGACATTTAAATAGAGACAGACCAGAAATCCAGTTAGCCCATGTCCTGACTTACTGTGGTTATCGTGTTCTTAACTCCACATACTCCAAGATTCTGCGCTAGGGGTTTTCTCTTCTACATCTTTTTAGCTTCTTTAATTCATCCATAATCTATGGCTTCTAATAAAGATATTTTAATAACTATATGTTCACCTCTTAATATCCTTGTTAAGGCATTTCTGATGTGGAAAAACCCAATATCTGTGATTAAGTCTCAATCTTATAAGGTTGCATATCTGGAATTAGTTCACTGACATAAATGGAATTAGAATAGGATACAATAACTAAAGAGACAGGCCCTGATGCTCCATGGTAGGGTAATGAAATAACTGAAGTATCTTTCCACATTTGGGTAGGGAAATTCATGGCAGTATTTCACGGTAAAGAATACCGAACTGTTTATTACATTTTTGGATGAACATTGAATTGTGTAATATACCTTCTAGTTTCCTGATACAGATTTGAAGGAAACTAAGAATTGATGGGGTAATCCCTAGTTGCCCCCATACTATAGCAAGAGGTTTGCTGTTGTCTACCTACAGTTCCTTGCTTAAGCTGAATGCACCAATTTCTGCTGTAAAGTGACTTTTTTTCTCTTCCTAAATCAGACGTTCCTTTTCAAAGAGTAAGTTTGCCTTTGTGATGGGCTGTGACTGGAGAACTAAAGTTATCTCCTCAGCATTTAGATAATCTTAAAACAATATCTGTTTTTTTCCATTTCAGATACCACACAATTTAATAAATTGTAAATATTATTTTAATTTAGTGCTTAAATTTATCAATGCAACTTACTTCCAGCTCCTAGGTAATTTAGGGTCATGTATAATAGTTTTTATCTATTTGTCATGTTTATGAGGTGGTACTTCATTTATGCCCCTCTGCAAGAACTAAAAATATTTCTTTTAGTCTGAATGTATGGGGGGGGAGTTCTTTTGAAAACATAATGGAAAATTAAGCCATTTACTGAAAGTAATACTATGTCTTTGTTTTCTGCACTATATGAAGTTCTCTCTTCCTGCTTTAATAGTGATACTTTAAATGTTGGTCTTCTCCTTTGGTTCTTTCTATCTGTAAGTTTTAAGCGATTTTATTTCGATATATACATCTGAAGTGGATATATATACATCTGATAGTGGAAAAAAATTTTTTTTTTAATTCCTTTTCTGTAAAAACAAATAAAGACATTCTGGAGTAATAATATATAATTTATGTATTGAAAATCTTTTAAAGGAGATTCTCAAAGCTTCTAATGCCATTGTACTTTTAACTTTCATTTTTGCTTCATCTGCATTGAATCATCTTTTACTACTTAAAACAGAAATTGGGTTTATTGAAACATTTCAGTTCTGATTATTTTTTAATAAAGATGAAGAAGTCTAACCTAATGAAATCACTGGAATGAAATGAGAAAAATTTAAAAGAATTAATAAGCTGAAGACTTGAAGGTTTTATTAAGTCACATTTGGCTGTATGTTTCTCTGTGTGTATCGTCTTGGATCAGTAGGGTGAGAAACATGCCATGTCAGAAATGACCTTTGTACTGTTAGACTGACTTTTTCTGTTACATTTCTAGAAGTGTGAGTTGCACACAACTTGCATTACCAGTAGTACTTGTGTGTATAACTCCTGTACCTGTGACCATGAAATTGTGCTTTGAGATGCGCAGTAGTACTGAATTCAGATTTTATTTCCCCTGGTTTTGACCTATAAATATATTTTGTAGAATGCATGCACATCTGTCAATTTATCAGAGGGCTGTGAAACGTCATAATATACGAGCAGCTTTATGATTTATGAGCTTGCAGACTTTTTCATACTTTCGGAAAGAAAATGTTTCCTGCTCACAGAATCACAGAATCACAGAATCACTGAGGTTGGAAGGGACCTCTGGAGATCATCTAGTCCAACCCCCCTGCTCAAGCAGGGTCACCTAGAGCACATTGCACAGGATTGCATCCAGGCGCGTTTTGAATATCTCCAGAGAAGGAGACTCCACCACCTCTCTGGGCAACCTGTTCCAGTGCTCTGTCACCCTCACAGTGAAAAAGATTTTCCTCATGATCAGATGGAAGTGTCTGTGTTTCAGTTTGTGCCCATTGCCTCGCGTCCTGTCGCTCGGCACCACTGAAAAGAGTCTGGTCCCATCCTCTCGACACCCTCCCTTCAGATACTTGTACACATTGATAAGATCTCCTCTCAGCCTTCTCTTCTCCAGGCTAAACAGGCCCAGCTCTCTCAGCCTTTCCTCATAAGAGAGATGCTCCAGTCCCCTAATCATCTTTGTGGCCCTTCGCTGGACTTGCTCCAGTAGTGCCACATCCCTCTTGTACTGGGGAGCCCAGAACTGGACGCAGTACTCCAGATGTGGCCTCACCAGGGCTGAGTAGAGGGGGAGAATCACTTCCCTCGACCTGCTGGCAACACTCTTTCTGATGCACCCCAGGATACCATTGGCCTTCTTGGCCACAAGGGCACATTGCTGCCTCATACTTAACTTGGTGTCCACCAGCACTCCCAGGTCCTTCTCTGCAGAGCTGCTTTCCAGCAGGTCAACCCCCAGCCTGTACTGGTGCATGGGGTTATTCCTCCCCAGGTGCAGGACCCTGCACTTGCCTTTGTTGAATTTCATGAGGTTCCTCTCTGCCCACCTCTCCAGCCTGTCCAAGTCTCTTTGAATGGCAGCACAGCCCTCTGGCGTATCGGCCACTCCTCCCAGTTTTGTATCATCAGCAAACTTGCTGAGGGTGCACTCTGTCCCTTCATCCAGGTCATTGATGAAGAAGTTGAACAAGACTGGACCCAGTACTGACCCCTGGGGGACACCGCTAGCTACAGGCCTCCAACTAGACTCTGTGCCACTGATCACAACTCTCTGAGCTCTGCCATTCAGCCAGGTCTCAATCCACCTCACTGTCCACTCATCTAACCCACACTTCCTGAGCTTGTCTATGAGGATGCTATGGGAGACAGTGTCAAAAGCCTTGCTGAAGTCTAGGTAGACAACATCCACTGCTCTCCCCTCATCTATCCAGCCAGTCATTCCATCATAGAAGGCTATCAGATTGGTTAGGCATGATTTCCCCTTGGTGAAGCCATGCTGACTACTCCTGATCACCTTCTTTTCCTCCACATGCGTGGAGATGGCTTCCAGGATGATCTGCTCCATCACCTTTCCAGGGATGGAGGTGAGGCTGACTGGCCTGTAGTTCCCTGGGTCCTCCTTCTTGCCCTTTTTGAAGACTGGGGTGACATTGGCTTTCTTCCAGTCCTCAGGCACCTCTCCTGTTCTCCATGACCTTTCAAAGATGATGGAGAGTGGCTTAGCAATAATGTCCGCCAGCTCCCTCAGCACTCGTGGGTGCATCCCATCAGGGCCCATGGATTTGTGGGTGTCAAGTTTGCTTAAATGATCTCTAACCCACTCCTCCTCCACCAAGGGAAAGTCTTCCTTTCTCCAGACTTTCTCTCTTGCCTCCAGGGTCTGGGGTTCCTGAGGGCTGGCCTCAGCAGTAAAGACTGAAGCAAAGGCGGCATTCAGTAACTCTGCCTTCTCTGCATCCTTCGTCACCAGGGCACCCACTCCATTCAGCAAAGGGCCCACATTTTCCCTAGTCTTCCTCTTGCTGCTGATGTATTTGAAGAAGCCCTTCTTGTTGTCCTTGACATCTCTTGCCAGATTTAATTCCAAACGGGCCTTAGCCTTCCTCGTCGCATCCCTGCATACTCTGACAACATTCCTATATTCCTCCCAAGTGGCCTGTCTCCCTTTCCACTTTCTGTATACTTCCTTCTTCTGGTTGAGTTTTGCCAGGAGCTCCTTGCTCATCCATGCAGGTCTCCTACCTCCTTTGCTTGACTTCCTACTCATAGGGATGCACCGCTCTTGAGCCTGGAGGAGGTGATGTTTGAATATTAACCAACTCTCTTGAACACTCCTTCCTTCCAGGGCCCTCACCCATGGGATCCATGAAGATCATTTGATAATTCAGTGTTGTACTGTGCACATATATTTGTAGTGGCTGCAGTTTGTAGCTTGCTTTGCAAGTCTTGAGTCTGGTGTGGCAAATGCTCGTAGCTGTGCCCGTGCCCCTGCCCATGGATCTGCTGGGAAATGTTCAAGTACCACTTTTGTTCCAACGACCTTGTCCTTGTTGAGGAACCTACATTGTTCAGTGCTTCTTTCCCCTCTTACTGTAACAGGGGAAGCGATTCCTACAAGCACTTTAACAGTGCTCCAGCTGCTGCTCCTCTCAGCTTTTGTCGATTCCATGTAGTTGCTCCCTGCATCCCTATTCTTATCCATATATCCATATCTCCCTCCCCCTTCCTTGCCAAATTCAAATCCCTTTCAGTTTTATTTTTCCTGTCTCCCAGTAACATCTTAGCTCTTAGATTTCTAGGCATGAGAGAAAAGTGTGCTTTCTTAATGCAGCCTGCAGTGACAGCTAGATACTACTGTGATGAGCTTCTTAAGAAACGTGTAGATCACTAGAATGTATAGGCCTATTGTAATTATCTGTACAATTCTGTTGCTTTCACTCCTGTTTTGTTATGAACTTTTTAGCAGCAGACCATTTCTACCGGTGCACAAACCGTAACATCACATGACATTGACTTTACTCAAACCAGAAGATTTTTGTGCCAAGGTTGTAACATTGTATCATTACTTCATTGTATCTGTGTGAAAATTTTAATTTCACGCCCTGCGGACTTCACTGTCTCCGTGCTCTCTACTCGTGTTGTTGCATAGAAGGGTAAGTCCCTGGGTCACATTCATTTTGTAGTTTTTTTTTCTTTTTTCTTTTTTTTTTTTTAGCAAGAGTTCTGTTTCCTTTGAGAGGTCTTGCTGTAAAGTTATTTGGAGATTTCTGCCAGAAAAATATTTGCAAACTTCAAGTGAATATACTAAAAATATTTTTGCTAGGTTTTTTAACATGTAGATATGATCTTCGTATTGAAAAAAAATATATATATATATATGTGGTAGTGTGCTATACTATGATGTATTTTTATGTAGATAGATGCAAGTTATGTGGTGGAAGTATGTGTTAATACATAGGGATGGGAAAGGCTTGTTTAAATATATCATCACATTTCTTGTGTGTCCAGTCTGATTTTACTGAGGTGCAAACCCTTCTGGGCAAAAGTAGCCCTTGGTTAATGTTTTGGATTGGTTTATGGAGCTTCCTGTTTTGCAGACATTGGCAGTTTAAGCTTCAATGGTAGCACCATACGTGCACTGTACGGATAAGTCACAATTCAGTCCTTGCTAGTCAGTCCTTGGCCTTTTGCCATACACTGTCAGTGAGGTTTAGTGCGTTTGTGAAGAGAAATGCCCTACTACAGATGCACAGAATCACAGAATGGTTGAGGTTAGAAGGGACCTCTGGAGATCATCTAGTCCAACCCCCCTGCTTAAAGCAGGGTCAACTAGAGCAGGTTGCCCAGGACCATGTCCAGTCGGAGTATTGAATATCTCCAGGCATGGAGACTCCACTGCCTCTCTGGCCAACCTTTTCGAGTGTTTCACCATCCTCACAGTAAAAAATGTTCAAATAGAATTTCTTGTATTTCAGTTTGTGCCCGCTGCCTCTTGTCCTTTCGCTGGGCAGCACTGAGAAGAGTCTGGCTCCATTGTCTTTATTCTCCCCCATCAGTTATTTATACGCGTTGATAAGATCTGCGTTTCTCCAGCCTGTCCCAGTCCCTCTGAATGGCAACACAATCATCTTGTGTGTCACCACCTCATTTCACATAAGCCGTTGGCCAGCAGCTTGGTTCACTTTCCGGCCTTTCTCAGCCTAGCTTTTATTCAGCAGAATATGGGAACGAGAGACTTAGAGCCAGTCTCCTGAGCCATTAAGTGCCCTGCCTTTTTTTCCTAGTGTATCAATGGCACTGTGTAGTTTCTGACAGAAACGCAGACTGTCTGCAGGTGTATGGTTATCGAAAAGTAATCCTGCAGAGCCCGAGATCATCTTTGCTAGTTACTGCTGGGAATGAACAAACTAAAATTTCACTTCTCTACCCATCTGTTCAGCAACCAAAAGTAGGTAATTTATCTCAGTGGGACACCTACCACCTGTGTAAAGTTTTTGAAAGAGGTTGTTAGCATGCGCTGACTATAGCCAGGGGACACCAGGCCTGAGTGCCTTGTACTCCGTGCTTTACTGCTGACTTTTTCTGTAGGGTGCCTTCTAGCTTAGTGCTTGCACAGTGTCAAGCCTATTCAGTGCCTGTTTCCCTATGAAGCTTACAATGACACTACCTGTGCTGCCACGTGGCATGTTCTTGTGCCGCCTGCGTGCAGCTCCTCACTAACCGTCGCCCCTCTTTGACATGCTAAACCAGGCACCACCAACACACTGTATTTTTTACACTTACTGTTTTCTCTCAGTGACTTCTCTTGAATTATGTATCCTCATCTTTGATGTATGAAATCTCAGCTGATTTAAAGATTACCCCAGAGAGTTCAGTGCACCTGGAAATGAATGGAACAGCAGTTAGTCCCGACCCTTCCTCAACTGAGTGCAAAGCAGGGAGGTTAACAGTAGTTGGGTAATGGCACACAATTTCTATGGCAGCTTTTGTTTCTTCACATATGGTCTGAGCCTAAGCAATCCATACGTCAGGATGCCAGCTCTTCTAGCTCAGTTGCAATGTTTGCTTTCAGGCAAAATTGAGTAAAGGAGTTCAAGTAAAGAGCTAATATATAGGAAGGTTCTGGGTTCCTTGTTCTGTTAGGACTGGACACCAAGGATTTCATTAGATAAAGTACCTGAAACTGCTTGTGCCTCTCTCACTGGGATGTGACTGGAACGGAGCAACTGAACACAAAGCTGGCTGAAAAGCAGCTGCTCTCTGATGTGAGGCTTCTGAGTACATAAGGAAGGAAAAAGAAGCCACTGAGCATAAATTACACACATAATGTCAGCCAGATGCAGAATTGCAAGGCATGTAAAACTCGAGCGCTCTATCCTCTACAGCACACTTCAGCTTCTTCAGTGTGAGTTGTGGTCACTCTGCTCCTTGCAGAAATTAGGCTTTTCTAGATGATCTGCAAGATCCTGTGTTCACCTCTCTTATGCCAGTGTAACTGGCATAAAAGATAATGCCAGTTACTATGCCTTCAGCATTAACGAAGTTACACCAATTAAAAGCTGAAAGCAACAAGCATCACTCAAGTTTGTGGTGCGCAGTCTGGCCAGAAATGGGCCTTTTACAAGGCAAAATATGCCAGTTCTCTCTATTTAGACTATTACTATACTCGAAATTTAAATTCCTCTGGATTTCTAGGCAGTTTCAGCCCCATTAGCTCCCTTTCACACCATCCTGTAAAGCTTTCTAACTCTCCTGCTATACACCCAGCTCATGAACAAAGAAGACCAAAGCATTGGTTTTGTAATAAATGTTCTTTTTAAAGTCAAGCCTCCTACTGAGCACTTTCTTCTCACTACTTGGTTACTTCTGCCCTTTCTCTTTTTCTCCCTGTTCCTTGCCAAGGGACTGCTAGCATAAGCACAGGGGCTATCGTCATGGCTTTGCTGTTTCATGGATGAGGAGCTAGAAGATGTTTGCATTTACCTCCGGAGTGTAATTCTGACTGATGGGTCTTATCAGGGTTGCCAAGTCCACCTATCCAATTGTCTATTTCTGTTCTGAAGACCAAGCAACCATAAAGTTGAAAACCATGTTGTATTTTTGGAATCTGAAATTTCAGACAATGTATTTATGAATTATTTATGGGGAATGTGTTTTCAGTATTGTGCGGCATAAAATGGAAAGAATGCGTATCCATACTTGCCCTGAACTCTCCAAAGTGCATGCTAATAAATAGAATGATAACCTACCATCACTTTTGCCCTGTAAGATTTACAGTGCAAGCACTTTTTTGTGTAGTTTAATTCAAATCAGTTTGTCAACTTAAAGCTGTAGTGTTTTGTTTTAAAGTACAACTTGGTGAGTGATTTTCTACTACTTAAAGAAATCTAACTGCTTCCCTCCACCCCCCCCCCCATTCTGCCAGAGTTAGTGTCTGTAAATTTTTCTAGTCATGCTGGCATAGAGCCACGCTAAATTATGCTTTAATTCACAATTAGAAGGAAGTGGCAACTGTGCAGAGCAGCAAACCTTTTATTTAAAATGGCCATTATACAAGATCATGATTCTATGGAATGATTAAGATATTGAAGAATAATTAAGATATCTTTAGATTTTCAGCCATTTAGAAGTGCTGGGCTTATTTAATTTTTTTAAGCCTCCCTGAAACAGCTTTTTCTGTAATGACAGTAATACAGGACTTTATATTATCACAACTTGGTGTTTATTGGTATCTGAATTGTCTAATGGTAACTTGTTTTCAGTGCTATAGCTGACAGGGCAGAGATAATTAAGAAACAGAAGAATTTGACTGCTGGATTTTGCTATTAAATACTCCATGCCACAGCAGAAGAAATTAAGCTGATAAGCAGGAGGGGAAGAATAGCACAGATCCACAGGAAGGTGTTTAGGTACAGCAATTGTCTGTATGTAAAATATTTCACCAGGGCAGAAAAAAAGAAAAGAAAAAGGTAAAATAAATAATTCCTAAGCATTCACTGAGGCATCTCATTTCCAAGTGTCATGGTGTAAAATGGAGAGCTCGCAGTACCTATTCACCCTGACACAATGAATTGCAGAAGAATGGGAACAAGCCCAACCCCACCGAGCTAGTGGCACAGAACTTCCGCTGGTTTCCATGGGGTCAAGATCCACCCGAATATACGCTTAAAATGACTGCAGTCCAATTTTGCTCCTCTGTTCAATGAGGTTTTAAATCTTGCACAGGTAGTAGCATTTCTTGCTGCAATGGTTAGAAAGTCAATGAAAGCTCACAGTTCAGTAACTAAATGACAAGGTAAGAAACTTTGGAATCATAAAATGGTTATAAGTGCTTGACCTAAAACTATGCAGATCTCCCAGTGACTGTATTGTTGAAGCAAAAAGGTGATTTATTATCTGGCAGGTTAAGAATTTGGACTGGGCTTGTGAAGAAAGGCAGACTGCTAATCCATGTAAATCATGATGGACTTTGCAACCTGTATGGTATTTTTTTTCCCTGAGCCATGCCCCTTTAAATTGTATTTATTTATTTATTTAGTACCCCCAAAGTTCTCGGCAATGTACAGGGGTATAAGCTAGTCCTAACTCTGCAAGAAGCAAATTAGGGAAAAGAGATGAAACATGAAAAAGAAATCAAAACTATGAGACAAGACTGAGAATGGCAGAGAGGAGGTGCAAAATTGCACTGCCACTTATATATGCAACCCTTTGTCAAAGGCTCTAGTACATTATAAAAGAAAAAGCACAATTTAGAAGATGATTCATTGAATTAGAGGTTTCTGTGTGGGGAAAAATGCTTGGGGACAAACTTGTAAGAGCGAAATATTGAGGAAAAAAAGCTGTTAAGGCGGGAGAAGTATGGGGTTGAGGTATGGCAGAAAAGATGATGACAGCTTAGTTTTGGCCCAGAACAATAAAGGCTGAAGATCGTGGTGAAGATAACGCTGTGATGACAGAGTGCTTAAGGGGAATAAAAGCTAAGCATGCTCTGAAGTGCAAAGTTATTATGTAATATCACAGCAGAATCAGGGCCTCAGGTGTTGTATATGCACTAAGGTTCATTTTCTGATCTGAAGAGCTTTCAGGCTTGATGAGATAGAAAAGGGTGTGTGGGAAGGGAGAGAAGGACAGTACAAACCAAATGATTGCAGAGGTGGTTGTTAAACTCCATGGTTCTGTAATATCTTACTTTTTTACTAAAACTTTGTTCCAAGTTATCATTTTGTCACTGGCAGGTCTGGTTTAAAAGGTTTCTCCACTTCCCAATACTCATTTCTCTGTTCACCCTCCCCCTTCCAGAATTAGCACAACCTCAGTTATGCCAGTACAGCTGCCTGCAGCTGTAGCTTAAAAGAAACAATCTGGATTTTGTTGTTGTTTCTTTAACTACTAAAAGCACACACAGACAAAAACAATAAAGAAGCCCTTTCAGTTGTATTTGACAGGTTGGTAACATCACAGCAGTCTGAGTGAAAGTCCAATGTGGAAGTAATAGAAAAGGCTGATTTACCAGGGCAAAGAGGTAAGATTGAGAGCATTGGGAACGGAGTGAGGACAGGTGAGAAATTTAGGTGTTGGTCTCTGCCTACCGGTCAAGTGAAGATGACAGTGGCTTGTTTGTGTCACAGGGAGGAATGCGAATGGCAGTAAGTATTGTTTCAGTAACGACAGCCAGTTGGATGCTATCATAGGTGAAACCAGGGTGAAAACTGAGAAAGAAAAATCTTTTATTAGCTGTTACCTAGGGCAGAAGTTTTCTGAGATGCTGTTGCTGAACTCAGTATCCTTTAGTACACTGGCTCTGCTTGGTATGTAAAACGCCAGAAGGAAACGAGTAGTGTTCAGCCTCTTTCAAGATGAGCCCTCTTTAGCTCTTTACTGCTGTTTATCACTTTGAAGAGGGTATCCCATAACGCTTTCAAGCATGACTCATTTAAGTTAGCAAAGGTGTGATGTTACCAAATTCTGCTGCTTCTCTCCTAATTCCTCCAAGACAAAGGGCTGCAATCTCTGATGACGTTTTCCACAAGATTTAGTGATAACTGCCACTAACCCCACCGAATATGAGGCATTCAGTTTGCTGGTGTTGTAGTCTCACTGCACAGAGCCATGTTAGAGCACAGTGTATCAATACATACAAATTAGAAAGCAATGAAGTAGCAGAGCAATGAAGTATCATCTGAGTCTGCAAAGGCATGCATCGTGTGAGTGTTAGAGGGAGCAGCTCTCCTCTCTGTTTCTGTGTCACCACACCAGGGGAATATGGTGCTCATTTCTGGCTGGCTGCTTACTGGAAAGATACTGTCAAAGATCAGAGGAGAGCAGCAGAATTTGTTGCTACGCTAGAGGTATTGATACATGAGAGAAGATTAAAATATGTGTGGCTTGGATAAATGTTGACCGAGACTGGAGCAGAAGGGAAAAATGTGATATTATTCAAATACTTCAGGTGTATTTGCACCAAAAAAGGAGATGGATTCTGAGTACAATGCAAGATTTTTAGATATAACTAATGGTATCAGGCTGGGAGGAAGAAAAAACCCTTTTTGTCTATCTCCAGCTGATTATCAGAAATATTTTCTTGTTGTGTATTCTTGTTTGTGTCACACGTACCTTTTCCTTCTACCGAACTCCAAAGCAAAAATGCATGAAAATTGATGTTTTCCATGCTGTCCTGATCTCCTTAATTGTATGTTATATCCTCCTCCCTGGACTTTGACTTATCTATTTAGACTGACTGCTCTTTTGGACAAGGAATCACTCTTATAAGTGTTTGTTTGAGTGGGTCCCCCTGATCCTGATCAAGGCCCCTCCAGGTTATACTATAGCCCATAAATAAGTAATAATGGTAATGATAGTGTGAGATGTATTTGGCTGTGGAATGGCCTCCCAAGGAGAATAGCAAGAGACTGATTGTTAGCAACAAATATTAAGGAGCACACTGTAGGGAATGGTTCTCCGTCAGCAGGGAGATAGCTGGATGATCTAATAAGTCTTTTCTTTCTCTAGGTTATGATTCTGTGAATACTGCCTTAGAGAGTTCTGTAACAGTCTCTGATACTATAAGCTCTCTATTATGTGGGTGTGGGTTTTACAGCACTCCGGGAGGCTCTTGCTGAGGACACTGTGTAAATATATTCCATTTTACATTGTGTGATGTATTTTAAATAAAAGGCTCAGATCTTTTTTTAATTGCTTTGAAATATTCTGCAGTCTGATCTTTTTCTTTAAGAATTAAAAAACTTTGAGATGCCTTTGGAAAATATAGACCTGTTACAGGCAAGAAATATGGCCCAGCCTGGAGCTGATTTAAATACATACAGCACTGCTGAATTTGTCTCTTCCTGTGTCCCACAGTGAACAGTGTCTACTCAGACTCCCAATCTGCATGAAAGTAAAATAAAATAGGAATCTCGTGCTATCTAGCAGAATCCCTTTGTCTCTGATTCTCTGTTTAATCTTACTCATTCTCTTGACGCTTCAGCCTCAAAAATTACACTCCTCTGTTCTTTTTTTGATTGCAGCATCTTGAGAGTCACTACATGGGAATTCTTTGGTCACTGAAGATGCAGTACAAACATGAAAGGCAAGGTCCTCTGTCCTGACTTCTGGCCTTTCAGAGAATAGCTGCAAAGTTAGCCTCGCCTCAGCTTTCCTTTTCTGTCCAACCAGCTAAAAGTCTCCAGCCACCACAAGTCAGAATCCTGGTCTGAGCCAGCAGGATATTTCACGTGTCCTTATGGCACAATCAGAGACAGATGGTGTTGCAGAGGACCCATTAATTTGGGCAAAGTTTTGCCCTCCACCCACATAGCCTGTGTTAACTTGGGGGTGGGTGATCATTCATCACAGCCAGTTTTTCACAGATAACACGCTTGTGATACAACCTGAGGTTATTTTCAGGTTTGGGGTAGTTTTGGCTGCTGAGGCACTTCTCTGCCTCTGTGTTTTATCCCTAGGAAGCTGCTTTTATTTGCCCTGTTTGCTATAATCTAGTAGGAGTTTGATACTTGCTTTAGAATAACAGTAAGCTTGGTTTCCTTTTCTGTAAAATGGGTCTGTTCCTTACCCCTTGAATGTGTTTTTAGCTGTATTAAGTATTTGTAAAGTGCTTGGAGGCAGGCGGTGTTTTACGAATACAAAATAGTGTTAGGCTTTGTACTTAGGCACAATACCATGGCATAATTCAAAGGCAATTCATGTAACATTAGTAAATCACTTTGAACTTTATGTTGAAAATATAAGCAGCAGTATAAAAATAAACCTTTTTATTTCCTTTGGTATATACAGTTAAATAAAGTAAACCTGTACAGCTACTAATCTCCAAAACCGTATTGCCAGTATGCTTTGTTGAAATGCCATCCCCTTGCAGAGCAGACTTTCTGTGCGTTTTGTATGCATTTATGGTTGAAGAATAAATTTTCAGAGACTGTAAATGAAAAGATATCTCTGAACATGGTGATCAAATAATATCTGACAGTGCTTGTTTAAGGAAATATACATATATCTGACTGCCAGAGTATGTATGACTCCAATAAGTTTAGTTATTTTGCCTCATGGGGAAATTCCTGCTCCTCCAAATATCAAATGTGTTTGGGATTGTGCTGTTTTTCCAGAAAGGAGCAGATGATATTATTGGTTAAATGACTGCGCAATATGAAAATACAATAGTGTAGTTTAAAAATTGATCAGTGTATAAGAAATATCACATATTTTACCGTGGGAAAGAGACAAATATTAAAAATTCAATGACATATCCTAAAAGTCGAAATAAATAAATAAACAAGCATCACTGTTCAGCCAAATGATGTAAGGATGCTTTGTGGTTACCTTCAAGAATGCTGTTTTCTCTATTATCCTGCACAACGATTAATTCTGTGCATTATTTTTGCATACCCAGACCATTTAGATACTGTACATTATAGGAATGTCTGAACTCTGATTGCCCAGCAGGTTTTATTTGACAGAGAACCAAATGGTTTGAGGTGATTTCTCAGCAACCATCCTGGGAATAAGAGGTTTATGTTTCCCAGAGCAACGGCCACATTTGCGTGTTCGTCATAAAAATGCAGGAGCATTCCTCCCCATTCGGGTTGGAAACGTAATGTAAAGTAAGATGCACCTGTAGATGTTCTGAGAGTTGTATTTCTGCTGCACATGCAATGAAAGAGAAATACTGTGGGAGGAAGGATTTGGCACTGTGCAAACCTGTTTTTGTTTTTGTACTGCTTTCCTCTTTAAAATGTGAGCATTTAATGAGCTGTTCTGAATCATAATGCTTTATGATGTTCCCTGTTACCTTAGTGATGGACTACAAAACTCTTTTATGTTGAGAGTGTATAAACTCCACTAGATTCTTCTGTATTTAATTAGGAGCTAATGCTTAAAGTTTATAATAAATTTCCAAAAGCACCTTAGTGGCTGAGGAGCCAAATTTCCAGCAACTGTTAATTGTACACACAGGACTAAGGGATATATATAGAAGGCTGAGAGGAGATCTTATCAACGTGTACAAGTATCTGAAGGGAGGGTGTCGAGAGGATGGGACTAGACTCTTTTCAGTGGTGCCGAGCGACAGGACACGAGGCAACGGGCACAAACTAAAACACAGACGCTTCCATCTGAACATGAGGAAAATCTTTTTCACTGTGAGGGTGACAGAGCACTGGAACAGGTTGCCCAGAGAGGTGGTGGAGTCTCCTTCTCTGGAGATATTCAAAACCCACCTGGACGCGATCCTGTGCAATGTGCTCTAGGTGACCCTGCTTGAGCAGGGGGGTTGGACTAGATGATCTCCAGAGGTCCCTTCCAACCTCAGCGATTCTGTGATATCATGTTATCATGGCACTGTGCAGCACCAGACCAGGACAGGTTTAACCAGTCAGGGCACAGTTGTGCACTGACACAGCTGTACTGGTTTGATCTCAGTGGTACTTAACTCTCAGATAGTTTGGGCATCTCCGTACTGCTCTCTGTTGAGTCGTATTTGGAGATTTACCTTTTACATTAAAAACAAAGTTCAGATTTCTTTATTGAAATAAAAGCTTCAAAGCTTACCTGGTCTGTTCTCTCTATTCCTATCTCTACCCTCTAGACCTGGCCCTACCTTCGGCAGGCCCAGGGCACCAATTCTTTGTGTTCCCTGTGCTGATGGAATTTCTGGAGACTATGGAATAAGATTAGTTTCACCAAACTTTAGCTATCTAAATAGCTGGACCTCTAATCTAAGCTTGTAGAGTAGACTTTACAAATTTTCTTCTCCCAGAATGAAGCATGCATGCAGACTTTCAAGCTGATGAATGTTAGATAAAAAAAATATATATAGGGGAAGTGTCAAAACCAGACTTAGAAAAGAGATTGTTTTCCGGTCTGTTGTGGAGGTGCTCATTGACTTTCTAACATACTGACAAATATAGCAAAAAGGTGAAGACAGACTGAATTATCCTTAAAGGGACAATTGCCCATCTCATTTTCCTTCTGTCAAGAGGACAAAACATCATCTAGTGCTGATAGAACATTTTGGTTGCTTGGTTGAACATCTGTACAGGCAAGTTTCTGTATATAGCTTGTGTGCCCAATACTGGTACCTGGGATTTTTTTCTCCTGGGGAAATGTAAACAATATGAGGGTACTCTTGGCTGTTAATTTACATTAAAAGAGTGTTCAGTATTCACAAGCCAAGTTTGCCAGATCAGTTTTCATGTTTGAAATGTCCTGACTTTTGAGTGCCTGATCCTGCGGCCTTGACTTCGTGTCAGCCATAAAGTGTCATAATAATAATGAAGCCTGTTTTTTACTTATGCATTTATTCAGATCATGCAAGGAATATGTATGCTGTTTTTTAGAGAATGTTGCATTTCAGGATTTGAGCATCCTGACTGCATCTCTTTAAACATTCAGATACAAATAAACTGTGAGAAAATTGTCTTTCTGAGTGTCAAACCATTCTAGGTCTACTGTATTGCCTCCAGCCAGATGCTGTCTGATGTTGCCTAGACAAACTGGGGCAAACCATTATCATGGGATTAAACACTAAATACCTGCAAGGAGCATTCTCTTTATCAGATAGCGTTCTGTTAGCATAGTTCGTTCACTTTATTGCATATATAACTGTGGTGTCAAATAGACTGATTTACAACACCTGGTCTTTTACATAATCTTTGCTATTTGCTGCTCTTGTAATCTGCCAAATCACTTAGCCTTCCTGATAGCAGAAATGCTGTAAAACTTAGATAAACTTGTGGAAGAAATGAACTCCAAGGTACTGCTGAAATCTAGGGCCTGCACATTTGCTGTAAATGCACTGGCTGGTTTGGTTTCCCCCTACCTAATCTGTGATTGAATGTGGCTGCTGGAGAAATTGAAAATTTTATGATAGCACTACAGTCAGAGGAGATAAGCATTTGTATGCTAGACGATTAATCTAAAAAGGAGTTTTAGGTGTGGCTAATGAAACCAGTGTATGTGTTAACTGGTTTTCTTTGGGGTTCAAAGCATCTGTGTATATCTGTATAGAGTCTAGTCCAAAACTTTCTCTACGTGAAAAGTCTGTCTAATATAGTTGTGTGCTAGTTTTCACTAGCAATGTGGCTTTTTCCATCTTAAGTTGGAGATATCTTTAAAAGGCCTTGATTTTTAAAGAGTACTTTCTGAATGCAAACAGCCCCTTTAAATGGTGTTGCTTGGCTACCTGAAAAACATTTGTCCTTTTGAGATTTTTGATTAGGATAACTGTAATGCATCATATTTGAGGGAGGTTAGCCATTTACATAGTCCAGCTGAAGCAAAACTACCTGTGTTTTTGTTGTTGTTGTTGTTGTTTTGAGTCACTCATCTTTGGCTGTATTGAGGCTGATTTGAACGGACAAATAAATCAAAGACACCTAGACAAGCTAAAAACGTGAACAAGAATTTTGCAGAATGGGTTTCTGATTGGGAGAAATGTAAGCTAGTATATCTGAGGGAAAATAAACCACTCTACAGGTAGTCAAATAGTGGGGAGAGCACTGTAATGCCGTAATGGTGAGTCAGACTGTGCTAGGAATGATGACGGCCATCAGATTGGAAGGAGCAATAAAAATGGTTGAAGGAAATGGAAGGGTTGACTTTCCAGTGCAATCATAGCATAAGAAAGCTCTAATGATTTATCATTAACACCACTATTAACCCATCACTAGCGCAGTTAACTCCTCTGAGCTAAGGAAGTCTTTCAGAGTCTCTGAGTCAACTGTGAGTTACTGTGAGTTCCCTGACTAGTTGGGCTGTAACTCTCGCTGCTGGAGCTAATGAAAAAGCTAATGAAACGTATGTAGCATGGCTTTGCTAGTTTAGGCAACGAGTTTGCTTTACCTGCTGCTGCTTTGCATGATGTTAGTGAACAACATAGGTGATGAGCTCAGTGGTAGTCTGCCTCTGGGAAATACATTGGCCTTTGCCAATGTTTCACCTCAATAAAGTGTTGTGAATACTTGTACTTAAGAATTTTTAATTTCACCCAAATTTAGGCACCTACTCCAGCTGGCTAGTTGCTTAGTCTTCCTAGGCTCCCTCTGTCCTGAATGGAAAAACAGAGCCTTTTCCACAGGGACGTGAAACAGGAGCCTGAGATGTTCCCCTACCGTATGGAGGAGCTACTCTTTCTACCTGCAATAGAGGGAGCTTGTGAAAACCAACCAGCTACACTGAGGTCTAGGGTTGGGTGCTGTGAATAATCTTCTCTATATGCAAGTCATTGAGTGTGAGAATTACTTTGGCATTAGTAAAATTGGACAGGTTGGTACTAACAATGATAAGATGGAACTAAGGGGACTTTGGGGTAAAACTCTTGAGTGATATCACTTAGATCAGAGAACAGCCTCCCTGGGGAAGCAGTGGAATCGGTATTGTTTAAGACATTTAAGATTGGACAGGAGAAAATATATTGTAATGATCAATCCTGTGCTGGTATTTAGATCAGGTCTGGTCTTGTGTGAATATTAATAGGAAGTCTCTGTCTAAAGTAACTGCCATTATTCAGTGTGCATTACTAGCTAACATTGGCTTGCAACCTTCCTCCACATCTGTACTCACACTTAAAGGACAGTTTGAGTAATGTTTAGCATCTTTGCCTTCTCTCTTGGTGCCTGAAGTGCTGATTTTGTATTGCCTTGCTTAGATTGTATTCCTTCAGTGCTTCCACCAGACAGATTCCATATAGTGCATAGAGATTTACAGGAAGCACGTGTAGTTTGTGGCAATAATAATAAAGGCTCCTGCTGTTTTCAAATCCCTGGGAAACTAAATCAAGTGTAGAGTCTCTTCAAAAAAGTGCAGTCTGTGTATAAGTCGCTTTACTGTTACCTATGTGGGTCTGTCTTGTACCTGTTCTGTGTATTTAGCTGTCATGTCTCTGAGTTCTGTCCTCAATCTCCAGAGTGCGACTAAGACATTATACACCTCAAATGGAAAATCTGATGAAACAGCTTAAAATAAACTGTGCACCCATGCTTTGCTCAACTCTTTTCACAACTCTGTGTTGGTATTCCTCATAGGAACTCATACAGCAAAATTCTGCCTGTTCCTATGGCACCCATCGGGCAAATCTAGGTGTAGTCTGAATTATGAGGGTGGGAAGGTTGGATTCAATTTCTGTGTGATGCCGAGATGCTTAATGGAACTCCATTTTCTTGATATGTTTCTACAGCTATGAAGCCTCTCTTCTTGACCTGGTTGAAGCTATGAGTCCCATATCTGCCCCAGGACACCTCTACAGAGAATCCCATGACAGGAGCAAAATGCACACACCTCGTCATGTGAGCCACAAGCCGTCAGCTTGGTACCAGGCACCTCGGAGTTCCAGAAGCAGAGCAGATGAGCTAGAGGAGAGCCGGCTACTCGAAGAGATTTTCTTCATTTGACAAGTCTTATTGGTCTACAGCCCTTCTGTAGAATTTTTAGAACTTTTTTATTTCTGATTTGTTTGTGTCAAAGTATCATTTTTAAATTATTTGATTGACGATTGTCTTCACTCCTCTAAAACATAGCTAATTAGCATTCTGCTTCATTTTGGATTTAGCAATCATGTTGCAGGAACGTTTTTGGGATAGACTAGTCATTTTTTTGTAAACCTTTCACATGCCAAGTAATCATTCTAAAATAGAATTTTTTTAATGCACAATGTTTTCTAATAGAGTGAAGTCACAGTTTAGCCAGCCTCATATTGAAAGTTTATTTCATTATCGATTTTTAGCTCTGAAGCAGTTTGCAAGAACTGCCAAACACTCAAGAACCACCACATTCCAAGTAGATTATTTTCTAATTAAACAACAGCCTGTTTAAAACCTGGCATATTATAAAGGTACAAGCACTTTACTACTTTTCCCAGTGATTCTATGATCTACTTTTGCCTTCAGCATTCTGATATTTACTGTGCTGGGATTTTAGGGGGTATATCCTAAGCTCAACTATTCAGTGTCTAATAACATTAATAGATGTTGTTGCAGGTTGATGCACTAGGTATCCATTCGAAATATATTCCTCCTTAAATCAGTGCTATTTGACATAGTTTATATGCTGGGAAATCTAACCGTGAAATAGCAGAACACAGTCAGACGTTGTAGTGGTCCAAAACTTAGCTTATGTACTTTTCAAGATGAAATATATAGTAGTTGTAGGATAAGAACAGTCTTCAGACATTTTCCCTAACTTGCACTATTTTGATCCTGTATCCAGGCTCTATTGTAAATAAGACAAATCAGTAATTATTTCCACTAGCGTCTCGCAATGCACATTTCCCTGCCGGCTTTAATTATTCATGCTGTATCTGTTTCAGTTTATTTAAATGCACTTCCATCTACTGCATGCACTTGGTTATTTAAAGAAATGTGCAGAATTGGTAAAAATGACTGCAGATTACAGGATTAATGGTCATTTTCTCCACAATGCAGTGTTCATATTTTATTGTAACAGTAGCCACCGGCATGTGTTCCTAGAAATATGAGACTAAAATACTCATTTTGCACAGTAAAATTGCAGCGAGGGAAAGGTAGAATTGTGCCAGTATGGGCAAGTTCTAGGCCATTTGCTCCCAAACACCACTTCATGGGCCAGTACAGCTTTTGTGACAGTCTCTTTAGGCAACTCTGCTTATCTTAATGGCAATGAGTCTCTGTACTGATCCTTGGGGTATCGCTGCTGCCTGCCTGCCTCCGACTCATTCGCTCTTGTGCCATAGCTCTCATGAAGTACTCCCGTGCTTTGCAAGGAGCTAGCAAGACTCGGCAGTGGGACCCACAATGTCTCTCTGATGGGAGCGTGCACGATACAGTTTATAAAACTTATACCCCCAGCAGCACAGTGCTTTTATAGCAATGAAATAAAGGGAGAATGAAGGGGGAGATGAACCTTAAGTTATTCTGAGCTGTTTCATTCAGAACCAGTCTTAATCACAAATTAGGTGATATCCTTTTCTTGCATCCCAGCTGAATTTTAAAAGCTGCCTGAAGGAGTTTGAAGGGGAGAACCAGCATTACTGGCCCAGACGATGACTGCTGTGGAAAGGCCCTGCTTGGTCGTTCTGGCTGTCTGTAAAGTTATAGTTCTTTCTAATATGCCCATCTGCTGCTGAATGTCCCTCTTGTTCTACTCCCTGAGCCTCCCAGGGCACAAGTTTCTGGTTAAAATTCCAAAGACTGTAGGTGCCCTGTCCAAGTACAGTAGTTGGGGAAATAGGTTTTCTCACTCAGTGTGTTTCTGTTGGCTGAGTCTTGGGACTCAAGGTGAACATATTCTCCTTCTTTAAAAGGACAGGGAAAGGGAGAAGGAAGGAAGAGAAAAAATTACAAGGAACAGCAGGAAAACCATGAAAAAATGACCAGCACATAGGTTTCAGAGTTTCTTTTATTCTTTTTTCTGTTTTTAAGGTTTGGCATTTTTTAAAAAAATAGTTCTCCAGTTTCAGTCCAATCACTTTTCTTCTCTTTTCCAGTTTGACTGCAGCTTTAATTGCCTTTTCTAATAAGTACTAACTGACCTTTTGAAACAGCAAAAAATATATATGTTTATCTCTTTAAAAGGTGCCTTTGTGTACACATTCCAGAACACTGCATGGGAGCATTATGTTCTTTTATTCTTTGTGAGTGCCAAAGTTTAACTACTTTAGGATTCTTTATGATCCATTTTGTCCATTAACTATTCTAATTCTGATGGTGACTTTTGACTTGAATCTATATTTTAGTAGTAACCCTTTTTAAAAGGACACTGTCAAGGTTGTGGGCTCTACGCTCCAGGTGCTGTCCATCAGTCAGAGCTACATGGGAGACATACCTTTATGTTGTAGCCAAGAATTCTAGAATTAAGGTGGTTGAAATATCTGATGGGTGAAGACCTTCATGTTTTAACTATCTCCGAGATGTGAACCAAGAAACAAGAGCTATTAATTTGGTAGACTCTGTGAAAAATCATTTTTTATAATACAGACTCTTGCTCTGGTTATCAGCAGTACATTAGGAATAGCGTTTAGCAGTCAGTGCAAGCAAAGATATTTTGCCATGAGGTACTACAAAGTTGAAGTTATTAAAACATTTATAGCCTTAGAAAAAAAATCAATGATTGTCAAATAGGAAAGGACAAAATCAGTAGTTGGAACTGGGAGGGGAATTGTTTTCCATCTGCTAAAACAGTAGAGGAAATGCAAAAATTAAACTACCAAAAGCAATCACTTGACAGTGTCCTTTTAAGTTTAAGCTCCTATATTAGGAAGCTGCCTCTGGGGAGTTAGTCCAGCCGTAGATTGTTTGTCCAGAGTGTTCCCAGTTAATATGCTTCAGCTACACATCAGGCTGTGTTTTACATGAGGCTGTGTGGAGTAACATGACTTCTGCTGAGGCTGCTGCCCGTATCTTCACTTTGTGTCATTCCTGAATGGCTTGTGTCCACACACCTGCCATGTTTGTGTAGTCATCTCTTTTGTGCACCTTGCACGCAGCGGACCTGTAACAATCACACTCTTTCCACTTTTATCCTCTCCACTCCCACTGTTGAATCCCATCTTAAACCCAAACATATATTAATATATGTGTGTGAGGTTTTAATGTAATAAATTATCTGGGAATTTCATTTTATCTTCCAGACCTTCATTTATTTGAATTATTTTGTATTTTTTTTATCCAGCTCAGATGTAGCAATTGCCATTGACAGTATGTTCCAGTTTCCACATCATCATATCATATATATTCTCAATCTTCAGTTTGCTAATATAGATTAGGAGCCAGTTTTAAACCTTCTCTTTCTTTCCAGGATGTGGGTTTTGCTGTGAGAAAGACCAAGACCTCTTTTGGAGCATGATGTGCAGGAGGGGGAGAAGGTCTCAATACAAAAGTTCACTGGAGAGGAGAATGGGGGGAGCCAGCACCATGCATTGGGGCAGAAAGACAGAATTCAAGAGTAAGGAAGAAAGGACGGAGGTGTAGGCAAGACAGGACAAGGATGCAAGGCAGAGAACTGCAGCAAAGGATGACAGAAGTTATAGGCTGAATGCAGCTGGGCCAGCTCTAAAGGTAGAGGAGATGAGTTGTTAAAATATAATAAGCTGATGAGAGAGAACTTTGTGCTTATATCCTGGGGTGAGAAATCCCTTAAAGCAGAGATTCCCAAATGATGTTTATGACTTCCCACCCCTTTTCCAAATCATGTTGCTGAACTTGGGGAGCTGCTGCCCAAAGGATACCTGGTAAATCAGGGAAAGAAAGAAGTAACCCAACTTTAGCTCCTCCCCTCTACAAAAGGTAGATAGGGAGGCCAGAGCACAAGGAGGGTAATAGGATCAAGCCCAAATATAACCAATGTATGGACTAGATTTAATTGATAGCAAGGGAGAGGGTGGTATGGACTTTGATTACAGAAGAATCTGAGAGTGGATATAGCAAGTCTGAATAAAGGCGAAACAAGAAAAACAAAATTTGCAGTGATCCAATGAGCTCTGGAGGCTTGGTGTTAAGGAAGGAGAGGAAAGAGCTTAGCTATGCTTGAGAGAGAGTGAGCTTGAAATATCTAAAAGATATCCCTTGAAAGCACACATGAGCCCAGAGTCAAACTCTAAAAGCTGCAACAGAGCTTTTGTGAAATATGACCTCCAAGTGGTGTTTGAATTTGTACCAGCTGAGGGGGAGAGAGCATAGCCTAGTTAGTTAGAAACCTTCCTTTTTACTGTTACTAAATTTATGAAATTGTGTGCTAATTAGTATATGATTTATAAATTTACATAACTGCATGCTACATAAGACAACACAGAATATTGAATGAGGTGATTTTAAACCAGCAGAAGCAGAGAAATCTGCTCTAACGGGGTGATTCTGCTCTGGAAAATGCCTCTCCCAATTCAGAGTTGCTTCCTGCATCTCTGCAAGTCTTATCCGCTCACTGTGTCAATAAATCTTTTATTGCATCGTGGCTGCTCTTAGCTGTAGGAGAATGGTGATCCTTGTGCAAGGTGTTTAGAAGCAGAAGTCAGCTACAAGGAGCAAGAAACCCAACTTGGTCAGTGTTTCACAACTCCCACAGTTGTTCAAAGGGGGTGTCACTGTGTCTCAACTGCAGCAACAGAATGGGGATGTGGGGGACCTGGGTGTGATTCCCAGCTTTGGGAAGGCTGCTTCTTTAGCCTGGCTCCCTGGCTGTTAGAAGCAGTAAAGACATTGCCCCCTTTGCTTTGGGTACTGCTGCTGAAGACTGCTGAGAAGTGTGTATACCACCGCATCTCTGAGGGGCTATGACTAGTATTAGAGCCTGTGGCATAAGGCACTGGATACATTCACCAGCAATTTGTCTCAGAACTGTAAGCTGTTAGAGCAGTTGTTCTCATCTAACAATTAGAAGCTGAGATTCTCTTATATTCAAAGGCTGGAAGAGGCCATTTCAGTCCTTGGGAAACTAAACTGTTTCATGCCCCTGGTTGAGGAGAAACTGAGATGTCACTGGCAGATGAGGCCCTGACATATGTTAGGTGAGAGACGCCCAGATGGTTTCAGCAGACAAACCATTCCACATTCCTCGTTTCCTTAATTCAAGAATCATTTTGAGTATGTGAACAAAACACTTCATTCAGACCTCAAAGAGGATTCAATAACCAGCCTTAGAGCACAAGTTCATTCTTTTTGGTCCTCTGTTTGCAAACAGGAGGAAAGTGAAACATTGGAAAAAATTATCCTTCCTAATTGCTTACTGGCAACTGCCTTAAAACCTTGAAGTGTGGATTTGATTAGAACCACTTTCTCAGCAGAGTGGTAAGTGTCATGAGCATAGATGACAACATAGGAACTCCTCTCCTGCTCTAGACCTGGTAAGGAATGAAATCATTGGAGGTAGAGTCACAGACAAAATCTAGCTCTGTCTCAAGCTAGAGAGGTCTACCAGAAGATGTATTCAGGAGTCTTTTTCAAGAGACTGCTTATCTAATTTTGAAAGCCCCTTCTCAAAATCTTCTAGTGTTGAGTTATCCTTGCTGCTAGGAACTTGCCTTATTTTGAGGCTGAATTTTTTCTAACTTTAATTTCCAGCTGTTGGACCTTGTTGTGCCTCGGGAAGCAAGAATGCAAAGTTCCCTGTTATCAGACAGTAAGTACCCTATGCACAGTGATAAACTCCCTGTTTAGCCTTCTCTTTGATAAGATGATGTTCTTTAAGCCTGTGTCATAAGGTCTGTTTTCCCACCCCTAGATCATTTTTAGGGCTTTTTTTGAACTTTATCCAACATTTATCCACCTTGAAGGGTTGACACTAGAACAGAATTCAGAATTCAAGTTACCACTGCTGTGAAAAGTGACAAAGTAACCTCATACTTCATGATATTACCCGTTTGAAACTTTCAGGAACCTTGTTGAGAGGTTTCAAGATGGGTACCTGGTCTCATGCCACTTAAGACCATAGCTTCATTTCTTGGAAGTGGAAAGTCTGTGAGTGAAACCAGCAGATTCTGCTAACTTTAGAAGAATTGAGGAGGATGAAATAATGGGAAGTAGAAACACCCAGGAGAAAAAAAATCAGGGAATTCAATTTGGGATGGGGGGTGAACTTGGGAGTGTAGCATATGTGAATGCATCTGCACCTTGAAAACAATCTGAAAGACACATGGTTAATGGGAAGGGGGAAACCCAGACAGCAGAAACCCTCAGCAGGGGAAGAGCGGAGAAAGCATGAGGTGCTATCTGATAGCAACAAAAACAGACCAGAAGACTTTTGAGCTGCAGGTGAGGAGGCAATGACATCTCCAAATTACACAGGAAATGGCTTCTTGTCAGTGAATCTGGTGCCCCTGTATTTGCACTAGAGCCTTCAGCATAGGGATCTCATTACCAGAGAGTTTACTGGCAGATTGGAGGGATTTCAGTGAGGAGCAATAAAAATGATCAGGGACTGCTGGAATTGACATAATGAGGAAACAAGATGAGAAGAGTCAGATATTTATAGCTTGGGTGAGAGAGACAATTAAAAGGTGGGGTGGGAGATGGACTGGGTGACCTGAAAGTCTTGTCTGTATCTAATAAGTTCTTGTAGTCTGCTGTACAGAGGACTTGAATTTACCAAGGCTGTCAATCTGACTCTTAACAGCCCTGACTTCCTATGTTGAAAAGCTCAGGTGGGTGTACCCTGGCTGTACTGATACTGTCAGAATATCACTGGTATTGTACTTTGTTTAAAAAAAAAAAAAAAAAAGTCATCAGCTACATTATGGAAAAAATTGACACTTTGACAGTAAAGAAAAAAAAAGTCATAAAATAAGCCATTGAAGTCCTCGCTGAGAGCAGAGTTGGATGGGAAGAAGTTGGATGGCTGAAGGTAGTTCAGCCAGTGATGCTGAGCCTTCCTGCTGTCTGCACGATGCTCTGTGGAGTAGGAAGGTCCATGCAGAGGGAGGAAGTGTGAACCTGTTTCCATGTAAGGTAGGTACTGGTGATACCAAGCTGTGCAGTCAACTGAGCGAAATGCTGCTTTCCAGTGTGCACAGGTATGTGCAGGGGGTTGTCCCCTGAAAACTGCTGCACTCCGTAGATAGTTCTTGGGCCGAGCTTTGTATCAGCCAAAACCCTGCCAGTTCCACTGCTGACAGTGGCCGAGCACAAGGTTTCACTTCTGCTGACGCTATGCCAGAGGTATCTGTCCTTAGGGGACTGGCCAGCTTTCACCTTTACGTGATCTGACTCACTAATCTCACATAAGGGAATTCCGGTACCTGGATGGGGAGTAGGTTCGTGCTGGCTGGAGCATTTCCTCCTATATTTTTAAACAAATCCACTAAATATGTATTTTTACACATTTCCTACTAAATATGAGTATTGATTGGGTTCAGCTTTTCCTGACTCCTGAGACCCATGAGAAGAGCAAAGGTGGCATACTGGCCCTACTGGAAAATTACAGAATAGCCTGATGGTTGGGATTATTTAAAAGCTTGACTGAAAACACAGCTGTATTACACATTCCCAGATGCTGTGGAGAGAGAGCCTGCGGTTTGCTCTGGACTTGAGTACAGCAGCAGAGTGGGAGGCAGCCGAGGTGGAGACATCTTGGTTCCTGGGTTTGCAGTCCAATTAAAACACCACTACTGAAAGCAGCAGGGTTGTGTGTGTTAGAGGCACTTCAGGGAAATATCAGAGCAGCGTCTGTTGAGTCTGATGGCGGAGTAGCCGCTCAGTTTTAATGATACCTGTGTGCAAAGGCCACGGCTGCTTTCATCCATTTCACATTAGTCTGACTTTCACAGAACAGACATAGCCTAGGGTGGTGGAAGGGAGAGAAAGGTGGCCAAGAAAAAAAAAAAAAAGCCATCCATTTTTTACTACTTTTTCCATGCTTCTGAGCTGTGATACCAGGCTCTAGCTGAGCAACAGTAATCTTATCCAGCATACTGTTGATTTAAGCCTCTTGGATTTATATAACTTTGGAAATGGTAAACTATATTAATTTGCTGTGTTTTCAAGGGAAAGTTATTTATTGAGAGACATTTTTAACTCAAGTGCCAGGAGCCTTAAATCATTATAATAAATTCATGCTATTCAGGGTTTCTTACATTGTAATAAATTTGTTTTAAACATGAATGAGGAGATCCATGATTTCTTTAATATACTGTTATGTATTTCCTTTCAAAATGACACAGCTCACTATATCAAGTGGGAGAATAGTAGTGAGAGATTTACAGTGCTTAAGAATAACATAACCTGGGAATGTGACATGTTAACCAACACTGTACAGGGGGCTGGCAAGTGAGGGGAGCCCAACATTCCCGGTGACACAGGAGAGAGTTAAAAGAGTGAAAACAGGTTGAGATAAAAGTAGGAAACTAATAGCTTAGTGGAAAACTCCCCTACAGGTTGGGAATCACAATGTAGCCTTATAGTCACATCTGTTCTGCTGTGGAATGTATGATTGAGATACCCTAATGATGAGGCAGACCATTAGCCGTGGCCTTACAGTGACTGGGACTGCAGCCGCCGAACCGCGAGCTCCCCGGGGTGACACCTGACCCACGGCTCGGAGATTTGCTTCCCAGCCCGAAATCGCGTCCCCCTTTTGTACCTTCGGGCACCCACCCCAGCTTTTTTATGGGGACCTCGTCCATCCTACCTACAGTGGTGCCCTGGGATCGGATCCCTCAGCGGCCACAAAAGCCTCTGAAGTGTGGTGAGGAGGGGCCAGGTAAGCACGCAGATAAATTTCAGTCTCAGTTGTTAGTCCCTGATCCCTCATTAAACCTCTGCTAACCCCGGTGCTCACCGTTACACATGTGGACTGTTGTGAAGGACGCAAGGCAATAAAACACCCGGCTGACTTTAAATCACTTCCTCCCTGGCTTTGCGTGGGGTCTTTATTGGCGGGTGGCAGAGGAGCTGTGCACAGAGACAGCCTCTGCGACACGAGCACGCGAGGTCTGAGACAGATCCCCTTCAGCAACATGGTTGTGGCTTTCTTGGAAAGCAGAGCCCTTCTGCACCGTGTAAATGTCTGCTGAGGGCACTTCTGTCTCAGCCCACTCCCTCTTTTAATTAAGGACTTTGGGAACGTGGTCTGATGTTTGCAGTGTGATGATCTGGGCACTGGGTTTGAAGGGGGTAAAGCATCATGGTGCCCTTGGGAATCCATCACCCACTGAATCTCTAAGCCAGAGTGTGTCTCATTACATTCTGGTTTGCCTTTATTTTCCCAAGAGAAATTGGGAGTCACCCTGTTTCCCAGGGCTGCTCAGGCCCGCAGCATTGCCATCCTCAGTGCTGCTGTGGGAGCTGGTGACCAGGGCCTCTGGGGGCTTGTGTAGGTGGTACAGTGCTTGGTGGGGACAGGGTTTGTGGTGCTGAGGGAAGTGTGGTGGAAAGGCTGGCTGGGTGAACTCCTTGCACCTGCGGGTTCGCATTCTGCTGCACCCAGTGCTTCTGCCCATCCCTTCAGTACTGACCCAGCTCTTCAGGTCTGGTGTCTACCTGAATCAACTTAGACCTAAATGCACCTGGGAGACTTGAAATCTGTGAGCAGGGAGCACTGCCAACCTGTGGGAGTGGATGCTGCTGTTCTCTGGCAGCAGGAATCTCTCCATTGGAGTTGACTTTCTTTAGAGGAAAGATATGTTTCTTACCTGAGGAAGGGAGAAGAGGGGTAGGAGGAAAGGTAGATTGACCCAAAACTAAAAATGCCAAATGGTTCCATAGCTTCTCTTGAGAGAGAATTCCCCCTGCAAGATACCTAAAAGCCCTCCAACTTCTCTAATGCACAGCCTTGCTGCTCAAAAAGCAGCTCCCAGTGCAGGGAGAGGAGGCAGAGTAGATGCTGAGGACTGTTTGCTATCTTGGGGCTCGCTGTGGTGTGTGTTTGTTCTGAAATTTGCTGCTAACGCTCCTGAGCTGGCTGGACAGATCATCTATAAAGCCCAAGAAGCTGACAGCTCCCATGTAGGATCACTAAACTGAGTGCAATGACACAATCCTGGCATGCATGTTCTGGCCAGTTGCTACACACCATCCTAGACCTAGCTGCATTTTGGTGCAGGGGGTATTGTAAGACCCTTGGCTGCTATTTGATGGCTGGTTAATAAGGGATTTGGAGTGTGCATTGCTCTCTGTTTTTACTAAAATACTTCTCAAGAAAGACATGTTTTGTTTCAGTCCCTAGTGAATCTGCACTCGCTTGCACCCCTAAGAGCCCAGGGACTGAAGTGAAGAGTTGTGCAGAGCCTGCTGGGGACAGAGGGGACCTGCCAGGGCCCAGCCCCTGCTAAACAGGCTGAGATTCCTGCTACTGGTAAGTCTTGCTTGGTCCAGGTTCCTGGGTGTGCATCACAGCTCCCTCTCAGAGCTGCTAAAAAATCTACCCCCCAAGATCCACATGCTCAGAGCCAAGAGCATTTCCCTGGCTCTAAAGAGTTATCGAGTCTTTTGTGGACATGGCTGCAGCAGGGGTGTTTAAATGTAGCCGGTTCTTGAGTGGTGCCACGTGGCACCCCAGGCATATGGCCCCCACGTCTTGGCTGCCTGGGATAGGACTGACGGTGCGTGGAGGATGGCTGTGGACCACCCGCGTTGTGAGGCTGGACGGCCGAGGCTGACTCCTCTGGGAGAGAGGAGGAGGGGAAGGGATAGGGCCCTGCCTGCTCACGGAAGTGATGGCAGGACCTCATCTGTCAGCGCAGAAAAATGTCTGGCCAATAAACTTGCCAAACGTCCCTAATAAAGGGCTGGATGTGTTATCATGTAGAATGGTTTTATAGGGGACGGCCATAAAACGTGCACGTTGCCCTTTAAAATGCCAGGACGAGGATTGATTCCAGCAGGGTGGAGGGAGAGGAGGAGGGGGAATGAGGCTAATCGGAAAAGGGGGATAAATCTAGGGGCTTGTTTCTCCGCCGTGGGTCCCCAGGGATTCGGTGGCAGTGACAAGCAGGAGTCACTGCTGGGCTAACCAGGGCTTACGAGTTGTGCTCAGACCTGGACTTCTTTGCTGCACCCTCCACCCTGTGCAATGCTGGCTGCTGTTTCTGTTGATGGCTTGGCCCAGCCCTGCTCTTGCTCCTTGTTCCTGAGTCCAGAGAGAGCTGTGGAGACACCTCCATTGGCGTTTTCACTGTTTTTTCCCCATTTGCCCCTCTCTTTTTCATCCCGGGGGGTGTGATATCTATCATCCCCTCCTTGCCAGCTCCAGTAGCTAAATTCTGCCTGCTCCAAAGCCCCATTGCCCCATTGCCAGCTCATCTCTCACTTTCCTGGCTTGTGACTTGGTCCCTGGCTGTGGGCTGGCCCTGAAGTCCACCACTGCTAGGAGATGAACCACAAAGGTTCGGGCAGCAGTTTGGGGTCCTCTGCTTCTAGGCACGAGGGAGAGCCAGTCCTAGGGATGCAGGCAGTCATGCACACTCTAGGCTGTGCTTGAGTAAATAGGAGAGGGGGAGCTGGAGGAAGGTCCGGGGTATGTTTAGAGGTGATCAATAAATATATTGCACTCCAGCTCATTTTTAATGCTGCAGGGAACAAGCAGCAATTTCACCTAATAAATGTAGACAGTCTTGTGGAGCTACAGTCCCATCTATTCTGCTAGACAATTTCTACACAACAGGATTACACGTGACCCGAGTCCAGTGTTTATGTACAGCTGAGATTCAGAGACTGGCATCGGCAGAGGGGCCTATATGTGATTTTTCATTTTATTTTTTTAATTCCCCTGAACAGAGATGCTGGGCAGCAAAACCCTGGCGAGGTCTGGTGGAGAGAGAAAGCAAGAAAAAAACAAGAGACTCATTAAAGTGGCTGAAGGCTTTGTGGAGTTTGTGGCTGGGCGGGAGGTGGGCAGGTATTGGAGAGATGGGAAAAGAAAGATAGCTGAGAAAAGTCAGATTTTGTTTGGCAAGAATCCATGCAAAAGTGTTTTGCCAGCCTCAGTGTGGATTTGTTGGTATGTGCCAGATCTCATTTGTCCTCCCACTTTGTGCATGTGTGTGTGTGCTGCCGAATTTCAAGGTTGAATTGACCCTGGAAAACCCTGGTGAAGTTGGTGATAGTACCTGCAGGAGGGAGAAGGGTGCAAGCATTGCACCTGGATTTGCAGTGTGTCCCTCAGTTCTGAAAATGCTCTTCCCAGCTGTTACCATCCTTGGTGACCAAATGCAGACAAACTCTGCACTCAAACTGAGCAGACGCCTGTTTGCTTCTATTGGGCATACAGAAAATAACACTTTTCCTGTCAAAATTAAGGATGATTCAGTATATTATGGTATAGACTCATGATAAGCAATATGACTAATGGGTATTGCATATCATGTGAATTGGGGTCAGAGAATAGTTTTCCATATTTACTGTTTCTTCTGGAAAATGGAGAGTTGTTATGAAATGCAGCCAAAGCTGATGAGTCTCATCTGACTTTAACTTGTTGATTTGTCCCACTTTATGTGAAACCAAACCAGGTTTATTCAACAGAAGGCACTTCTGTTGAACAAGGACTGACACAGATTTTGAGTTCTCCAAACTAAGCGGTGCTCAGATCTGGGGTTTTCAGTCTTGTTGCACAGTTGTGAAATTCAGAGCTCAGAGCCTGAGACATATCTTTGAGGTTGGATTTGCTTCTTTGCTACCTTTTGGCTCAGACCCATCTCTACTGTACCTGCCACAGTAGGTACATTTCATTGAATACAGTCTTAGTTCTGGATTTGTAATTAAATTTAAGGGCTGGTAAATTTTGCTATGAACATTTTCCTGGCTCCCTTCCTAAGCGTTTGGTCTGTTCAACCAGTACTTAGCATTTTGCAGATGTTTTTGTATGTAATATTGCTAACCACAAATATGAAAAAAATGAGTGATATAGAAAAATGCTAATACATTTTAGGGGTTTTTTTTTGCTTTAATCACCAAATTTTAAAGCTTTTTTCAATGTTTGTTAGAGCTATAAACTTACAAGGTGGAGGAGAATCTCATTCCTACCACTTGAATCCAAAAGCTGGGGCCTTTCTGCTTTATCATCAAGCTTACAATCAAATCATGAGCCTGACAGTGTTGCCTGTAACTGATCTCTGTGGATTAAAATATTCCCTCCAACATCCAGCAATAAGGAAAATGAAATCCTCAGGTAGAGTTTAGTGGCTCACCTTGAAAGAATTTTATCTTACGCTAAACATTAAGCCATGTACTGATATCTGGGCACTTGTCTGCTTTGAGACCCACAGGAGAATTAATTCAAATTCACTTTTAAGGAGAATTAATTAAACTGCATCAGGACCCTGTTTCAACACTCAGAATTAAGATAAGTTAAAGTAAAACCCCATTAATTTACATTTTAGGGAATGAGCTGAAACATATGTAAGACCTCCTTGACACTAAATGAGGGTGTCCGAGGAGCTGCTGATATGGTTTGACTAATCTGTTTTACATTATACTTTAGCTAATTCAAACTGAGTGTCCTAATGTAGACAAGCCCAAAGGTTTTGAGACTGGGTGTGGTCATACGGGGAATATCTGCTTTCCAGCTTATTTGTGAGGTGGTAGAAAGGTGCGTAAGATGCAGGATGTTCTATAAAATGTGACAGCCAATCATGCTCTGTATGGAGCCACGCTGATGCTATGGAGCTTTCACAGGCTGTACAGAAACCCAGAAATAGTCTTGAGAAATCAAAATTGCAGATCTTGCAGCAAGGTGGGAAATCTCAAAAGAGAAGGTAAACTTGAAATAATGGCCCCAAAATGTTTACTGTTCTGAGCAAGTTCTGTCCAAAATCATATTGGGTCGAGTCTCTTGTTTGCCAAATTTTTTAAAGTTTAATCAGCTTTTTTGAGCATTGGGAAAAGTGTACTTCTGAGTGAAGACTCAGACTCATTTAGCTAATTTAAATACCAAGGTGATGTGTGTATTATCTTTACTGCTGACAAATTCTTATTCTTACCCCTGCTGTAAGTTACTTGACTGTGAAGTCTGATGTCTCAAAATGCCCTTGCCAAGTTTTCCAAATGGAGTTGGTGGTATGAGATTTCTCAGCCTTTTGGTTCCCAATTCAAGGTAAGAGAAGTCGTCTGTTTACTTTTATCCTTTTTTCCCCCCCTTTGTTTACTTCTGAAAATCAGATCCCTTCAAATTTGGGATCTGATTCTTGAGTTGCTTTCAATGTCTTGGAGTCAGTAAGTGTCCACGGATACTTCTTGTTAATAGGAAGACTGAGTAACTCACCCGTTTCGAGTAGTAGGGTTCAGAGAGTGATGAGAGCAGGGGATGCTCATGAGATTGTTCCTTCAAGCCTTGAGCCAATGCATATTTGTATAGGATTTTCCTAATTTCCAAACAAATCTGTTAAGTTCATGAGTTTCAGTGCATGCTGGGCATCTGAGGAACATCCTCTGATTCAAGCTCCAGCTCCACCTGTTATGAACCTGCCAACAGGCCTTCAAGTTCTCAATGTAAAGTCTAGTTGATGAGGGGCAGGTTCCACAAAGCACCATGCTGCCCCAAAACCCACTTGCATGTCTTCTGGTCAGTAGTCCCACGATGACAAGAGTGGGTCTGGGCCAGCGCTCATGGCCCTTTGGGGAGCTTGGGCACCTGAGGTGGGCTGCACTAAGGCCAGCAGGGAGCCGTGAAGGACATGGGGGCTGTCAGGGTCTCTGAAAGCCCTGAGTGGGCTGTGCTGCATGAACAGTTCCTGTGAGAGGGACTGGGTGAGTTAAAGACAGAGATCATCCAGTGTGACGTGACAAACGCCATTTAGCAGGTTGAGGTGGAGCTAGGACAAGACTCTTGAGTCATTGCCCATTGTCCCTGTTACTAGATCATGCTGCCTCTCACTCAGTCATTCCTGTGGCTGTTGCTATAATGTTCCATGCTAAATTTCTCTCCCACCTTTGCAGAAAAGTGCTCCTAGTACAGGACTGAGCCTGGGAGTTTGTATTGAAGGACACCTGGAGCTACCCGTGGGGCCAATGAGCTTCAGGAGGAAACCTCCCAGGAACAGCCTGGGAATTTGTGTTTTTGCTGGAAGTGGGCAGGAAGGCTGGGGGCCTTTCCTAGCCCTTCACTAAAGGAACAGCACAGAGGTTTCTGAGCTGGAAAATTAAACTCTTTGCATCAGGCAAATCCAAAGCCAGGAATTGATTTTGGAAGAAGGGTTCCCCATTTTATAAACTCCAGCTGCATCCAAACAGGTTCAGGATAGCTTTGCTAAATTCTTTGCTGAGCTCTGACAGTCTTTGGAAGGAAACCCAGTCCTCCCCCCTAACTCCCCTAGAAGGTGAGCATCAGTGTGGGATATGATTTCTATAACTCCTGCACAAAGCAGCTTAGCAATGGGTTCACTGGCTGGTGCAAAAAACTTCTGGTGCTCTGCTTCATTGCTCTTTTCTGAATGTTGGCCACGCAGGCTTTGCAGAGAATTGTTGTTTGCAATAAGGCAAATGGATCCAAAGAGAACACAGTATAATGCAAGGCTACATTTACTGGGGATTATTGGAGGGACATACCCCCCCCCTTCTAACATTAGCACTGCCCTGTGCAGAGTATGCTCTGAGCCATTTGATTTAGGAGTGGCCTCACAATTTTCTCTCTTCCCCTCCCAGGCCCATCTATCCCTGGATGGATACAATCACTTGGTACATGGAAGTATCCCAAGATGAAACATGCATTCACATTCCTCAGTTCCGGAAAAATGTTCTCACAAAATAAACAGGAACCAAAGTCTATTGTTTTCACTTTTAAAAGCTAATATTATTTTCTTTTCCTTGCAGAAGCAGTTGATTGACTAACAGCTGCTCAGATGAAGTTTGCTTTGAGAAAAGGATAAAAAAAAGAACAAGCCTGGATAAGGTAAGAAGTTGAGAAGCAAGAAGAAATCGTTTGAGTTTCTGTAGAGTGGTATATGAATTGCCAAAATTTAATGGGACTATGCAAAAAATGGAGTATCTGAGGGCATTTCATTTTTACCCAGAATTTCACAAGGTTCCTCTTGGCCCATTCCTCCAGCTTGTCCAAGTCCCTTCAAATGGCAATCCTGCTCAGAAAATGTGGACTTGTCCCCCTAGTTTGGTGTCATCTGCAAACTCTGTTGCCTCCTCCAGGTCACCGCTAAAGAAGTTAACCAGGACAGATCTAGGATAGGCCCCTGCAGTACTCAGCTTGTCAGTGGCATCCATGTAGCGTATCACCCATTCACTGTGACCCTCTGAGCCCAGCCATTCAACCAGCTTTTTACTGGTCTGTTTGTCCACCCATTCAGACCATAATATCATAGTTTGGATACAAGAATATTGAGGTAAATGACATCCACTACTCTCTGGCTGCTGGAGCTCCGCATTGATAAAGGGAGATAGGTTGAATCTTGAGCTCCTCTGCTTTCCAGACAAGCAGATCTCTGCTTGTTCAGGGCGACCTGCAAGGTCTCCAAAGCAATTCCAGAGAGCTGTTGGAAAAACTTTTTTTTCTCCTCTCCCTGTGCCCTGCAACCTCTCTGAGGACCGTTGCCTCATGATTGTGATGTTGTCCCCTGAGCCCTGATATTTCTATGGCAGATTTTCCAAGCTGGGAACATTTGCTCAGTGCCAGGGACAACAGCCTTTGCACACTCCCACCTAGCTGGGATCTGAATGAAAGGCAGGATGGTGCTTTTCCTCTGCTCAAGAGCCTCTAGTCCAATTCAGACATGTCATGGGCATGGGGACAACCTGGACTATGTGGGCTGGGCTCATCTGTTTAAGAGCTAGAAGATCACTTTTTAATGGGGTAGCATCCCCAAAGAGCCAACTGAAGTTGATGGCTGTTTGCATCAAATATTTCCATCCTTTGTACCCTCCTACCTCCTTCACCAGCAAATAAAGGGAGGACAAATGCTCATAGAAGTGGCAGCTCTGGAAAGGCTGACTGAGCTGTAACTGGGTGAGGCAGTATTTACTGGGTTGAAGGTTACAGAAAACAGGGTGCAGAAATGTTAAGAGGAAATGGCAATTGTTCCTTTTTCTTCTTTAATTTTTTCTTCCCCTTCTGTCACTGTTTTTTCCTCCTAGGTGTTGGGGTCTTTTCAGAGGCAATCGTTGCTGTTAATGATTTTGGCTTGTTGGCTATTATCACATTTCTGCCTGGGGACTGCAGCTGGCTATCTAGGTTCTGGCAGGCCTTGACAGCAATCAGCTCCTTCTTGTTTCACACTAATTTTCTCTAGGGAGCTCAGAAGAAAATACTTTTTCATTCATTCTTTCCTTCCCTCTGTTTCTTCTTCCCCTCTTCTCTGCTTTTGGCTTCTCCACCTCCCATTTCTGTTAGCTCTTCTGCAGGAAGGGGCCTTGTTGGGAAGGTTGAGGAAGGAATTCACAGCAAGGTGTGGGGCACATGAGATGAACTTAGACATAACCAGGAGAGGAAACACCTCCAGAGAAGTAGCATCCTAGCTTTTGTTATTCATGCCATGTTTGGACCCAGGTCTGCTTTGCCACTTATTCTCCAGCTGTTACAGAGAAAAGAAGAGATCATTGTGGTTATTTTATGAAAAGTGTACGTGGATCTTTTTCAGTGGCTGAGGCTGAGCTCAGAGCTTTTACTGTCTTGAGTTTAATATTCTCTTTTTTCCCTCCATCATCATTTTATTTTATTCAAAGCAAATCAGACAACCTTTGAAGAACAGCTCAAAGACTTTTTTTATATATATTTTTTTCATTAAGGTGGGAAAGAGTGGGAGCCACCTGGTACATTTTCTTTTCTCAATTCAGTGATTTTATTCATTGGGGAAGAGATCACTTTGCATCTTGTTCTTTAAAGGAGTGTAAAAGGCAGGTAAGATCTGTATTTCTAAAAAACCCCAAAGAGAGGGCTTTTCTGAAAGGGTGACCAGCATCCTTGCACAGAAGCAAAATGGCTGGTGAAAATGGGACTCTTGAAGTGTGGAAGGGCTCTGACCTGGAACTGTTGTTGTACTGAAAGCTACTGATCAAAATCATTGCTCAGAGACACTCCTTTGTCAAGCCACACTAATCTTGCAGGCTGAGAAGGCTCCAAAGACCACTGAATCAAGTGGGGGTGACCATTAGGAAACAGGCTGCATAGCTGTAAGTTGTTTTACAGATGATTTTCTGTAGTGGGTGGTGCTTTGGCAAGGTGAGCTCTTCCATGGCAAAGTGTCTTTCCTGCTGGAAGAGAAGTGGGAAAAGTGTCATAGAAGCACAGATCACAGATTGCAGGTCAAGGAGCCTGCTGGAATTTGCACTTCTGGAACACAGAAGGCTGTGAAGGCTGAAAGGCTGTAGGTTTTACCTAATTCCCCAGTTCTTGGGTAGACATTTGTGTCCTGTCGGTATTCTGTAAATGTAATTTCTATAAATGTGAATTCTATAAATGACGGATTTTAGATACAACCAGAGCTGAAATTGCCCTCCTCACTCACAGATTGTAAGAACCTGCCACCCTCATGCATGGTCAGGAGGACGAGTTCAGTTTTCTTGGCCAACTGTCATGCTGTGCTGCATTGTTCCTCACCTGTTAGAGGTCATAGGAGCACTGTTTGCCTGTGTCAGAGGATGTCCTGATTTTTTTGCTTATCTGCCGCCCTCCTTTTTTAACTAGTCTTGAGGAGCAGAGAGAGAAAGAGTAGCACCATCTCCCAGCTCTGTTCTTCATATCCACTTGCTCTCAGTTAAGAGACCACTGAGACCACTGCTTGGGGTTTTCCCGGGAACCTCTGAGCCAGGCATGATCACTCTTTGTGGTGGTGGGGCAAAAACACCAGCCCATAGGTGCACTGAAAATGGCAAACATGGAGAGATGTAGAGGTGCTTCTGGATATCTCCCCCTGACTTGGGAGTTTCCAAACCTGCCCATCTCTGCTGCTCTCACCATTCTGAGAGAAGAAGCATAAAACAAGTCATCAACACCAAGGTAATGGCCTCTCTGGGCAGATTGCCAGTCATTTCATATCTCCGCTAATCAACTAGAAGTGGAAGTAAACAGCATGTTATGAAATGTGTGGGTGAGGCTAAACTGGGAGGAGCTAGAGGGTCTGGTTTGGACAGAGGAAATAAAACAAAAGGGTTTGGGGAGGTTAGAAAGACAAGCAGGGAATTACAGCTTGACATTTGGCTTGGGAATAATTTGAAGGAATACAAGTGGGCAGGGGAACAGAGATATAAGGCCACCCCAGGGCGTTCAGGTGCCTGTGGGTGGACATGAAAAACAAATTCAACTTCCATTTGTCATACAGTCCAGCAGTAAACTGCTGAAAGTGGGGACTCGGCAGTCTATGTCCACAGGGTGATGGACACAGGAGCATACAGCTGGAATAGTGTGTGATGCCCTGGGCCAGAAAGGTATTGTAAAGGCTGACAGTGAGGTGGAGGAGAAAGTGGAAAGCATTAGTAATGCTGAAGAGTGACACTGCAAAAAAAATCTGTGCCCCACATGTGTCGCTTTTGATGGAAGGCCTTTGGGTGGAAAACACTGCTAAGCATGTTTGAAATTGCAGAGCATCAGGGAGGGATTAGAGTTATTTGAACAGAATAGGGATGTTTAAGGAGAAACAGCTGCACAAAATGAAGAAAGGAGGCATTTAAGTTGAATGCACCATCTCAGATCCTAATGGCAAGATCTGCAGAACCTTGAGTTATTAGGAGAGAGTCATAATACCAGGGGTAGAGAGCATCAAAAGAGTTTGGCTTGCCTAATGTAGCAAACTGAGGGCCAAGAGGGGATTCAGTGGTACCTCATAAGTACCCTTGTGGGCAGAGGGGAGGAGGAAAGGGGTATGGCAATGCTAGAGCAGAAACAAACTGATGAGAACTGGTCTTTAGTGAAAGCTGGAACCTAAAAGCAGCCCCTTTTATTGGGATGGTTGGAAACAGTTTAAGTCCTAAAAAAGAAGTGAAGAAGGAATACATTCTTAAGATGGCCCTGGATTAGCATTGGAAATGATTATGGTGATAACAGGGGGCTGGACGGGTTAAACAGCAGGTCCCTGCAGGTCCTATTTGGATAGCACTTTTAGTCTAAGTGTACAAAGAGAAGACGAACAACAGCCTAAGGGTTATATGGCAACATTGGGAAGATCATGATCACTTTGAGATGGTCAAAATCATCTGAATTAGAATTTTCCAGTGACTGTTCTGTTGATATTTTTTGCCAAATATTGCGTGATTTTGAATGTGCCAGTTTCCCTTCACCTCCTCCTTCCCTCCAGCTTCCCTGGCCAAAGAATTCATATTTGAAAGAAAAGGGATGAATATTTAATGAAAATTTGCAGCCAGTTCTCTTCTCTATTCACAACAGAAGAGCCGTTGCAGAGCACCAGCTGTCTAGCCCTTGTCTGAGCTTCCTCCTCCCTCTGCAGATTGAGTCTGAAATGAACCCAAATCAATCTAGGTTCCTCAAAAGATTTGCTATGTTCCTGAGCTGAACTTAAACTTTTCTGAATTTCTGCAGAGTTCCTTAGAGGAATTTGCCTGAGGGAGGGCTATGAAAACCTTAGGAATATGAGTAGTGCAGGTGGGTTTCCTTGCAAAGAGTTAAATCCTTGATCCAGATGAGGTTAGATGATGGGCTGGAATTAGTCAATAAGTGGTTGTTGGCTCAGCTCTCAGCTGTAAAGCAGGAGGGATTTGTAATAGAAGGAGTCTGGAAAGACATTCCCCTAAAACTCTGTCCTAGATGCAGACTCATTGACTCCAAAACAAGAGATTTTAAGTGGCTGAAGGGGTGGCAGAGGCTTATTTCAAGTGAAAGATCCACATAAATGTATCAGAACCATGTCCATGAGAGGATGACCTGCTTGGAGGACTTTAAACACAAAGAAGAGCGGGAGATTTACTGATACAGGGAAGCAAGCTGCCTCTCTCATCTCTGCCCGTGGCTCAGGCCTTTCCACGTCCACCCATTTCTGTAGCTTTTGCTGCTATCTCAAAGAGGGAAATAAAACAAGTCATCAACCCAGAGATAGCAGCCTCCTGGGCAAATTGCCAGTTGTTTAATATTGTTGCTAATGATCTACAAGCAGAAGTAAACAGCATGCTAATGAAATGAGTGGAGGAGGCTAAACTGGAGGAAGCTGCAAGAGCTGGTTTAGACAGAGAAAATAAAATACAAAGGTTTGGGGAGGGCAGAAACACAGAAGGGAGAATCAGAACAGAATTGGTTTGGGGATGATTCAAGGGAATATAACTGGGGGGGCTGGAGAGCAGACAAGAAGGAGGAAAATACAACACCAGGTATTTGGACTGCAGGGAGCAGCTGGCAAAGGTCCATTAGTAGGAATGAAGGGGCAGCTCTTGGTAGAGAGATCAGATGTGGAGGTTGGTTGTGAAAACATAGCCCAGCCTTTTGTCTCCTCTCCACTGTGGTGATTGCCCATAAATTTGCTTGACTTGGGGGGAACAGCCTCAGTCTGAGCAGTGCATAGTACAGTCCTATGGCCTGGTGAGGGGGGCCTTTTGTTATGGCTTCTGCAACAGCATAAACCACTGCCCAGAGCTCTTTTAGACAATAGCTGACCAAAAGGAAGTGTACTTGCTCAACATCATAGCCTGAGACTGAATCAGGGACTCTGAGTCTAGCTGTGAAGACAGCAAGCTTTCAGTCATCCTGACAGATCTGGGACTAGTTGGGTTTATGGATCCTGCTTGTCGTGAGCATACATAGTGGGAGATGGCAACTATCACTGTTGTTACTACCCCTGAGCTGGCAGAGACACAAGTTTTTTAGCATCTGGTCCTTGTACAACTTGCAGGGAGGAGGAAGTCATTTTAGATAGATGTTCCCAACAAACATTTCATTTCTCTTGTTTTTCCCCTTGCCTCCCCCTCATTGGAAATTCATTCACTCTAATTGCAGAGGTAGTCAAACTTTGGCTGCATCTGAACTGCAGGTCTTTGAGGGGACTCACACGCTAGACAGTGAGATGAATGATTTATTATTATATTATTATTTATTCATTTAAATTCATGAATGCTTATCCAAATCCAAAATTGCCCAATTTCATCCAGATCTGAATTTATAGATTTTCAGGCCAGATGGGACCATTCTGATCAGCAGTCTGACCTCCTGTATTGCACAGGCCAGAGAACTCCACCCGGCAATTCCCACAGCGGAGGGAAGCTTTACCACTATGTAAATCAACATTATCAAGCCCAATGACTTGTCTGAAAAGGTCTCTAGTGGAATCTGCGGAATTGTCTGGTGGTTTTCAGCTCTGCTTCTTGATGTGGGGAGGTGCTTGCGTCACAGGAAAAACAGCTTCAGCTCTCCTTCTCTATCTGGAAGGCAACTGTATGCAGGGCTACTGCCCATAGGTAACGGCCAAGGAGATCAAACACCCTTCACTACTGCTGTGGGATCCTAGGTTTGTTCTCATGTAGAGGGTTGGGCAGGAAAATACATGAGTCTAATGTAAGCTTCTATAGTGCTGACATGAAAAACATTGCTTTAGCTATAGAAACGGATCCAGGAGCCCATGGGAAGTGAGTCCTCCAGTCCAAGGCGAATCTTGCCAAGTCAAGCTTTCGTGACAGGTTGCTCAGGGGAAGTTTGCATAGACATCTGATTTGAAGACGTATAGCTGCAGGCTTTACTGTTCCCATTTCCTCCATCCCTCCTGGAAAGTCATTTTTTTTCCTGACTTGTTTGTCTGTATTGAAGTCGCTGAACCCCAAGATAGTATTTGGACAGTGGCACACCACTGAAACCTCAAATGAGAGTTAGCAAATTCAGTGGATTGCCAGGGTTTTGAGAGAGTTTAGGGACTGGTGTGTGTGCGTGGGGGAAATAGTCTTGGAAGTCACACAGAAAACCAGCAAGTAATTAAAGGCAGAAGAACTTAATAGCAAGCAAGCACAGAATGGGATCCAGCCTGCTCTGAAGAGGGGGATAAGAACACTATCTCCCAAAAGCTCATTAAAATGCGTCTGCACATATCTCAAGGAGGGGTTAGAAATCAGGAAATTAGCTCTGGCAGCAAAGACAAGATAAAGGAAGCCCCAGAGAGATTATTTCATTTTGCTGCCAAAGACTGTGCTTTTGGTATAAACCAGCTACCTTGGAAGAATTTCCCCACTCTCCAGCCACTGAAATGTTGACTCCCTTCTCTTTGCAAGAGGGGCTGGGATGAGATCATGTCTGCTCACCTCTAGTGCCACAGGTCCTGCTGTCCTGGACAGCATGTGCAGCCTGTGAAGTAGGGAAATAGGGTTGAATAGGAAGACCAGTTCTGCATTCAGGCAATGCTCCCATACTGCCAGCAGTCTATTTTTCTTCTGGTTATCAATAGCAGGAAGCTCAAAGCTGGAGAGCTGCATTTGCATACTGAATATGGCACTTGTAAGAAGACCATATTTACCTTCACAAGTCCATTACTTTTCACCATCCATCCACTTTGTGTTCTTGTAAGTCATAAACTGGAAAGGGACCTCTGCTACTATGATGCAGGTTTGTAGTTTATTTTTACATTCCCCATCCTGACTTAACTGCTGGAACATAAAAGCTGGAGGAGCACAATCCATGAGCAAGAGCATACAAAAGAAGGACTTGCATTCAGACAAATGCTGAATGATGGATTGAGAGAGACAAGGGTACAGAAGATGAGCTTACGGTATATCTTAAGTTACCCAGAGAAGACCCCTGGTGAATAGTATTACTAAATTGTTCAGATTTATAGGAAACAGCATGGACTATTAGAGGATTCTGGGTGAAAAATATGCTTTCCATCATGGTTTTCCCATCTGTAAGCCAGCACAGTGTGGGGGGCAAAGGTGTGTTATACTGGCTCATTCCTCTAATAAGATCCTAGTTCATTTCTTAGGTCTGCTGCTGGGCTGGGACATGACGTTGATCAACTCACTTTTATCTCCCACTTGGATAAGATTTGTTATCTGAGAAATGACAATAGAGATTCTAATCTTTGTTGGTTTCTAGAGCTCTCCTGCTGCCCAGAGCCAGCTTGGTGGGCTCAGCAAGAAGGGCATGCAGATCTTGCAAAGTGGAAATATTATGTTGAATATTTTAGGGCACATGAAATAGAAACAAGCTAGAAAGAAAAGAAACACAAATGGTTTATGCTGCAATCGTATCCTCAGTGGCCCTCCAAAGAGCCTCAGATACTTTGTACACTCCTTAACTTGCTGAAATTCAAAGATCACCTTATCCAGGATCAAAAGACAACAACAGTTCAATGGTACACAGTGGCAATTAAAAATTAGAAGAATTGTGGCATCATTTTGAATTTCAGGTTGGTGGAACTGAAAGAAGTGGGATGCAGTCATCAGCTGGATGCTGTCCAGGATTCTGAGGCTGCGTCTATACCTGTAAATTAACTGTGGCTAGGTCTGCTCTCTTGTGCAGAGGCCAGCTGGCACAGGATATCCTGCATCTGTAACATTAAATTCTCTCACCCTCCAAAGCAGCAGGGTTGCATCCAAATTGCCCACTGAGAATGGGCACTAGCTTGAGCTAATTCCCCGGCTGCCTCTAGGTAGCATTTGGGAAAATGCTAGTTAGATTGTGCAAAAAAACATGGCAGGTAGTGGTCTAACAACTCAGCAATGTAGAAGATCGATTTCTAGTGTCCAGGAACATTACTGGAAATGTTCATTGTGCAGGTAAAAATGTAGCCTGTGTGCTTATGCTTTAACTGTAGCAAGAATACCTTAAGGTCCTTTGTGACAACTGCTTATTGGTCTCGTGCCCTTACGTCCCATTTGAAGGTTACTGCACTCCTAGGATTTTTCCCATTGCCCATCACTGACTTGCTTCCTCTGTCCTGCTGACTGCAGTCACATAGATGGTTTTGCTGTGGTGTGGGCAGAGGCAAAAAGGTATTCAAGAAATTATCTGCCATTGCAAAATACTTCCCAGTAGCATCCAGGCCACAGGTGTTGCCATAAATTGGCCCTTCAGGTGTGTGGTGTAGTTCCAGGCTGATTTATGCCTCCATTGAGTGCTGAAAGTATTCCTGGAGAACAGGGGCTGCAGCATGGCTGGCTACACCAAGGATATGAAACAGTATAGACAGAGTTTACACCATAAAGTTGTCTTCTGGACAGACTGGGTGTTTGCATCCTTTATGTGCTTTTTCAGAAGTCTGCCATTCAAGAAACCTGTGCCTCCTACTCCATTGCCGTAAGATAAGACAGCACCGTGTGGCATAAGACACAGACTCTGGACTGCTGTGTGCTGTAAGCTGATGACACATGTCCCTGGACCAACGCTGGGGTGAAATGAGGGAAGGGTCACAATTTTGGCTGTGAAGGCTGTGACGGTAGCTGTTAAAGGCTTTTCGGGAAGGAGTGAGGGGTGAACCAACCCCTGGCATCCTCCCTGACATTCCCGCACCCTGCTAATGGCAGCCGAGATGACTTTCTGCTAATGCAAATGTTCACAGCTGTATGCTGGATGTTGCTGAGTGGATAATGGCTGATGAGGTTGCCTGTAGACAGTCACTCCACTACCAGTGTGTAATTAATTGCTATGTAAAGTGCTCTGAGATGTGGTGCTACTGAAACGCCGGGTGTATAAATGCCATCCCCACACAAAAGGGAACAACATGCAAATTCTCTCAATATATTTTTAAATACAAGCATTTTTCAGCTGTTTGCTCTTTTGTAAAATTTATTAGGCCCCCTCCTGGGAACTGGAAGGCAACAAGGGCGGTGCGGATGGATGAGCTGGATTCCAGTGGCTCCCACTGTTCATGCTGCTCAGCCCCAGACTCCAGGGGGTCATCTGTTTTTCTTCTCCATTCTTTTAACCTCTGTTTAACTTTTGTTTCCCCTTTTGCTTGCTTTTCACTTGGTGAGCTGCTGCCTGCCTGCCTGGGGAGGGCAGCAGGGAAGGAGAATGCTTTTCTGCAAAGGGCAGGAACTTGTAACAGCTCCAGCCCTTGTTTTCCTGTGAACTAGAGAAGTTGCTTGTCTGGCTTCCAAAAGAAGCATGTTGTCCCAACTGGATGCAACCCAGAGTGATGTGGTTTCAAACCAGCTGGAGCTGGAGAGGCAGTTGGGTGAGGTGACAACCCTGGCTGCAAACGACAAGACCCTGCTTGTCTAGTTGCAGAGATTTAATGTCAGCTCTGAGAAAGCAGTGGAAAGGACAGACTGTCTTCCCTGGGAACAAATCTATCAAAAGGTGATAGACAAGTCTACAGCAAGGTGATCTGAATGGAGGACTATGAAATCTTAAGTGGTGGAGAACAGATGAAAAAGGCATGATGACTCACTACTTCCCATACCATAAATAGAAGAGAACATCCAGGGAAATGATCAGACAAGTTGAAAACAAACACTGGGAAGTACTTTTTTTCAGGACATATAGTTCAGTTAAGGAATTCCTCATCACAGTGAACACTAAAGTGCAAACAGGTTAAAAAAGAAATAGACTATTTCAAGTCCACTACTGGCTGTAGGACACAGTGGTTTGGATGCTATGGCTGCTGCAGGAACTCCTAAACCTCTGATTGTCAGAAGTTGGGAGAATGCAGGAGGTGGGGGGATGTATCATGGTTCGTATAGTCGTTTCCTAGGCAGCTGTTACTGCTAATGGATAGAAAAAGGGTATAGAGAGACTATATGGACTGGAAATCTTAGGTTTTTTTTATGTGGTAATACTCAATAGGTTAAGAACTGAGTAGCTGATAGATCTTGGAAAGAAATTATGAACAGGAATTCTGTTTAATGAGCACTCTTTTGTGGTGTTACTGAGAAGGCAGTCCAGCCTGGATGCAATTTAATATTTTCATCAATGATCTGGAAATAAATAAAAACAGCACAGCTCGCTAAAATTTGGAGTGCTTAATATGCCTTGAGAATGCATGCAAAGGACTCTGGGTCCATCAGTAGCCCAGGCACATAAAGCATATATTTTCACAGGATTGAATTGGGAGAAAGAATAGGAAACAGGAGTGCAGACCAAAGCTATAGAGTGGGAGAGTGCTCCTGGAAGGCAGTGACTCCAAAGAATATTGTGAGGTCCTAAAGGAAGGCCCTTCATCAGGATGATGTGGTGACCAACTAATGCCACTCGGAAGGAGATCAGTGGAAGGATAGGACTAGTTCTAGCTCTGTATATGTGATGGGGGGACAGATAATGGAAACCATGTCCAGTTCTGGGATAGGTGCTTTATCAGGGACAGTGAGAAATCAGAGAGGATGCAGAAGCCAACACAAGTCTGGGCTGGACAAAATGCTTCCAAGAGAGCAATTTGTTGAGTTCATCAACAAGCTCGAGTGGTGACTTGCTGTGTAGACAGCACCTGCTAGAAAAAGACTCTTTAAAGGAGAAAGGCACAGCACAGCCTGTAAGCAGAACACAAATAGATGTGAGCAGGAATCCAGGCACCCATTTTGTTTGTTGTTGTCTCTGTGAACAAATTGCCAAGGATATTAGCAGAGACTTCATCTCCTGATGTCTTTGATTCAAAACTGTTCCCTGTTAGTTGAATCCAACTTGTCAGGTGATTCACTGCAGTGTTGTGACCTGTGATATCCAAAACTGCAGGCTGGTCTCTTCTTGCTGTAATCTTTAGCTCTGACTAGAGTGCTCTCTGAAGTGGTCATAAGCATGGAAATATGCCCCATTTACCTTCTCTCCACATGGCTGACAGGCCATGGCTACTTCTTTTGCTGCATTTTAGCCTGCATGAGCTAGGATTTTGGGTAGGTGTGTAATGGGGGAGATTGGTCTGGAGGGCAGGTGATTACCTGGCGATTTAAGAAATGCCTTTTTTCTCAGGAAGGCAAGAATCCTACAAAAGGCTTCCAGAGAGAACTAAAGAGACATTTGGCTGGCTGTAGGTCCTTCTGTCCCAGGAGACAGGAGAGACCAGCATCAAGAGTTCCTCATTGACTTTAGGGCAGATGAACTTAAGGGGAAGCATTTTGAGGGTCTTCCCATAGCATAAGGATCAGTATATGGCTATCTTGATGTATTTCTCAGTTTTATCATGCTTGTTTTGCCTGGGTTTTTCTCAGGACTTCAACTATTGCTTACAATACCAGTATCCGTGCTTAGTAGCAGGTCTCCTTTGTAAGAAAGACCAAGATCATTCACCCAATGATGGCGAGGCTCCAGATTTTCACCCAGGTGCCTCTCTAAGCCACCAAGGGACACTACCTATTGGTACTGCTGTGGCTTCCTGCAAACGAAGCAGAAATTGAGCTGCAGGTCTATGATGGGAAGAAATCTATAGGCACAAATGTCTTTCCCTTTTTCTGAGCTTTTACTCATCACCCACAACAGTTTCTATTTCTAACTCTCTGTTTAAAAAAAACAAAACAAACCCCTGAAAGTCAATATTTATTTTTCAGTCTTCCTCTCCCCTGCTGTTCGTCTCTGAATTTAATGCTTTTGAAAGGTGAATGATTGACGATTTACTGAAAACGAAGTTAAAATATAAATAATTCCACGATTTGGCTGCTGTATTAAGCAGGCATATGAGAAAAGCCCAGAAGACCAAGGTTGGCTTTTATTATTAACAAGGAAAAAAATTAAATTTAAATAAATGTAATATTTATTAAAATTTCCTTTCACGCTGTTACCTGAGGTTCATAAAACTTTTGAGCTGTGTCAGCTTTGCACTCCCCAGTACATTGAACTCCAGGGAAAACTATAAGCAAATTCTTAAGATCAATGCAAACTACTTCTCCATTACTCAAAAAAGGGAATTTTAACTATTTTTGAAGGCCGCAGGACTCCACTAATCCAGATATAAAGACTTTTTTCACCTTCAAACTTCACAATTCCAAGTCCCCTTTCACCTTCTCCCCTCCCATCACTACCCCAGCACACGCACATCCCTTACTACTGAGATGGAGTGAATATACATTATACTAAAACATCCGTCCTTTAGCCTGTTTTCCATCTTTTCCATGGCAATTGTTCTGGATAATTACACTTTGATACAATTAAGTGTGATGTTATGCCCTTCTCCCAGAATGTGACATTAGGTGGGCTGAGGCTAAGGAGTTTGGATCCAGATGGGAATTTGCTAAAAGACTGAGGACAGCTGTGTGGAGGCTGTTCCTGTGCCCAGCTTGTCCCCACAGCAGTGCCAGTGCCACAGAAAGGAGATATAAGACTCCTCTAGGTAAGGATGGCAGGAAGATAAAGGCTATTTGCCTCGGACAGTGATGGGGCAAAGCCAAAGTCATGAGCTGTAAGCAGCACAGAGGAGAAGGGTTTGGAGGTGAAGGCACTCTTAGCATCCAGTTGGGTTCCAGGTTTGGATTTTAAAAATAATGAAATGATCCTGTAGGTTTTGCCTTAATGCTTTTAAGGCTATCAATACGCCAGGAAAATCAGGCTTGTATGAAGCAGTTTTCTCTGGAATACAGTTACAGATCAGCGTTGGGCTTGAAAAAGCTTCCTACCTATACACATACAAGCACTCGCACTTGTAGAGCTTGATGGAGCCTGGCTGAGCTCTGCCTTAAAATGGAAGACGTCAGGGAGAAGAAAGCAGGATAGTTTTAACCAGCAAATACTGAGCTTTGAGGACAAGAGACTAGAATTTTGACTCTGTCCTTGAGTCCAAGTTTGCCTGCACATCAGCACTATGTAGATGTGTGTACCTGAGGTAACTGTCAGCTAAGGAAACAATTGGGGACCACGTGGGAAGGAAACACAGAGCTGTATCACCTTCAGTACACACTCAACGATGCCCTGGCATGTGAGTGGGCTGGGAGTGCTGTGCATGGTCACAATACCAGTCTGGAAGGACTTGAACATAGCTTGCCATGAGGGCAGAGGGGACTTGCAGGTTACATGAGCTCAGGCTGCTTACAGGGCAGTGTGGCTGCTGTAGGACCAAGCCTTAGGCATCTTACTGGTGATAACAGCTCAGAGCTAGAGGTTTGTTTTGGGCTGAGCATCTTAAATGCAGCCTACAGAAGAAATCTAATATGCATGTCTGGTTGGAGAGGGAGGGAAAATGCATTCAGGTGGCAGTCACCAAAATCTAGCCTAAAGGCACAGCTGAATATCTCTCTCTCTCTGTAGGGGTATCCAAAATAAATGGTGTGTCTTGGATAAATTCACCTAGGTGTAAAGGATATTGATCCCTACATTAGGATGTTGATACTGCCCAGACCTTGGAGAAAACTTCATGCACGGAGACAAGTTTTGTTCTTATTAAAGTCTCTGGGTGTGGAAAGTAACAGTTGCTTGGACTCTGCAGAAACAGATACAGAGGAAAAACTGAGCTTGTGAGAATGCGCTTTGATGTTGATAAACGTGCCTTCTGGAGGAGATAAAAAAAGAAAAAGGGAGAGAAAGAAGGATGTTGAAAAGAATGATAAAGCAAGAGAAAGATACATGGGATTTGGAAGCATTTGAAGAAACCTTTTTATAAAGCTGTTCTAGGCACGTCCCATCAAATCTCTCCTGCTGTGAGGAATTTTCATGTTACTTTGCAGATAAACTTGTTGAGAGCACGCTGTATGCCTCCATGGTGACAGAACAGAGTCTCGGAGGAAACGGTCCTTCATCATCATTTCCCCTTCAGTTCCAGGCAGCATCTGTCACTGCAGAGCTGGGCTGTGAGCTTCAAATTAGACCCAGGTCCTCTCTGGCTGTGGGAAGCTAAGAGGAGCTGTATTCGGTTCATTGTGGGCTGTGTTTGGCAGGGTTTCCTTTGGTCTTTGTTGGGCAGACCATCACTTGTTCCTGAGGGACTTGTTCCTTAGATCTCTGTTCCAGAAACTGTCTCCTGATACTGATGACCCTTCTACCCACTGTTTTCTGTCCCTGCGAGTCCAATGACTCCTCTGCCACGACTCCAGGGTCTTTTACTTCCTGCACCATCCTCACTGCACATCCTTCTCTACATAGCTACCACTGCACTACCCTGGAAGCTCTCTTCTTGTTTCAGCCCTTCTTGTTTCAGCCTCTTCTTAAGATCCCACTGAAGACTGTCCCAGACATTGTCGAGGTTACCTGCATGAAGCCAGCCAAGGCAGCTTTTTGTTTGGAAAAGAGGTTTACAAAACAGTGCTGTACCCTCAGGTTGTTCCCACAGGTTGGCTGCTGCATCCATGGGATCTTATTATTGTTCCTCCCCCCCCTCCCCAATTACTTGTTGCATTCAACTGTTCCCAAAATGAGTTCCTAGCTCTGTAAACCAAAGATTGCTTATTGCATCTTTGAACAGCACCTAACACTGGGGATGTGGGTTAGGGCATCAGTCAGTAATTGAAAGGTAAGTAACAGCTAACAGTCCTGTTTGAAATGTATCCCCTGAAAATATTTTTCAGCAGAGAATGGACCTTTTTCATTAAATGGAATTTTTTATATAAAACATTATCAGTTCTGTAGAAATTTTCTATTTTCTCTTTAATAAAAGGTGCTTTCTTTTTTGATTTTGTTTCCTCTGTTGGTATTTTGAAACCCTGCAGCAACTGAAATTACTTTTGTTGTTCAATTTAAAACATGGAAAATCCTACAAAAAGTGATGTCTAAATTATAGAAGTTTTTCACTTCTTTTCTTTCTTTGGGTCTCAGCTGCTCCCCCTAAAGAACAACAAAGATAAAAAGATGAACTCTTCTTTGTCTAGTCTGTGTCATGTGCTGAAAATAAATGAATGACACCTCTAGTTCAATACAGCTCTGTGTGATTTTGGGGGGATTGGTTTTGAATTTATGGGCTCAAAACCTGCTTTGGACTGCAAGACTTCTGAGTTTTGCACTTCTTCTATGTTTAAACTAGTACACTGAAAAGGAGAGATTCAAAAAAAGAAAAGAAAAAGGAGAAAAATTCCATTGCTGGTTTCATGATTCCTCCAGCTTCTTGACTTTTAAGGGATCGAGTCTTCCAATTCTTGCAGGATAGTCCCTGAGGCCATGTTAAGTCACCCTTGTAATTACTATCTTTAAAGAGAAAATTTGGAATGCTTTAAAAGCAGATTCCCATGTATTAAGAGACAGTACAGGTATGAAGCAGTGTGCTCCAGTGAGCTGGAGTTAACTCCCCATTTTTCCACCTCTGTGCCTTTGGTACCAATCTCTGGTAATTTTACTTTAGCAGCTTGGTTGCGGAGTGTTAACTTCTACTCTGTGTGGTGAGAATACAGGTTATATCACTATGGACCATTGTGCTGCGCTTTCTCACAGACACGCTTGGCTGGGAGGGACTGCGATTCTCCCCACGTGTCACACAAAGGTATTTTGGGCGAAGCCTTTGTGATAAATTAGGGAATGTGGTCAGCCAGAAACAGCCGGAGCTCTATTTTATTAATCTGCTGGTGTCTAACAATAAAAATGATGAAAGATCTAATCAGCTATATTATTAGCTAAAGGTTGGTGGGGCCAGGAGAGCAAAGGGGTGTGTGGGTGCTGTGGGAGTTGGGGAGGGTTCAAAGACAGAGGGAGAGACAAGAACATTGATTGCAAGCACTGCCAGTTGGTAAAATTAAGAGGTGAAAACCTTGCTGGGCTAGAGTTGTTTGGAGATGGTGCTTTCAAAACTTGGGTCTTCAACACCCCTTTCTTGCTTGCCACTTTCTTTGACAGCTTGTAAAGTCTGGGAGCACTGACATTTTCAGCAATCAAGTCCCTGTCAGTGCCTGAGCCTCCCTTCTCATCTGCATCTTCATTTAATCCTCTGTGCCTCCTGGGGCAAGGCCATGCCAGGGCCCAACACAACATACCCTACCTGTCTTGCAGGAGGTGGGAGAGATGCCTCCTTTGTGGACTGTGTTGAGGGGTGAGCTGCTGGGCTTTTTATTGGTGAGTTATTAACTTTGCTGACAGAATCTGGGAGGCCTTCCTGGTAGAAATGGAGGCCCGTTTAGCATTCAGTATTAGCTGGTGAAGAGGTTTGTGCATGGTGAGCAGGCTGCCTAAGGTACTGGATAAAGGCTTCTGAGTATTCTGTGTCCTCTTTCAATTGGGGTCCTATTCTCTTTCTTTTGGGGTAGAAAGGTGAGCAGATATGATAGAGAAGAGCCTTGTCTAAGTACCTGGATAGGGAAGGACTGGAAGGTTCCAAGTCTCCATTAAAGTTTTGATTTGGCAACATCACAAAGTCCTGCAGTCAACAAACCTGTATGTAAATGCACTGTGGACAGCTGAAGAGCCTCTTTTCTTCCGTTCCTCTGTCATATTTTGCAATGCATATTATTTGCTTACAATTCAGGTCTGTCTCATAGTCTCTCTGGTAAGAGCATATTGAGGAAAGTCATCTCCTTTCCCAGTAATTTTCTCAGCTTCTCTTGATCATTAACATGCTGGAAATCACTTGAAAGAAACACTGCAATTTTTTAAGGGATTTTATTCATTTATTCATCAAGGTTAAGGACCCTGAAAAACTGCTGTCTACATCTTTTAGCACTTACTTCTTTCAAATCTCATATACATTATAGTCCTCAATCTGGAGTTCTCTTTTGCTATGAGGTTTTCTCAGCCTGTATCTTTTGTTGCAGTCTTAATGTACAATAAACCCCTTTAAAATTAGTTATACTGCTACAGTTGTCAGGAGAACTCAAGTGATCTGATGAATTTAGTAAGAATTCCAGGCTGCGAAACAGATACAATGAAATTCTCTCCCTCAACGTACTTGCCTCATTATTAAACCTCCAGTTTATAGTGTGCAGACAGTCACACACTATAATTGAGGTTGAATTGCCATTCTTATTATAAATCCCCTTTTCTCGCGTGCTCATAACTTCAGGCAGCACGTGGGCTGAAACTGTGTGCGCTCACTTTTAGACCACAGTAGAATATTTAACTCCATGATCTATGGGCTTTAGCTCTGCTGCTGTGCTCTGCTGCCCCATATATTTCACACTAACTGGAGCTTCTGGTGAAGATAAAACACAAAAGCTGAGTATGATCAGGCTTGCCTAACTTAGGCACCAGACTTGCATCTGTTTTAGGTAGCTAGAGAAGCCGTTGCCCTGAAGGAGGTATTAATGTTTGATGTTTAGCCATTTGAGGGTGTTTTTTCAAGGCCCTTTACAGGAAGATCCCGTCTGCCGACTTAAGTGGCAGAAGTCCCTCTGAAGCCTTGAAAAACACCTGTCCCTACCTTATTGACTGGACAGGAAATTTAGGCATTTCCTTCATTAGGTGCCCAGAATTTACACCCAGGTGAGTCCCAGCAGAACCCTTCCTCTGCTTCCTTCCTTCGGGTCACTGAGCTCTACAAGTTCAGTCTGAATTTCAGTAACATTACCCTAGGGGTTTTAAAACTGGTGACTGATTGCATTCTGACTCAGAGCAAGTCTGTTAAGCCCCCGATGCCAGGGAGAAGGACCCCCTTTCCTTTCTTTGGGTGCTATAGTTGTTCTTCCTCCCCTCAGCTTTGCTGCCATCTCTGTAGCCTTTGAACAGTGGGAAAGCAGAAGGTATCTTACCCTCACTGGGAACACGTCGAAGGAAGGGTTTGGATGCACACCTACAGTGAATAGGCCAAGTTGGTGCTGGTGAGTTCAAATGGAGATTTCTGTGTTGCATCTCAGCTTGCAGCCAGGACGAGAAGGGAATGGTCTCATGGCTGCAGCACTCAATAAGGATGTGAAGGTTTGGGGCTCAGTTCTGCTGTTTGCCACGGGTTTCATGTGTGTGTTGCTGGACAAGGCAGATAAGTCCCTTGACTAGAACTCTGTTGACTGGAATGGAAGTGTAGACTTCATGCTCAGATTTATGCGCCTACCTGCAGACAAGGAAAGCTGGATGGGATCATTCCCACTGTAGCTGTGCTTGGAGGGGTGTACACAATGGAGGAAACCAGAATACCTACAAAGTCAGAATGCACTGCAGTGTCTTGGGGCAGACCCCTGCTCCCTGTCCTGTTCTTCTCCACAGGCAAAAGAAGTGTTCCCCAGCCCTGGCTACAGCACAGCGGCTTATCCTTAGGTGCCTTCATGAAGAGAACTTGAGAGCTGAGAGTCTGCAGAAACTCTTGCTGAGAGTTTTGGGAAAGATGAGAGGTGTGAGGGATAAAGAAAAAACTAGTGCATATTTGTCAAGAAACCTGAGCCAAAAGGATTTATGTTAAGAGGAATCTTTTTTGGCAGTTATGAGAGATCACATAAAAAATAAGACACACATACTCATGTATTTATAATGGGAGAAGGAGGTGGAGGAAAGGAATTCGTGCTAAAAGGAAAATTTTCAGTTGGGAAATATGAGATGGAGAAATGAATGACACCCTACAGCAAAACAAACCTCAGACCAAGACCAGTCCTATCTGCAGATAGTTGTGGTAGGGGACTGAGTACATTTGATGCAGTCTGTCAGGGAAGCAGTAGCTGTTCACTAAATCCCTCTCTGCCCTTGCTGTCATGGTCCAACAACTGCTCATGGAGTAGACAGCATTTATTCACAGCTTTTTATTACCAACCCTTGGCTGGAGAGCTTCATTCTTGTAGCAGAGAGGGAAACCTGTGTCTGTTTCTGGCAGCCTGTTGTCTTAACAATTCACCTTGATAAGCAGTCGAGCTAAAACCTAGGGCTGTGGGCTCTCTGGACACGCTTTCCTCCAGCACCCTTGCTGTGGGAGGGAGCGTGCGGCAGCGGGCCAAGCATGCAGGAGTGCGTGGTAAGACCTGAAGATACTGTGGCAACGTTTGCAGAGCTCATCTGTCAGTGCCCCAAATCACTTCCAAATCATCTTCCATTTGTATGGCTCAGTCTGAGTGCTTTCTCACACCTCTCCCCCAGTTTCTTTTCTCTCTGAGTGCTACTGGTAGGAGTCAAAAGTGAAGTGATGGAGCCTAAGGAAAAGGGAAAAACGCAGACTGTATTTCTTTGAAAATCTAAAAGGGCCCTTCTTGCATAGTTTGTTCCTCTCCTGATAGCTGTCTCTGTCCCCACTTAAGGTGTTGTGATCAACTGCACTGTGAATTACTCTTGTGTCAGCAAGGTGAGTGATTCTCACTTTCTGAATGCTGACTCTCCAGCTGTGGATCCATCTATGATAACCAAAATCCTCTGGACCCAGTGTGACACTCTTGGCTCAGACATGGGCTTTAGTCAGCGTGCTGAATGGCAGTCAGTGTCATGTCGGAGTGGGGAGGTTTGTGATCCCAGGCTCCCAGGATGCCGGCCCTGCAGAATTTGGGAGTCAGCCTTGGATATAAGGTGAAGGAGGCAGTCTATGGCTGTATGGTTATTCCTGTACAACATGAGAGACAATGTGCATCATATCAGGTGGTACTAATGGTGGGATGAGAGCCCTTGTAGTGCTTTCCCTGACAGATCTGCCCTAAGAACCGTCCTGGCTCTCAAGGTCTTTGTGTCGCTGAGTTAAGACTTCTGGTGTTGTGAGGTGGACCTTGGAAGCCCTCGCGTTCCCAATGCAGGCTGTGTTTCTCTAACTCCAAGACACTCCTTTGAAGAAGCTCCTACTGAATTAAAGACATTGGAAACGAAGTCCTAGCTCTGGCCTGCTGGGATGCTGCTGGTGAGCCAGGAGTCTTCCCACTGCAATCCTGCCTTTCTTTTGGTAGAAGCTAATTGAAACAGAAATATTGCCAGCTCAGTGAGCTCTATAATATGCAACAAATATTTCTTTAGCTAAAAAATTCCTGAGCTATTTTTCTGTAGAAAAGGGGGTGAATGACTTTGGCTGCTCAGTAGGCTGGGACTACAGGCACAGTGGGGAGAAGTAGACAAATATAAATAAATCTGTGAGAATTTTGCTCCATGGGTGCAGTGGAGATGAGGTAAAAGCTAAAGTGAGGGAAGGAAAGTGCCTCCTATGCTGCTAACATGGTTGATTTTACTTGACGTGCCTTTATTTTGGGCTACAAGGCTTAAAAACTTCTTTAATGTCATTTCATGCATTTCTGGTCCATCCATTAGAATCTGCACTCTCAGTGGTGCTTCCCGGAATGGTGTACGTATGTTTTGTGAATATGTCAGGAATCCTGGCACTAAAGGCAGAGCACTTTCTAGAACGACACTCCTCTATTGTAATGGCAGGAGGGGTTGGGAATGAGTTCTCCAGACTGCTCGGTATCAGTAACCTTAATAACTCCTTTCAAATCTTTCTCCTATGTAGTACTTCTGGCAGTCACTGTCCACATTTGCTTGGATTGGGCAGAGTTTTAAGAAGTAGATCGGCTGGAATAAGGTAGCTGTGAGCTTTGCTCACAGCATTACCCCTAATAACTCTGTGAAGTGTTTCTGCAGCCACTAAAGCTATTCTGAATTTCTAATGAATTTGAAAATCATACCTCTGGAATGGAAAACAAGCTCTGTCTGCTGTAGAGACAGTGAGTAACAGGGGTCAACTCCAGACTCTACAAATGAAGATAAGGCATTTTGCCACTCCTTGGGTAAGTCTGAAATCTCCTCTGTTTGAACATTGTCACTAAGAAAATTCTGCTGCTCTCCAGTTTTGACCATCTGCGAGAGGGTTGTGACCTAGATAACTAGGAACACACATTTTAAGCTGAATGGTTGTTCTGTTTCCAAAGACTGCCTGCATGCTGAATTTCTGTATAAATTTGTAGGTACAAGAATATAAGAAATATAAGAATATGATGTGTAAGCCTAGGAAGACAAGTCCCATGGAACTTTGCTCACCTATCTCCATCTCATAATCGTATTCTTCTGATCCATCCTTCCTCTAATAAATTAACTTTCCTCTGTAGAAACTTGGCAGCAAGCAGGTGGCCAGTGTATTGCATCTGGTGTATGACAAGCGCTGTCATACGTTTTTTCTTTGTTCCCCTGATTAGTTTGTGTCTGCTGATCTGGGGATTTTTTGTTCCTCTGTTAGATTGTAACCTTTGTGGGTCAGGCACCATCCTCTGCTCTGTGTTCATGCAGTGCCCGTAAAGAAGGGGTTTGGGTACCTGTACAGTGAGACAGGTCAGATTATGGCCACTGGAGATGGACAAGACTTCCCTGCTGAATATTCTCCACAAAGAAAGGTCTATTTTGCCTCCTTCTCCATCCTTCCCCTCCCTGGTTATTATTAATAAGAAAATTATTTCATTTTGGGTATGCCTAACTTAAAAGACTTGGCTATTGGCACCAGGGTCCATGTGAATTGCTGCAGTACCTGATGGTAGCCTTGGTTTGGGTCAGCTGTACTTCCATTCTCTCCTGCTGTCCCTTATCCTTAGCTGCATGCTACTTCCCACAAAATACTGAAATATCCTGCTAGTTGTCAACTTTTGCGGAAAGTTCTGCTGCTTGTGAATCAACAGTTTGTGTCATTTTGAAATTTCTATAGTATGAATGTTTTGGCCTCATCTGGACTAAAAAATAAATGTTTTGCTGGCTAGCATTCTTTTTTTTTGTTTTTTTTTTTTTCTCAATGAGGCCTACAGGGGAAAATGTGTGGGAGATTTTGCTACCTCCTTCTTTGCCCACAAAGTTCAAGTAGGTCAAATGCTACTGTCGACGATCTACTTTTAGTTTTACTCCTTCAAATCTCCACCAGCCTCTTGGACTTGACTTTACAAGTCCTTTCATGTCACTTCACACTGTAGTGGGAGGAAGTGAAAATTACGGGCCACAGGCAGGGTTCCAAAAAGTGCTCTCTCTTTCTCAGAAAAGGGCTGGCATCTTTCCATGGGCCTTCATTGTATTTTATAGCCATACTACAGTATTTAACAGCATAATTTAGGAAGTGTCGGTAGTCCGTAGCAGAGTGTGGAGAAACCATCTTATTCAACCTCTGGCGACGTGCACTGATTCAAATAACATATTGTGAGGTAACATTAATGTTTTCTGGAAATGAAATTGGAATCAGAAATGCCCTTATTGGCCATCAGCATAAATACTGGTGTTGTCCTGATCAGCAAGCAGAATTCAAGACCTTTTACCCTTATAAGGTGACTCTCTTTCAGAACTTCATGTTCTAATTCATTTCCCACTAAATTAGCTGCCCCAAAATCTAGGCACACATTCCACTTTTATACTTGAGACAAACATGATTTTTTTTGTTGCTCTTCATGCCACAGCTCTTCCAACTTTTATGTACTAGAAGATTATTTATTCACTAGTATTGTGCATGATTATACCTGAGAGCATTTAACTATCCGAATTATTTCTTTCAGTTTATAAAATGTATGAAATGCTTAAAGAAAATCAAAGTCCTTGCCGTAGATTAAAAATATATCCTAAGGGTATCTGTAGAAGACCGGATGCAACACAAATTCTGAGCGAAACCATTTCCCACCCTTCCAATTACGGTGCCTGTTCGTTCCTCACACACTTTAAATGCTTGAAAGGGGATGGATCTGGCTGGGTTCCTAGACTATCATCTGATTTAGGGTATTCTAAACATAGAGGGAAGAGAAAATGTTGACTCTTTTGAGTTGTCACAGAGACCATTTCATGTTTACCTCTGCAGTACAGCCACCATCTGTGGAACATGTCTTACTGGCATATGAGGAAGGTCAGCTGTCAAATGGGGTGGGAGGAGGCAGCAGTTGCATTAAAAACTGGTCAGATATTGTCTCCTGAAGAGATTTTAGCTTGTTCTCCAGCCCAGAAGGCTACAATAGTTCTTCATAATTTCTATCAATTGCATCAGACTTTGCACCCAGCATAAAAAGACATCAGATCCATGTAATATCATTCTTCACAATTATAGTCATAATGTCAAGCCCTTCCTCCAGGACTGGTGCAGTTTGGTCTACACTGTACTACTTTTTGATCTGTAGCCAGGTCTAAGTAGGAGCTTTCTCTGCTTGTCAGCCAGGGGGTGGTGACAGTTCCTCCAGTCACCCTTGTTACAGCTCAATGATGAGCTCTAATACTGAGGCTGCACATGTATCACCTTTTGTCTTCAGTTCACAGACATTAACACTGAATTTGGCCTGAAGAGGGCAGCCACTAATAAGCTATCCGGTGTGCCTGTGTGAAACACTCTCTTCTTCACTGGGTGGAACTGGAACTACCCTATGGGGCAGGTACAGCCCACAGTATGCTCTGGAGTCCTTGTCCCTCTGTATGCCTCAACACTTTGCACAAGTGCTTGTTTACACCATCCTCCCTGCCCACACTGGTTTCCCTTGAAAAGAAACCTAGTCCAGAAGGCAGATGCAGTAAACCCTGGTAGATCCACCAGGTTGGACAATGGTGAGGGGAGGGCTGCACTGTATGCCTGTCCCATAATGTAGGTACAATTGTGCTTGTGCAGGTCTACCTGTATAGCCTTTGGTATTTTAAATTCATGAGAATAACAAGGGGCACAGCCAGAAGACAGTCCTGCTTCAAGTAGGCGGTTGGACTAGAAAACCACAGAGGTCCTTTCCCATCGGCATTGCTGTGATGTGAGTTCTATACCTGCTTGATATAGAGGGATGGTGTCTATAGTAGTAACATACCCACAGATTTACACACATCTGCAGTAATCAACAGTATATTCCCTCTATAGCTTTCACCTGAAGTTATCAAAATAGGCAAGTTAGTATTTTAACAAGAATGGGGTAGCTGGGCAATGAACTCTCCTTTGTACTTTTAAAAATTTCCCTTATGAGCCTCAAAGCCAATATGAGGTAAAGGCATATGTCATTTCACAAATGGGCAAAGTGAAGTGATGCAACCCGGAAGCAGTGAGGAGTAACACTGCCATGGGCTAAGCACTGGTCCATACACTCCTCTCAAGATGGCATGTGGCTTGGTAACTGTCCAGCACCACCATCTGCAGAGACTGAAACTCAATTGCTGTTAACGAGAATGAAATTATGGCAATATTAGCATAATTGAAATGAGAAGAATCCTAGTTCAAGGATGATTGATGCCCATGGAAAGTTTTGGATGGAGGCAGAGAAGGCAGGTCCAAGAGTGTTGGCTCAGACTTTATTTACCTGCACAGTTTCCCCAGGTACAGGAGGAAATGTCCTCAGAAAAAAAAAAAAAGGTTTAATATGGCTACTGACTGGTATTAAATAAATGATGCATGTTGGCAGAGCGATAGATGAGAATAGTGAAAAACACATTGTGAAAGGAACCAGAAGAATTGCTGTCATAAATCTCCCCAAACTATTCTAGTCAGAGAGAGGCTAAAAACCAAGTAGGTTACAGGGAGCATAAGGAAAGGGGCTTTAGAAGAAACTCATGGGTCTGTAGATTCATTGCCACAAGTTTTGCCCATGTGTCCTACCTCTTATAAGAGGAGCAATGGATGGCCAGGGAAAGGAAAGGGATGTGAAGGCATGAAGTTGCAGCTTGGGTTGTTGGGCTTTTGGGTTTTATTTTTTATTTGAGGCAGGTTAAAGGAGCTCCAGGTGTTCTCTCTAGAAGAAAAGAGATTAGAAGGCAACATTAATCAAGTTTACAACATATTCAAACAAGGAGATAAAGAGGAGAGAAAAAAATACCCTGAAATGTTTTTCTAATGAATGCATATTTTAGCTGAAGAATTCGTGGGGGTCGACATGGAAAAAGACATATATATATATGCAAAACTAGGGTTAAAAGACAAAGTGGGATTATTTTCAAAGCTCATAAATAATTTAACTGTTGGAAGAAAAATGCAGAGGTTTCCATTGATCTTATTGCCAAAGGAGTGATTCTAGGCCTGATAAAGTAAGGGGCTAAAGGAGATTTCACACAGAAGAATGTCAGAGCACAGCTGCTTGTCTATTACAATGCGTCATATCAAGCGTGGTTTTTCTTGAGCAAAAGATGGGCAGATTGGGACAGGATATTCTGGCTTCTTTGACACACTGAAGTACCTGTACGCAGAGCTAAAGCACCTTTATGTTGGAAAGAAATTACAGTTGCTTGTTGGCTTTTGTAAGGTGTTCATGAAAGTAGCTGTAACATTCCCATTAACTTTTCTGTTGTAGGCTGTTGCTGGATGCTTTTGACCACTCCGCTTTCAAATGCCCAGAAGGAGTTTTACAAAGGACTAGCCATTGAAAAAAATCCAGGAGCAGAAGTGCCTTCTTCATTTGCATTTCTAGTTACCATGAAAACTGTGTAACTTCACAATGACCAGGGCAGGTCATATAAGAGCTTAGTTATCTATTCTGCATGCACAGTTATCCGTGCCGTTGTCACACTTACTCAGTCTTCACATCAGTCACTTTGGGCAGTTTAGTCATGCAGTCAAATGGCTAAAGTTCTCAAAGTCCCCGTTCCATATCATTTTTGTTCCTATCAGGTGAGAAAAACCAATACCTGCCCCTCTGGCTCGTATTCCAATTTTGTTTTATTGAACCTGAGCTATATTTTCATTGTCTTTGAAGTGACGTTTCTGGACAATGAGAGAAGCCACACTGAGAACCTTGAAGCCTGTTTTCTGGGAACCTACGAAGTCTTTGTCTGTGCCCACCTGTGGCTTAACACATCTCAAGTTACTGTCTGTTGGCTGGCAGTTACCACTGCTCATCGCAGGGAAAAGGTATGCAATAACTCCAGTGCTTGCTCTTCGGTATTCAGAACCTGACCTAAAGGTATGCAATAACTCCAGTGCTTGCTCTTCGGTATTCAGAACCTGACCTCATGTGCACTCTCTTAGGCTCTTTCAAATGTAAGTCCAAACTGTGGCTAATCTGTTTTACTTCCCATTGCACTGAACAGTTACTACATCCCAGCTGAGATTTAGTGGTTTCCGTCTGCACTGAGGTAACTTTTGGAGTTTTCTGATTCAGCCACCTGTACTGTTTGCCCATAACTGTATGTCCATCACCCATGGAACAGACAAGGCAAATCTGCAGACTCCAGCCCTCTTGGACTAATCCCTGAGAAGTGAGATCTCATTCATTTCTTGACTTCTTTGCTAAAAGTGCAATAAAAGCACTAGCTGGGCTAATGAACAGTGATTTGGACCTATCTGACCTAGGACCATCAAAAGATTTCATAAATGATGGCTTGCTGACCAGGTGGATGGCAAGGAGGTATAACAATCTGGTATAGAGGCAAAACAAGGTCCAACCTGACCAAACTTACCCTCTCACCCTAGCCATCAGCAGTGGCACAGAACTCTTCCTGTGTTTCTTAGCTATTTTCAGTTAATGGGGAGGCAGTGTTCGTTTATATCTGATGGATGAAAACCATTCCTAAAATTCAGCATTTGCTGGTATAATCCCCTGTACGGAAGGAAAAATTCCCTAGTCTCTGATTAAACTGGATCAGGGCTGTAAGTCTTTCAAGCAAGTGTGTTGCTTTACTTGGATTCCCTACCTCTAGAAAAATAAAACATCTTAAATGTATGGTATTTCACCCAAACCCAACTTTCTCCCAGTACTGCAAAAGCTTGCTAGTCAAGCAGAGAAAATATTTACTTAGTAAAGCTTTAAGATGAGGCTTTTTAGCTGGAAAGTGAGAGGGTATAAATAAGCCAGATATAGGGCAACTTCTGCTTAAACTGCAAAGCTTAATCTGCAGAGCCAGCTAGCTTTCTAGTTCTTTATCTTCTTTTGGCTAGAACTGCTATGTGTAACTTGATCATCAAAACAGGGGTTTCGACGTTTACCCACCAAGCCATCTCCTGAATGGGGCACTCAGTCTGAGCAGAGAAGGCTAATAGCTGGTCCCATACAGAGGGCCAGACTGTTTTTCTCAGGTCCATGTCAATCTCCCTGTCCCGTTCCCTCTTGTATCCTAAACTTGGCTGCTTGCTGCTTATCAGCTAGCAGAAGTATGCACAGTGACCGAGCTCTCCTTTGTCTTTGTTGTCCAGGCTGTGGAGTGCAAATGCAAATCTCCTAGATGGCTTTTCCTTGGGGTTGGGAGTGTTGGGTTGGGAGAGACAAATACCTCTTTGTTTGTCGTCACTGTCCTGGCTGCCTGCCCTTGAACCAAGCTGGGTTGCTCCCCAGAGCCAACTCTAGTGCACTCATGTGAAATCTGATGCAAAACATTAGTTGGATGCTTATTTTGTGAAATTCCTGTGCTCCAGTGTGCTATGGCATTCTTAAAGAAGCAGCAATAGGGAAACAGACTTAATGGAAGGAGTTAAATTGAGGAAAAATTAGGCTGATGCTTTTCATATACGCTTATATGCCATTAGCAGTGGTTGGGGGCTTCTATTGGCTTGTCTTAGAAAAGATACTGCTAATGTCTAACACTTGATGACAGATAGTTCACCAATACTGCTAGGCCCATTGTCTCACTTAATAGCTCTTTGTTCTAGCTGAAAGAAGGTAATCTTTTCTTGTAGGAGTTGGTAGGAGGATCTGTGTACAATGTACCTTCTGACAATCGTTCCAGTTTTGGAGCCTATTCTGTAGTTCACTGAAGTGGAATCATCTCCCTTACCCTCTGGGGGAGGGACTCACAAAGGAGACATTGCAATCGTGATGCCTAATTTGTGGGTGCTTTGCTGTCTGATGGGATTCACAACACTGAATTAGACAATCGTGTTCTCTTTACAGTATGTGGAAAACATAAAACACATAAAAATGGGATTCATGGAATCAAGCAAACTTGGTCCTGATCCACCTTAAAGGATAAGGAGAGGTTTAGGGTCTCTGTCACTCTGAGAAGGAAAGGCTCCCATTTTTGGGAAGTCGTGCTGTTGCTCCCTCTGAGGGGAGTTAACCCACCCACTTGTCAGCTGCCTGCAAATTTGCATGTTCACATCTTTCCTTTTTAAGAGCTGAAAGCATAGGTTGGACCCAGCAATACTGGCTTCCCAGAAGAGTGCCCTAAGCAACAGATTAAGGTATACCAGGGAGGCAGTCTGTGTCCCTTTCTCCTGACGAGGTCTTCTGCTCTGTATAATGTGTGGTATGTTTATGGGAGCTGTGTTAGGAATCTGGGTCTCAGGTGAGGCTATGGAGTCATTCGCTCTTCATTTCCATTCCTGTTTCCATCTTTTATACGAAGTGAGGTAGATCAAATGAGTGGAGTTGTGTCTCCCTGGACTACTCTAGATTTATATATTCAGGGACGTCTTCCACTTCATGGGAGATTCAAGGGTCAAATCCCAGCATCCAGCCAGCCAGAGGAAGAATCTGAACCTGTATTTACCATATCTCATTTAAATGCACAGCACTGTGAAGTTGCTGCTCACAGGAAAAGGGCATGCTTACCTGTGTGTATGTATGTATGCAGGGAACCTCCTTCCTCAGTCTGTGCTTGGCTGGACATAGTCCTTGCCAAGTTGAAGACTTACCAGGTCAAGACTCAGGATTCAGGATGGAAACAGCTGGTTTATGAATTCCATGGTGGGATGACATTTGCTACCAAGGCACTTCTTGCCACCAGAACCAGTTGTGTGTTTACCAGTGCTAGTGCTAGGCTGGTTCCTCTGCAGCAATGTGGTCATGTTCTGGGTTGGGTGACCACTAAAAAAGGCCTGTACAATACTAGTCTTTATTGCAAGTGTGTAAAGAGTCAGCAGAGTGCCCTCATTCAATTAATAAATGGAGCCCAGGGGTTCTGATTTGGTACCTTCCAAGTAGTTTTATTTTGCATGTGTTTGCTCAGTTGCAAGTGCTTACCATAGTGAGAGATAAGCTATGGAGCTGAAACCTGAATTAAGGCTGTTTTCCAGGATGATTAGGAAGGCAGTGCCATTCCAAAAAGCACTTTCAGATGTGCTGGTGGCTAACCTGAGACTGTGGCCTACTAATATTTCGCCGTCTCTGGAGTGTTAGGACAAGCCAGGTATTCTCAAAATGAGTTTGCTTAGGAACCTTCACAGACAACAGTATCAGCAGCTTCCTTCTCTTGGCCATGCTGTGCACAAGCTTGTACAAGGTGCTTGAACAGCATTTGCACATCTCACTGAAGCACCTAATGATGCATGTTTCGCCATTTGAGAAACCCCCGTGATGTGTGAATGGCTTTCTGGGACCACAAGCACAAGCACTTGGCATGCTTCTAGACCTGTGGAGCAGTCACTGCCCCAGTGTATTAGGGACAAGGGGAGAAGCACTGTTGGAAGGAAAGCCAGAGTATTCAAGGTGGAAAAGTCATCACCTTGCTTCATGAGGATATTTACAAATGTCCTTTGAAAACTGTTGCCATCCATACCAAATTTGGGTGTGTGGCTAACTGAGTTCTGCTGTCAGCAGGATCCTGGCCAAATGGCATAATGTTAATTGCATGAATAGACAATGGACAGGGCTGTGTAGACTCATTTAAAGCCCAGACTCTCTTAACAAATGAATTGTCTTACGAACGTCTGCCTGGAGTGGGGATGGGGTGGAAGTGAGGAGGGGAATTGTTTCCTCTTGTGTGTGCAAAGGAAGAGTGGCTCTGGCTATGTCAAGAAATGCTAATATGGAAACGTGACCCAAGGAAGGGATTTACTGTTGTCTTAGAGACACAGAAATGTGATTAGTGGTTCAGGTGTCTTCATGGGACTCTAGAAAGAGTGACAGTGAACCATGCCTTGTGCTTCTGCTGAAGGTTGCCCCCAGCTATTCAGTGGGGATGGGATTGCAGCCTATTGTAATCACGCTGGTGCCAAGGAGCACCTTGGCAAAGGATGGATGTCTGACCTTTAATAAACCTTTAGTTTCATGTAATGCGATATAACAGCTACAAATAAGAGAGAGGAGTCAGCATCAAATAGCCAGTGGCTTTTGAACCTCTGTAATAGAATGTTCCTTGGTCTGCTGTATTCTGGAAAATATGGGCAGGCAGTTACAGTTTTTCAGGTTGGCTTAGCCTCTGTCTTCATTTTTATTCCTTCAGACTGGCTTCAGGCTGGGGCTTTTCTTTGGCTACTTTGCAGCCCCATTGATAGTGTCCCATGCTAAAACAGGTCCACACTGCAAAGCTCTATTTTGCTTTACAGCACCTGTGGTATTCAGGGATGAACTTCCTTGAGAAGAAGCATGGAGACTCCAGATGACAAGCAATTATATCTTAAAACAGGGCTGGTATGTTTGGACAGCCCAGAGAAGACTGTTTAATCAAGCATAAGGCCATGCTTGCATTTGTGCTTCAGCCTATCCTATTTTAGCCTGTGTCTCCACCATAACCAGAGGTGAATGCAGCAAGTAAACATCACTTAGCTCAGGTACCAGCAGCAATATAATCACAGCAGTGCTTTATTCCCCTCCTTACCAGTGTAAATTAACCTCCAGCAGGAGGTCTGTGCCGTGGTGCCTGCCTCCTTTTTGCAGAGTGGGCTTGGAGGTCTGTCCATTTTGCCCCGTGCAATCTAATGCATGGGGGTGCACTGGGAGAAGACTGTGGCCCATGCATGGTCCCTCTGTGTTTCACTGATGGTCTCGGCTGCTCCTGGTAGCTGGATTCCCCATTTCAGTAACCCCAACTGTGTCTCTGAGAAGTCAAGTATTTTTAGGAGCACTGACCTGGTCCACATAAATGGCTTTAATAGTGTTTTCCGACCTCCCCTCAGGAGGTGGTTGCTCTCCTGCAGTGGATATTTCATCGTCTGTGTATTGAGGATACATGAGACAAGACTCTGAAATCTTGTCTCATGATCATCCAACAACAGTCTCAATGGCTGGGGGTGTTGCCAGCTGGAAGCCCCAGGGATGCAGCCGCCTACTCAGACAGTGTGGCAATGTCCTTGGGTAAACCGGGACATAACTCTCAGTGCCAAATGCACTGCAGAAAAGTAGCTCCTGCCTCAAGCAGGGGGAAGGAAGTGCCCCAGGGAGCTTGGGTATGAAGGGGTACAGCTGGAGGCACATCATGAGGGGAGGACAGCCCCAGAAATGGGGAGGGAAATGGGCAACATCTTTTAGTGCCACCTTTGTTGTGCCACAGTTCACTGTGGGAAATTAAGCCTTCCCTATTTGTTGTGGGTTTTTTGCTCTTAGAAGGACCTTGGATGATCTTCACTAGCCCCCCTTAATTCTCAAACTGGCCCAGGTCAGAGGATGAGTGGTTGCTCTAAGCTAGAGGGAAGAATATGTCTCTATTTGTCCCCTGTGTCCCTGCAGCTCAGTGCAGGCAGCTGGATGGGTTTTGCAGCAGCACCCTCTCCTTACTGGAGACGTAGACCTCATTTTTCTAGCTCTGTGACATTTGAAGCCAATTCCTGCATCTTTAGCCTACTCAACCCTCTACAGACTATCTTCTGTGGTGAGGGCAGAGAGGAGGTTGATGTATGTGCTCTTCCGTGTTTGCCTTTACCTTCGGATGAAAAGAAAATACCAACTATATTCCCTCCTTGTATTCTTCACCTGATTTACATTTCATTTATTTCTATAGCCCTGAACAGACATTAGTAACTCATAATAGTAATAACAGGAGTTTCTACTAATAGAACTCCTTCCATCTGTAGAGTTCACATTATGGATAAGCACCATTAGTCCCATTTAGAGATGGATTTAGCTGGTGCAACTTGTCCAAATGCAGAGGTCCCTGTGAGAATCAGGACAAAAATGCAAAGTCTCCCGATTTCAGCCCCATACTCAGCTCAGCTGATCTTGTACTGCCATTTTGGGGAAAAAAATCATTCAAAAGACTAGATGTGAGGGATGCTCAGGAAGAAATTGAACCTCATCTCCAGAGACTGCTGAATTTCACAGGGTTGTCCCAAAGCAGCAAAAGGAGCAATGTCCTGAGCTTTGGCCTCTATACTTATCGGCATGAAAAAACCATGAGCGTGAAATCAAACAACAGGCTTCAAATGGGAGCTACAATGACTAATTTGTGTGTACCGTTATTTGATCTTCTAACCTACTAGGTTTAAGGTAAACCACAGTGGAATATCAAGCAGACATTAAATGAAACAGTGTCATTAATTCAATCCAATGAGATATGTTTTATATAACAAAGGGATTTGTTCTGATACTCAAACAATGTATATTAATGAAAGAGTCGAAATAGATTCATTTTGTTCTCAAAGCAAACACATTAAGGAAAGCCATCAAGAAGTAAAGAACATGGCATTTTTTTTTAAACTGTGCTTTATTTAGGGCTAAGCTGGAAAGCGTCATTCAATAATTACAGAAGATTACAAGGAGTTTTAGGGAATTGAGAGTGAAAGAGCAGTTGTATGGAACTGCAGCTGCGTTACACATCTGTACGTCCTAGCTGTGGGCTCAGTCTGGCTGTCCTTACTCGGGCAAAACACCCACTGCAACCCAGTGGGAGTTCTGCCAGAGTAAGGACTGTAAGATCAGGCCCAATAGGGAATTAAAAACAAAAAAAAAACAAAAAAAACAAAAAAAAAGAGAAAGGAAGAAAGAAGTTCAAGATCAAGATAAAAAATACTAAGAAAAACAAACAAAAACATTAAAACAGAGTAAAACTGAATAAAGAATCAGAAACAATTATCACACTGCTCAGTCAGTGCAAACAAGTGTGAGAATGATGTAAATCAAGTTTTAAGACTGTGAAAATAAATTATAATAAATATGATATACTTTAAAATATATGTGTTCTTAAATAATTCATTGTTTTTTTCTGAGTCAGATTTTTTAAAGCAATGTCTTATTTTTTAACTGCTCTAAAGTCATTTACCAAAGATAAATATCGTGCTTTCATTAAATAGTTTTCCTTGTTTTTTCTCTATCATTACAATTAAAAGTCCTACAAAATATGCAAATTTATTTACAGAAAAACAGAGCCAGCATCTTTTTTTTTAAACATCCCCCTGTTTTTCAAAATTCCTTGTAAACAGTTTCAGAAATTCTTCAAAGAGATTGTTTTTTATGTTATTTTTTGTTTTTATTTTTTTATGTTATTTTTTTTTCTTTTTTAAGATTAAGGTTCTAGGCTAACCCCTTGCCCTGAAGGTTTCTAGAGCAAATATGGAAGCTACTGAAGCATAGGATGATGGGAATTTTGCGGACAGCAGATCATGAAGACATGAAGCGTTTAGCTGTGTTTTGTTGTTCAAGTTAGAACTAACGTCTGATAAAAAGACAGCTGTTTTGTTTCCCATTTGCATTGTCTACAGAATCGAGTTTTGTTTTGTTTATTTTTTTAATAGCTGGAATGCTTGCAGTTAAAAAAGCTGCCAAAATAGCCATTTCTCTCCTTTTTCTCCTCGATAAATAACAGCATCCAACAGCAATTGGCAGAGAGTAGGAATTTATGCTCAATCTAAACTCTACAAAAATTACAGTTCTACAACATCTTTGTTTTTAGCATTAACGCTAACTTCTATGTAGTATTTTTTTTTTTGCTTTTTTGTTTTTTATGTTGTCTAATTTTTTCTATTATATAGGTATTTTAAACTTTCTTTTTTTAAATTCTGTACAACTATTAGGATTTTAAATGGGGAGAGTTAGAAGCATTTACAAACCCTTTTTGTTTTCCACTTTAATATCAACCATCTTTCCTTTCTCTTCTCTATGCCTTTTTATGTATTTATTTATGTATTTATTTATTTACTTTTTTGCTTTTCATAGATATCCATCTTACCTGCCTTTAACAGCGCAATCCTTACGTATTATACAGAAAACCATATGAAAGCTTCATAGACTCTAATTAATGTATAACCAAAGAACCTCCCAAAGTATCAAAGAACTATTATCTTGCCGTTTTAAAAGCATTTAAGCATTTTTTTTTTAATTTTTACATATTTCATATAATCGCTCTCAAAAACTGTTTTAGGAACAGCTCAGAGAAAAGGAAAGAACTTCCATATTTTACATACAGCTACAAGTCTGCGGTAAAAAGTTTTGTCCTTTGGTCCCTATATAGCTAAGGAATGACAGATAAAGATGCTCAGTGACTGTTACCATGGGTCACGCATGGTAACCGCATCCTTGGTGGCAAACAGGCACTCCTTTGTCAGCATCCAGGTTTGCATCTCCTGTTTGAAGAAAAGCCGCTGTGGTGATATCAGTGTCTCTTCAGAAATCCTGGTTGATCTTGTTCCTGTTCTGATTTTACTTATGTGTTTGTTTGTTTGTTTCAAGCGCATGTCCTTCGAAGTCAGCAGATGTGATACTTTTCTTGAAGAAATGTTACAGTCTAAACAATCAAAGAGAGAATAAGTCTGAAGTCTTCAGCTTGATTGATATTTGCTGATATGTCAAAGGTGTAATCCAACAGTTCCCGTTTTTTTTTTTAATATATATATACTTTTTTTTTTCTAAATGTGGCCCATTCAGCTGCTGCCCTAAAAAATGAAGAAGATCATTGCAAATTAAATCAAAAAGGGGAGGGGGAAGTGGGGAAGGAGGGGTAACTTGGGACGGGGGGAAAAAGACCTAAAAAATGAAATAAAATTAAAAACAAGCCTGTTCTTTTGGGCCCGATCCTGCTCCTGTTGAAAGTAAACGGGTGTTTTCTTCTCCCCTTCAATTGGGACAGGATGGGGCTTCTGGTTTGGTGTTTTGTTTTTTGAAGTATTGGCTCTGATTCTGCTCCCACTCACGTCAACAGAAAGACTCCCCTTGACTTCAGTGAGAACTGGATCAAACCCAAAGTGAGCAAGGTAGTCACGATCATGATAGAGAAAAAATGCAATTGTTCCTAATAATAATAATAACAAAAACAAATCAAAATAGTAGTGATGTATGTCTATATAAATGCATATCACTATGTATGTACGGATAGCTACATTTTTAATTATTTTCAAGTGCAACTTTACAATGCCAGATCACAATCTTGCTTGGTGGGCTTTTGTAGTGTGAAAGGCATTGAGAAAGAATTATTCTACGTTTTAATGGGGTGCCATCTATGACAGTGTATGAGCTTTCTGTGGAGACATAGCTGCCAATAACATCTACTCCTTTGTGAATGTCAGGAAGTAAGACTTTGAACAGGCAATTTATAGGAGGTTAAATAAAAAAAAAAGACTGTTGGAATAAACTTTTTTTGCAAAAAAAATGTGAAGCTAACATTTCTTAAATAAAAAAGTTATTTAAAAAAAATGTAATCATGATCCGACTAGGCTTGACATTTAAGTAGGATGCTTAATCATTAAGGATTAGCTCTTATCTCTTTCTAGCAAGCAGGTTCTTCTTATACACTCGGTGATTTATTACATCAAGAAACTTAGAAACTGCAAAAGGTCCACTCTGGTGGAAAAGTGTCATGCGGAATATCAATCCATGCTGGCAGGTTTTCACACTGTTGGTTCAACAAACAGCAAACCGTACACAGCAGTCTAAACAATTACAACACCAAAAATAATAATAGAATAAAAAAATAAAAAAACACTCGTCAAGGACCCTTTTTCAGTTGTAAACAAAAAGATGCATTTTGCTTTTTGATCTGGATGGGCTTTTCCCCACTCAAAACAATCCCTCCCTCCCCTTGAGCAATTAATTTTGGCTGGAGTTGCTGTAATACAGAACCTTAGAATTAGGAATTCTTGAAAAGGCATACAATGAGGCTTTTCTTGGGGTTGCTTTTTTGGATTGCTATAGTTTTCAAACTACTGTTACTATCATTACTATTTTTGTTTTTGTTTTTTTTTTTTAATTTTTGGAGAGTGATTTGAAATATCCTAAGGGAAAAAAAAGGTGTCAATTGAAAAAGGCCCCCAATTCTCCGGAAAAAAAATAAAATCACAAGATTTTCAGTGCAAAAAAATTAACCACGCATTTTTTTCTCTCTCTTTTTTTCCAAATTATCTGTACAGTTATAACAATTCCATTTTTTTCTAAAGAATTAGGAATCCATCTTTTTTTTTTCCTTCTACGTGACATCTAAAGAAGCATAAAACGCTGACGAGAAATCAAACGACAAATAAAGAAACCACTGCAAGCACCAAAAACGAAACGAAAATGAGCACAGCAAAAAATTGTGGCAGCACAAAGTCAAAAAAGGCACATGTGATCATGACTGGCCAATCATCAACTGATACAACATCCAAGAAAAATGCTTCAATCACGGCACCTGCACGAAACTTGACGGCATGTCATGCAACCAATTCTTAGCTTGTTACATGACGCCATCATGTCACACTTTCAACTTCGAGTTGATTTGAACTTACGGCCTGGGGGACTGTATTCTCCACTTTCATGTCATTACGTGAACTTTTTTCCTAGCTCAGCGCGAGACTGTGGTGGATTTGACTGGCTCTTGGTTGGTTTTGTTGGAATTTGATTGAATGACAAAAGAAGAAAAGATTTTTTTTATATATATATATATTTATATATAGTTTGGAAAAAGGGAAAGGTGGGGAAAGAAGATATATATAAAAATAATAAAAAAAGTTACAAACACAGCATCAGTCAAAAAGCTCTAATGAATATACTTGCCATTAAACTATAGAAAATGAAACAAGAAGGAAAGCAAAACAACCAAATCAAACAGAAAGAAAAGAAAGAAAGGAAGGAAGAAAAGAAAGAAAGAAAGAAAAAAAGGATGGAGGAGGCCTAGCCAGAGACACACACGTAAAACACACACTTAAATGTAGACACACGGTCAACAGTGAACAGTAACAGAACATTATGCAGCGGCTGTTGAAGAGAGCATGCACTGAATGAATGAGAGCAGACACAGATCGGTTTGCAAAGTCTGGAAAATAAATACATTCGCTGCCAACCAGGATGCTTTCGTTAGCACCAGCCTCTCCCGCACCCCCCCAGCCTCCTGGGCTTTGCTAGCCAAGGTCCTCCAGGAACCCTTCCATTTCCTTGGAGGGACTCTGAAGCAGCTACTGCTCTAATTTGATTACATCCCAGAAGGTTAGAAGTCATGGGGAGTAATAGACCAAGAGCTGCTCTCTGCTTTGGCTATTGAGAAGAAAAGAAAAAAAAAAAAAAAGAGCAACTACTGCTGGTTGCTGCAAGTCCATTTAGTGGTTCATGGCAGGCTCCGAAATGCAGCAATGCTAGTATGGCATGGGAAGCAGACTTGTAGGAGTACTTGGATGATACCATGGTCTCTAAATCAGCATCAGTAAAAGAAGGAAATACCTTTGGCATTTGGCTTTGACCTGAATTTTAAAAATGGAGGAGAGGAGAGGAGAGGAGAGGAGAGGAGAGGAGAGGAGAGGAGAGGAGAGGAGAGGAGAGGAGAGGAGAGGAGAGAGAAGAGGAGAGGAGAGGAGAGGAGAGGAGAGGAGAGGAGAGGAGAGGAGAGGAGAGGAGAGGAGAGGAGAGAGAAGAGGAGAGGAGAGGAGAGGAGAGGAGAGGAGAGGAGAGGAGAGGAGAGGAGAGGAGAGGAGAGGAGAGGAGAGAGAAGAGGAGAGGAGAGGAGAGGAGAGGAGAGGAGAGGAGAGGAGAGGAGAGGAGAGGAGAGGAGAGGAGAGGAGAGGAGAGAGAAGAGGAGAGGAGAGGAGAGGAGAGGAGAGGAGAGGAGAGGAGAGGAGAGGAGAGGAGAGGAGAGGAGAGGAGAGGAGAGGAGAGGGAAGAGAAAAAAAGAAAAAAAAAGAGGAAAGAGAACTGCCCAGGTCTGGTTGCTACAGTCTCCAAAACACCCTGTTCCTTTCCTATCAAGGAGAATGTCCCTTTCCTGGCCCTGGGAGTTTTGCCTCAATAAACACCAAAAATCACTGCACAGAGTGATACACTTGTCTCAGTGAGCGGCTATGCACCCTGTTCGTCAGGTATTGCCTTTCTGTCCCCTTGGCAGGGCTCATATCTCTCCTGTCTGCCTAGTTCTGAAAAGTCACTGCACATGACTGAAATTTCACCTTGCATTTAGGTGTCACAAGAATATTGTTGGCAGTTCTCATCCTGAAGTCATGCATGCTGGCTAGGGAAAATTCTCTCTTTGGATTTTTTTTGACTGTTTCTGTTTTTTCCACGCTGATATATGCATTCTGGCTAGGGAGGTTATGCTCATCTGACAAGAGATGGTGCTGAACTAAGCCCCTGAACTGAGCACTGGATTCAGCTCCAAACTTTGCCCACAGTTGGCTGCTGTCTTCTTGGTCAGAGCTGGCTTCTCTTTGATGGCCTTGCCCTGAAGCCCTGCCCTTTGATTATGCTGAAGTGTCATCCTGAACTTTCCAGGGTTTGGGTGAAGGGAATAGACTGGCATCCCCAGAGCAGATGCAAAATTTGGCTCTACAGTTATTTCTCAAGCCAAAAGGGTTCAGAGAGAGAGAAAACTGACTTCATGAAGATGGCTTGGGGAAAAGCTGTTGTCACTTGTGTCCCTGGGTACCCGAGGACAAGCAGCGTGAGCCATACAGGCCCAGATTGTGTGTGAGGAAGACGAAAAGGCCTCTAGGATCCCTTTTACCCCACAGGGCTTTCTGCGTGTATTGTAGCTGCAAGAGGAAGACCAGGGGAGGAGGAAGCACGGACTGGCAGCAGTGTCATAGCAAGTCTTAGCTCTTTCCTTACCTCAAATGTGCTGGCCAAGGCAGCACTGTGGATTAGGTTTTGCTTGGAAAAGGGCTAAAACACTTTGCTCCCCTGAATGGAACAAGGAGAGACTTTTGGGGAACAAAATCCTGCTCTATCCCTAGGAAGTGGCAGCAACATACAGCTCCTGTCGGGCTGGAGTACAGGAAGGCACCAGCTGTGCCGGTAGGGCTGGCTGTGGTGGTGAGTGGCTGTGGTGAGCTGGCACTGATCTGCTACCGAGAGCTAAGGGCTGCATCTCTAGCTGCCTACCTGCACCCGGGTGCCTGGTCATGCCAGGTAAGGCATCCAAAATGTCCAGCATGGTGTGCACTGCGTGTATGTGCTGCTGATTATAGGTGCTGGCACACCCTATGTACGCTAGCCCAAGGCAACCCTGAAGCTGAGGAGAGGCTCTTGTACATAAATTTTCCTGAGGAAATCATTTTCTTTTATGGTTGGAACAGGAAGGACCAGATTGATCTGCCAGTGACCACTGGTTTTGGAGTAGGTACTACCATCCCTCTGCCTGTCCTCCACACACACCTTCAGACACTGTGGATGTGACAACATACAGACACGTATGTACATACAGATGAAGGGTTAGGACTTGCTGAGGGTGAAGGAACCAAAAAACCAGAAAATGCACTTTAAAATGAAAGTCAGAAGTGGGCATCCTGTCTGCCTAACTTGTATCTGTATTTTAAACACTGAATGAAGCTGTCCTTCAAAAGTAGGGGTCTATGTCACCTAAACCTAGTTGGTGTAGAGGAGGAGATTTTTCTGAAAGTCTCTAGAGGGATGTCCTGCCCACACAGCTGACGTACCTGAGCTTAGGCAAGGTTTGTAATAAGCAGTAATATCTTTAGGTCAATTGATTGATTTAGATGAAACAGGCTTTCAAGTGCACAATCCCCTTTTCAAGTCCTAAACCTGGGCAGACAGACTTCCCTCTGGAGGGCTAAAAAGCCAAATGCCTTTCTCTGTTGACTAGGCGAAGAAGTTAGATACCTATCTGATGAGGACTGCTTCATCAGTGGCCTGAAATTCAGAGGCAAGTTAGGCATCTGTGCTAGATACACTGGACACCAGCCAAACTCATCTGTTTTAAGAAAAGCAATTCACCTTGTTGGGAACAGGTATAAACTTTGGGTATTGCTGAAGTAAATTTGTGAATAAAAGTGTTAAAGTTATGAAGACAAGTATATACAGCCTAGTTCAGAAGTGATACCATGGTGTTTAAGAGGGAGCATACTTTCTGAGCCCTGGGGCGCTGTGCACAAGGATGAATTATGCAAAGTATCTTTGTCGCAGGTAACACTGACCAAGAACTTGCTCCACTGAACAAACAATAGCCAAATATGCTCAGTAAATGCCAGTAACCAGGCTTCTACTTCGAAGCATCTAAGTGGAGCTTGAGACTCTTCTCCTTGATGGCTGGATGGAAATGCCTTAAACTTCTAATGATGGGATTCAAGCTGCAGACATCTTCACCTGAGCTAATCACCTCAGTCTGGTTTAGTGGAGAAAAACAGGGCTTGAAGGTCTCAAATCACCTCATCCTCAAGGAGCCCTCCAGATTAGGCTAGGCGAACCATGGCCAAAAGGGGCCTATGTCTCTCTGTTGATTATAAAGATGACCTTGAGTGACTAGCTCAAGACACTGTATGTCTCTAACATGAGACAAAATAAATCCTAATTGAAGTCTCAGAGCACACACAACTTTAGTGATATCCTTACAATGCTTCCCTACTCTACTGTCAGCACAGCAGTCCTAATGCTGCAAACACTGCTATCACAGGAAAGCTTTTTAAGTGGCTTCTGACCAGACTTTAGGGATTGACTCTCTATTGTGGGAGACATTCATCGCCCATGTCATGAGCGAGAGCAAGATCTACTTTCTCCTGAAGCCTTTGGCCTGGACTAGATATAAGCACGTAACTTAGGAGTGTATTTACTCTAGACTCTACATGTCTGATGACTCTGCTCACCTAAGATCTAAATGGGCCTTGAAGGTGTCTTTCTCTTTTACTCTCCAAAGACTAGAAAGGAAATTTAGTAAGTCAGGCTGAATGAGCAACCCATGGAAAGCTTCAAGTCTGCTTTCTTTCACTGCTATGAATATGGAACAGCACAAGTGGTTATATCAGAATAAACAGGTGATTAGAGACTACAGGATGATGAGAGGATTGAGGCATTTAATGGCAATCCGTGCACACCTTCCATCCCTACTTTCTACACATGGCCCTGCTAGAGAGCACCAATGTCCCTGCAACTGGTTCTAATTTTTCAGCTATTCACCTGTATTTCTTTTATTCACCATAGATATGAGTCATTGCTGAGACCTGATGGTCATGAATCTGGGGCTCTGTAGATGACTAGGCTGTCCCACCAAGACTGCTGGAGCATTATACAAGGATGGATTTCCCAGAGGACAGAGAAGAGGATGCCAAAGGGGCTTTGGCCCCCCATTTACACCTCCAACCTGGTGGGTAGTTATGGGCTAAATCCATGTCTGTGAACAGCATGAAAGATTCTGCCCTGTCCGCTGCCAGTGCCAATGGCAAATTGCCCCAGTGTCAGTGGGAGAAGGCTCACTACTCTTGCTACTGAATATTTATGTGACAAAGTGAAGCTGTTGCATGCAGCAGGATTTTTGTCCAACTGTACAACAAGCTGTTGAAACAGAGAGAGAGAGGGGTGGTCCTTTCCTAAAGACTTTATGAACTAAGAAAATGCAGTTCTGATCTTCTTTGAAAGTACCCAGTTCCTATGCTCTGTGACATTCACCATATAATCTAGGGAATGCATCTCATACTATGCTTGTGCAGCACCTCACTCACACCTCTCAGCATCTGATTGATATCAGGATATGAATGTATCTGCTAGCCTTGCAAATAAAACTCTCTACAGGTGCAAGATTATTCTGTCTTCACAGGACCACAAAGAGAATTGGCTCAACACTGTCTCCCTCACAGTCCACTTTCCAGTTGAAGCTCTTACTCTTCCACTCCGTGACTCTACTGCCTCCTATTTGTCTTTTTTTTTCTACTGTATCCTTCCCCCCAGTCCTTCCTAGCCAAGTTCCTATGGATCATCTTTTCCATGCATTTTTCTGTGCTGTCTTGGAGGCAAGAACCCTCTCCCTGAAGAAACTCAAAGGCCCTCGCTTCTTCCTCTACCAAAGTGACAGCTTCCTGTGCTCACAGCTCAGCCTCTGATACTGGCTTAACATTGCTCATATGCACACCCCCATATGCAGGTTTCCTTATCTTCATACCATACCCACTACCCTCTGTGTTTGCATGCATGCACATGTGCTTGCAAGCCCATTCAAAATTGCAGTCAGGATCCTGTCCTTCCATCTCTTAGAGCCTGCGACTGAGCACACCTCTCACAAGGCAGTGGAGATATTTTTCCTCCAGGTGACAGATCTTTACAGCTATTGCCTCTGAGGCTGATCAATATTATTTAAATTCCAACCCGTGTTTTTCTCCCTTGCCTTTCTTCTTGTTTCTATAGCAATTTCTCTCTCTGTTTTATGCCTCTGCACCACCTTTCTTCTAATGCTGGAGGGCTCTGCCTTCCCCTATCTCAGCCCTCCCTCCTCACTGTACCTAGACACCAACATGCGCCCAGATCTCCCCTTCCCGGCCCCCTCCCTGCCTGCCTGGCGGAGGTGCAGGAGGGAAGCAGGGCTCTTCGCAGCTGGCTCCATCCAATGACTGCTGCTGAGGCTGTAGCGGGGAGTCCAAGATTAGGAGCCCAAATGTCTTAGAGTGGGAAGGGCAGTGAAGGGGACTTTGCATTCATGCTGGGATAAAATGAAGCCTGATCATTTATACCAGAAATCAATGCATTTACCTGGGCTCTTGGGGTGCTATTTTTAGGAAGCAAAAAATGAATGTTTTTGTCAGATGCTTCAGTTCTAACATCCAAAGGTTAAAAAGGAGACAGATACTATATACAACTCTTTCTTTATATACATGAATATTCACACATATGTATCACACATATGTATATATAAAGAGGTACTGTATATACATACATATCAACAGAGACAATTACACATACACAGACAGAGAAGCTAATGTGTTCTAACAGGAGATGGGAGTCCAGCATTTTGAATGCTAATGTTTTCTGTTTTGTTTTTTTTTAAGATGCTTGATGCCACTGCCTCACTTTTCCCATTTATAAATTAAAGGTGACTATAAAAATTAGCTCTTAAATTGTAATGCCCTTCTCTCAAATAATCCTATGACTTACTTGCTGTGCAGTGTTGTTACTAGGATTGTTCTCATTTAACTATGTTACATTAAGAGCTGGTTGAAAAATGACGATTATTTTCCAGGGGAAAATTGTCATTATTTTGGCTTTCTTTCCTGTGAATATTTTAGTTAAAAAACAAACCAAGACTGGGGTGGGGGAGATGGTGAGAGGAAGAGATTAATTTTTGTCTTTTTTTAATCAATCTGAAAACCAGTCCATTTTTAACAGAAATTTAGTGTTTTGAAGGCCAACATTTTTAATCAAGTCATTTTTGTTTTTTTGTGCTGTTGGCATTTCTTTTTTAATCTACTAGAACGAAAATTTGCTGCAGAAACATCCAGTTTGGTCAAAATGTCACTTTTTGGTCAACCCCTCCTCCCCCAGCCAGTTTGATGAAAAAATGTCAAGCAGCAATAGCTGTGTCACCTCTGATTTATCTATTTTTCTATAGCCATTAGTCTCAAGCAGTGGACGAAAAAGCATTGCAACAGAACAGCCGCTCCTCAAGAAGCCAGCCTGGATGGTCAGAAAATGTCACTGGTTTCCTGTACAGTGTTGCCTTTCCTCGCCCTGGTGACAGGCAAGGTGGGCATAGCCTGACGGGGGTTAAAGAGTGGCAGGGATGCCCCAAAGACGATGATGAGTCCAGGGGTGTCCAGAGGGAGGAGAGCGGGTTTGGGCTGGGACAGCATGGGGACGCAGGGCAATAGGGGCTGCAGGGCAGGTGGGTGCAGCTTCACCAACCACAAGCTTTGCCTGCAAAGGTCAGTGCAATAAACTCACAGTCTTCAGTGGCAAGCAGGACTGTAGTTGAACGTAGGCTGAACGTTAGGTGGGAGAGGAAATTGAGCTGTGTGGAAGCTACCTTTGTGCACATAATGAAAGGTTCTTTATTACAAGGGGGCCTCAAGGAGTTTGCTATCTCCTGAGCATTGTACAAACAGTTTAATTAAAAAAATGTACATGGTTGAAAACCAAGTCTAATTGGGAAGCTGTGAGCGAGCCTCTCTGCCCAGTCTCCACTGGTTCTGTTTTTTTCTTCCCTCTGTAGATTGACAAGAGCTTATCAAAATGCTGATGAACCTGATGCTTCACTCTCCCATTCCTGTTGCTGAGGGATAGATAGGGATGCTACACAGACTCCTCCTTTCCCTTCTTCCGCCAGACAATGGCACCTTGTAGGATGATCTCAAGACCCTTAATCAAGCCCAACTCACTGATCCCAGCAGGCAGGGTTATACTGCCTATGACCTCCAGGTAGGTGGACTGATACACCCTTCCCAGAGCTCAGGTGCCTGTCATGAGACACGATAACCCACAGCCATCTGCCAGTCTGGGGAGGAGGAATGTGTTCTGTCTATCCTGAGCCCAGACTAGTCTTTTCATAACATCAGCTGTGGACTGAGGACCCATATTGACTGCAAAGGGCCCGAGCAACAAAGGAAGGAGCTGGTCTTGTACAGTAAGAAAGCGGTGGTGGGGGTGGAGGTGGGGGAACTGATTTGGGAGTCTCCTCAGGGCTAGAGCAGAAGATAAGGACAGCATGGGAAGACTGAGAGCAGCAAGGAGTTGTTAGTGTTGGTGCTTGTGTGGGGCTGCCACCAGCTGAGGATGAGACCCCAGGTCTCTTCCCAGCTGAAATCCTGGGCAGGAGTCCCCAGTCACTGCCATGAGGCTGGTCCCACACTGACAGCAGGAGACAGGACTGGCCTTGGGAGCTGTCTGGCCAGCCCAAGGATGGGGCAGGGGGACCACCTTGAGCCTGACGGACTGTGCAAGACTGCCCGAATGCCGCAAATACTTATCCGAGCCCATTCAGTGGCAGTCCCAGCCCTGGAAGGCAGGACTTGTGCCCTGCTTTAACCTGCAGCACATTCTGTGCGCAGCATCAGTACTCATGGGTTCACTTCTCTGAGATGCATAACAGGACCCTCCTGTGGGGGGTGAGACATTGCCCGTCTTCTGCCAAGTCTGTTCAGCACCTTGCTTAGCCTCTGTATCCCTCTAAATCAGAATGCAGTCAGGAACACATACTCCCAGCTTGCAACACTCAATTATTGCTTCTGATATTTTATTTTTTTTGCCTGCAGCTTCAAATTACCTTCAAGGTGCACAGTGCAATTAGCTAAAAATATTTCCTGCTTCATTTTAATTGCACTAAAACTCTAATGCACCTCCAGCGAGGAGCAGTAAGGTGGAAATTGGTGCCCCAAATATTTCAAATTGATTAAAGCCCAGGACAACTCAATAAGCTTACATAGTTCTATTAATTATTAAATGTTATTAATTTTTTTTGTTAAAAAAACCCCTTCCTGAAGCCACATTCTATATGATATTTCTGAAAGGAGATACTTTCACTAAGGAGATGATAACTTTTTATGAGTTTGAGGAAGATAGGACAAGAATTCCTCCATATAGTTGGAGCAGTTTCCATCTGAAGAATTCACAGCTCTTGGCAAATTTTAGTATCTCAGAATTTGATTCTGAAAACACTTATGTACGTGACTGATGTATGTGACTTATGTATGTGACTCACTTCACTGCTATAGCTGAGGTATTTATATGGTTCTAATTTAGAGCTGGATCACATTTTTGTTCAAAGCCTTTCTTGGTTGAAAATGCAGGTGATAAGTCAAACACTTTGCTTAAAAAATGATCAACACTTTTTGTCTGAGAATGAAAAAAAATAATCCAAAGCAGAACAATTTTTCTGAAAGCAGTGAGAACCAATGTTCTGATTTCTTCATTCCCAGGATGGTTTGTTCATAGGTTTACTTCAATGTACTTTGAAAAAGGTGTTGAAAAATAAACCCCAGATTTCATTTGCATCCATTCAAGTGTGTGATCAGTCTCAGACCTTCAGGTTTCTTGGTCTCTGACACCTCAGCCATCTTGTGCTGAAGATGCCTATCCCCCTGTGCCTGCAGCGCTGCTGGCTGAGTGCATTATTGCCCCCTAGTCTCTCAGCGCTCGAGCCAAGGCTGGACTCCTTCAGAGCTGCTGCTGAGCTTTGCATGGGATCACTCCATGTAAACCATTTTAGTCTAAATGAACCTGTGCATTTTAAACATGAAACAGCAGGTTGTTGCTGGCCTAGCTGACTTTAAATATGTCAGGAAGCAATTGCATGAGCCATTCAGCTGGCAGCAAGGTGGGGGGAGATGCTGAGCAGCCGGGGGTGGTAGCCCCTCCAGCTGATCTTGCTGCAGCTGGAAATCAAAGTGTGGCTCTGATGACCTAACGGAAAGCGATGAACTTCAGTGGGGTGTCTGGTGCTCCAGCCTTGCATCCTAGCCTTGTAATTTCATTTCCTAACGTTAATATTAGTGGTGTCGTTCTTCTGGGATTTAAATGTGTGCAGGATCTCCGACAGCTCTGCTGTTGGAGAAAAATACTGCAGTCATCTGAGGTCATGAAATTCTGTCTAAGGGGCTTAAAAGAAATGTAGAGAGGCTTAATAGCCACATTCTTTATTTCCAAGATTATAACCTGTATATCTATTTTGGATTTTTTTGTTCTTTTTGTTTTACATTTTCAGTGCCAGCATGACAAAGACATTGTGAAAGGCCACAAATGGACTTTGCCTGTCAAAGCTTTCACTGGCAAATTTGCCTTAGAGAGGCTACCCCCAGGGTGCGGCAGGTTCTACTCCAGTCCTCAGGCTCTCAGCTGCACTTGCCAGCTCTGGTAAAGCTAATGTCAACCTGAGCCTTTATGCTACTCCCAGTGCCTAAGAGCTGGGTATTTTCTTGAGTGGAGAATGGTGAGGGGGGAGAGGTGAAAATGAATGCATGTCTCATCCACTTCCATGACTGTGAAGGAAACTTGCTAGTGATGATGGAGTCTGTGGCAAATGTCATGAAGATGCTGCCCATCTTTGCAGCCCTCTCTTCCTCCCCTGCAGTCTCCAGGGTAAGAACAACCTCTGACCAGCTCTGGAGCAGCTCATGTCTGCAACTGATTCTTATACAATTCTGAGGGAAATTGAAGGTGCTCAGCCTGCTGCCAAAGGGCATGTTGAGAAGAGGAGTCACTGAAAAACACCCAGCCACACACTGCTGGTGGGCAAGTCCATTCAGCTTCTTTGCTCTGAAGCAGAACTCCAGGAAGGCAGGTGCTGGCTCCTCCTTCCCCATGGGAATACAGGAGACAGATTAAAGAGAAGGGGGGAAAAAATCATTTCACAGCTAGTCTGCCCCAAACAAGAAAAGGTTCCTGACACCAACAAACTAATCAACGCTGAAAGCTTATGAGGTCAAGGTTTCCCTTCTCCTCCATTATTCTTTTGATTTTTTCTGACTGGCTGGGACTTGAGCGCTGCCCTGGCAAGTCTATAAATACAAAAGCCTTTCTTGCCTTCCTCTGGAACACACCAAAGACCATTTGAATACCCATGGGGAGAAGTTAAAACTAAACTAAACCAACACAACCCACAAAAACAGCTTGTCCAGCCAATCTTCACATGCAGCCCATAAATTGCTGCAAGTCAGGCCCAAGAAGCTTGTCTTTGCCCAACTGGAAATGGGGAAGGCAGCCCTCCCTCTAAGAGCAGGCCCTCTGGATTTGGTGTTTCACATGAAGGTTTGAGGCCAGGAACACTAAGCAACTCACCGAGCTGACAGCAGGGTGTGAGCTATGTCTTAAGGACGGCAGCCCGGCCGATCAGGGTTGAGCTCTGAACGTGCATGCTGAGTCTGGAGCTATGGCATGGGATGGCTCCTCAAGGCCTTCTTCCACATACCTGCTCCATGAAACGCCACTCAGACCCACCAGGTGGCCATCCGGCTCACAGCCGCTAGGGGTTTCCCTGACTCGGCCACCAAGATCTAAGACTTTGGAGGGTCATTTTCACTAGCACCTACAGAGCATAAAACACTCCTGAAGCCAAATGAGGGATGTTTATAAACCCACTTGGTGTGGAAGGGAAATGACAGATAGAAGACCCGGTAATGTCTTTGTGCTCAGACTGGTGTTGCATTGGAAATGAAGAGGGTCCCTGTCCTAAAGCATTTTCCATGCTCTCTGCAATGCAGCGCAAGGAACTGCTGCTCACTTCATCTTTCCAGTCCTTGGGCTCTCTGTTGGGCTCTACGCTCCTTCAGTGCATATGGTTGCTCTGTGAGAGGCTCTGTTTGGTAGAAAAAGGGAAGAAAAGAAAAACGCCCCATTCTCCACCAAGGTCTGACAAACAGGAATCATAGCTGCAGCATAAGCTTCTCTGATGGATTCTGCCTCAGCAAAATGAAATTAAGATTTCAGCAAACAAGCCCTGATTCCATGGTACCAGTAGAACAAATGACATCTGATAATTGCTAACTCCTTTTGCTTATTCTTTGCTCTGTTCACCCCATCAGTCTCTCCAGATTATATTTTCAGCTGAGTTTAATGAACGCCATTTATTAAACTAACACCAGGGTTCTGCTCTGGCCTCAGACAGATGTGCCTGCTAATATGAATCATTTTGTTCAATTGGATTATTCCGATGGAGAGCGGATCCCTGCCACTCTGTGGAACACAAACAAATGGGGAACAGCTCGCCTCCAGTTGTGACCAGCCGTTTGTGTTCATTAGGAGGCAGCTCCAGGCTCCATCGGTAGCTTGGCAGGACGGCATCCTGGTACTGGTCCCTTCTGCCAATGCTTCTGCTCCTTTCTGTAATACCCCTTGTGTATAGAAAAAGCCCACAACTTACTGTGGCCCTGAGCCTGGCTTGCCAGTGTGATGTGTGCGTTATTGCCACCTTTCCTGCATTTACCAGGTGCATAGGCAACAGGATCCTCCCTCTCCTTTGTCACAATGAACAGTCCTTATCTGAATATATAACAAAAATGTCTAACAATCTATCCTGGCCTAGTGTGCTGTGTCTGACGTCTTTCACATTGACACCTGAGAAACTGCAGACTACTTATTTGCTGTTAAGCCTTCTTTATTCTGATGTTCTCCAGTTATTTAGGCAAAGGGACAGGGACGATATGCTTTTAAAGGCTTAAGGTACTGTATTAACCAAAGGAAAGAGATAAAAAAATCCATCTGAAATCTTCCAGACAGAGATCCTCTCAGTCTATGGTTTGGGATTTTAGTGTCGAAAATTTTGGGTCAACCTCTACAATGTGTTGTGTTCAGGCATCAGACATCCATTTATCTGTCTATCTAAATACAAATCCTACCTTCTGTGAACTATAAAAACCCTAGTAGAGTGACATTACCACTTCTCAAATCAGCAGAACATACTGAGCATACATAACTTGGGGAGAAATTAAAGAGGCAATGAGAAAGGCCAGAAGGGAAAAAGCAGAGGATTTCTGCTCCCTGCATATAAGTGGCCAAATCCCAGAGCAGGACTTTAGCTGGTATAAATCAATATTGCTCCATTAAAGCCTGTTTTCTTCCCCAGTGAAGGGGTGGGCCAGCATTTCTGGAGCTAGCTTTCATCTTCAGGACAAATCTCATTCTAGAGCATTTCTGAAGAAAGAAATGGTTTTCAGTTTAATCCTAAGTAACACCCAGGAGTTACTTCCAGGAATCACTGGTGAGCACCAGAGGCCAAACTGTCAGAAAGCGGGGCTGTGCTGAAACAGAAAAGACCCCAAAGGCAAGCATAGTGCCAGTCTGTATGCCATTATAAACAGCCCTTGAGCATGCTTAGCAAAAACCAATCTGCTGAGAAGTTAATTCCTACATTTAGGTTTACATTTAGGAATGCTTCTCAGGAGCAAGATATTCCATTACTTCTGTGCACCTTTTTCTAAATTGCATTACAATTGTCTTCACAGAGAACAGGACAATGATCTACATGAATTTCTAGGAGGAGTTTGTCTAACAAGCTCTATACCTAGTAATGCCCTTGTAAACTAACAGCAGAAGACGGAAGATCCTCAGAAACCAGCCCCTCTTCTGAATGCACCAAACCTCTTAAGAATTGTAATGTAAAAGAGCCCAGTCTCCTAGAGCAGTTGCCTGTCTTCTTGGCTCCCTTTCCCAGCACCTATTCTGTCATTATGGAGCAATGTGTGCCATGCAAGGAGAATGCACAGAGGAAAATAAAGAGCATGGAAAGCATTCACTTGTCATATTTCACAGGAGATGTGATGCAACGCTTGGCAATGGGTGGAGATGTTTCCTTGAGAGGGGAGAAAAAAAGAGAATCTTATCCAGCAAAGACAAATTTGTAGTTGACTTAGCCCGTGAATTTCATGGGGTTCATGCTGGGTTCAGGAGCTGGCGCCATTGCTTCCCAGTCCTCAGAAATCAAGGTAATGAGATCCTATCTTCTTTTGGAATAAACTATTTTTTATAAAGATATTGTATTACAGCACTCTACCATGATAACCAGGGCCCCAGTCCACAGCTCGCTCAAATCAACCGAAAGATGTCTGTTGGCTTCAAGGGCCAGGTCTTACATAGCCAGGAATCTCAAAGGCAGGCATCTGGTTGCCATAAAGATTTTAAAGAGCTGGGCCAGCCTTGAAAATGTTCCCTTTCCCAGGCTTGTAGGGAGAGTGGCTTTTTAATTCAAAGAGAAAAGACTATTCCAGTTATGTTTCATTGCTGGGGCAAAGCACTAGTCAGCTAGTAAACACGCACAGTAATTCTGAATGATCAGTTACCCTGCTTTATATGGGATAGATGTTTCAGAGCAATCAGCTGCTAGATCCATCCTACGTAGCAAAAAGGGGAGAGCTGAAGAGATGGGGATGGAGAATCTCTCTCCCAATAATCAGAGAAATCCGTTTTCCAGAGAGAATATTGTGTCTAACCATGGGATGGCAAGATACTTTCTCCTGTTTGCAATTCAGTGTCATAAAAAGTTTTGTTTTTTTTTTAAACTCAGCCACAGGAATGTGTTTTGAGATAGGCAGGTACATTCCCTAATCTCTCTGCCTTAAAAAGACCAGAGCAACCAGAATAGCGGCATTGCATCTCTCTCTGATTTTGTAAATGACTCAAATGTCTCTGTTAGGAAATTGTTTAGAGTTGAATAAATAATAGCGGGCCTAAATCCTTGGCTGCCATACATCAGAGTCACTCCACTGACTTCAGAGGTGCTGGTGACTGACACCACCTGAGAACTTCGCCTGATCATGGCTGTGGCTAAGACCTTTCCAGGAAGAGCACTGTGTTTTCATTCATGGTGCTTCTTGGTCGCGAAATGACTTAACTGCTGTCCTCCTTTCCCCCTCCAGCTCAGCCTTCTACCCAATCTTTCCAAAAAGTTGGATGAAGCTCAGCTAAGCAGAAAATGGCCCATTTGAAATAAAAGCTGTCTTTTCTCTAACTGCAGTCTCAGGGCAGGATGAAAGACACCTGGGAAACAGGGTTTGTAAACCTTCAATTCTCTGCTATAGCTGAATCAAACACTTCAGAGACCAGAGTTTTGATATTCACTTGTATCTGGCCAAAGTTACCGTACCCATGAATTATTCAAATATGCAATTATTGCATTTGATATATCACTGGATATAACTGTGGGAATGAGAAACAGTGTTCTAGTGCAGCTGATTGTATATGCCTTCCAAACCATAAGGACATCAATTTAAGGTGCTCACATTGATGGAGCGCTCTGCAACCCCTTATTAAGATTCTTGCCAGCTCCTGTAGCAGTATTCCCCTGCAGACTAAATTTCTTGGAGTTTTTCAGCCTCCCTTTCCTTTATACCTACAGTGTAAGTGCCAAACACTACCCCATACAGCTCCAAATCATGGTTCTGCAGTAGCCCTGAAAGGTCAACGACAATAAGATCAGACCATTTTCAGCCTACTGATCTATGCTAGAGAAGTGACCCGAGTCCTGTGAACCATATATGGGAGCTGATTTGTAACTTTGATTTTATTGGGAGTTTCCAGTTTCCCACGTTAAGCTTCTCTGCTAATTCACTTTTCCTGAGGGCCACAGGGCTGTGCCCTGCCTTTGGCCTATGCTGCCCACATCATCTTTCTCTGGACAAAAAAGCATGTTCGTGATGCTGATGTTTGTCTTTCAGTTAAACACACCACAGGGAGATCTGTTAGTCTGGAAGCACCTGAAGCATAGGACCATCTAAGAGGAACAGCTCTTGCCCGAAGCCCTAGGCCGTTATGGTCTCGTGCACTGAGCTATGAACTGCTTGCCCTTTGCTCTCTCTGTGCTCCCCAGGTAGTTGTATTTGCAAATTGACACTGTGCTTATTTCTCATCCACTCATTAGTGTGCACTGCTCTCCCCAGTGCCCCAGGATCAAAAGACTTATCTGGCTTGTCACTTATTTGAAGATCCTGTATGAAAATGTCCCCTTGTTTTTAGAATTCATCCTGGATTATCCCAAGCTCCTTTCCATGTGGGTCTTACCCCTCTCTCATTCCCTTTATACCTATTTTATTTAGCACAGGATTGCATCCTGTCAAGGTTTGCTGCTGCTGAAACAAACATTTTGACTATGGGTGTCTCCTGTGTTTTCACGTCTCTTGGACACTCATTTAAAATCACAGCTGCTTAAAACATCCCTCTGTTTCTTGACCTGCATTTTCCAGTTTTTCTTCAAGTTGCAGTCCCTCATGCACTGGCCTCGCAAATCTCTGGGCTGGCTGAACTAAATGAAAAAGTTCTGTAGAAGGGTGCTGCATTTGGCTTACTGCAACTGCCCATTAACTGAAGCAATCAGAATTCACACTGTTTAGATCAAAGGGCTCTAAATCTGACCTACTTAGCCGACTTGCATGACATAGTCCATATGAGATCCCCCCCCCCAGTAATCCTGTTGGTCAGGTAGCTGAATATAACAGCCCCTCTGTCAGCCCTGGGACTTTGGGGTGTTATTGTTGGAAACCTTTGAGAGTGGCACATTGGTACCAAGCTTCTGGTCCTTTCACGGTAGGGATAATTCAACAGGCTCCTTGCTGGTGGACTCATTGGGAAAAGGTCTCACAAGCCTCAAAAAGTTTACGTTAGAGCATCAGGACCAACTGTATCATTGCCGGATGAGAACTGGGAGGCTGCTTTCATACCTATTATTTAATTTTGCAATAATTGCATTATCTAACATTTAAAAAAAATGGCTACATGGGTTTTAATGAAGAATTCATGCTCTGAACTAAAAGAAAGTGTTATGGTATTGCATTGTGCTGCTCTATCACTCCCATGACAAATAGTGCAGATCCGTTAGTGACCTACATGGACTCATTTAGTTGCAAACACAGCAATACTCCTGAAAAGCTGCCCTGCTTTGAGGAAGAACAAGTTCCAAATATTGCTGAATGGAATTCAGTCTCAGAGCAGTAATTACTGATTGTAATTTTGGAGTAAATGCAGTAATTAATTATTGTCGTTTTCCATCAGTGCATTATATTGTGTGCCAATCTTAGAATAACTACAATAATTAGCAAATGGAATTTTGCATGCACTGGTATTGAAACCGTGGTTTATAGAACAGACATGAGAATTTTACCATAATAAAGTTATTAGTAATTTAAATGGGCAGACAGGTTAAAAATGATCAGCAAGAAAACAAAAAGGTTTCCTTGTCAGTTTTGCAAACGTTTTATATAGTTTGGTTTCAAGGCTCTTCCAGTTATATTCACTTCCACACTCTTATGTACTAGCACAATAGTGCAAGGTTTGCGTTACAAGCACACTGTGAGGGATGTTTAAGTTAATCACAGTTGTCAGTGGAAATTAAAAGGAAAAGTAATTCAGAAAAAAAAAGAAAAGGTCGATCTGATGTTTTTCCAGTACCTAAAGAGACTTTCCTAAGTGAAGCTGTGCTGATTTCATTCTCACTTTATTCACTTGTATTAAAGCTTGTGCTGGAGTACTGTTTTGATGTAATTATACTTGTGCAAATTTCCATAATGTAGGCAAGTCCTAAATGATCTAAGTGATGACTAAAGGAGGGAAATGACAGTAATCTGTGCAGGAGGAAGAGGAATTGGTTAGCATGATTGTAGGAGGCATAACTACAAGAAATGGGATTAGATTCTGATAAAGGATATTTTGTCTGAATCTCAAGATGAACAGTCTAACAGACAACAGTGAGATCAATGCAATTGCAGAATAGTCTCTCATTGGAAGCAATACAAGCCTATCTGAGAGGGCTAAGCAACCCAAAATTCAGTAAAAACTAGACTTTTCATTTGGCTTTACACTGAAGTGACCTGAAATGACAGGAAGAGACAGCCAAAAATGTTCCCTCAACATTGCTTTTCATGGGCATTTGGAATTTTGTTTGTTTGTTTGAATTTTGGCTGATAATGCCTGCTTATTTCAAAAATGGATTTTTTTTTTCTTTTCTTTTTTCTCTCTTATCAGGGAACAGATAATGAGAAAAATGCAACGTTTTCCAGTTTGGTAACCAGTACATTCCAATGGAAAAAATGACATTTCCTATCCGAAAAATATCACTTGTTCCAGCCAGCTGCAATAACAAGCTACAATAGACCACACATCAGCACATGTCTGAGGCACTGTGAAGGAGGATCTGAACATCTTTTCATTGTACTCAGACTTTGAACGCTGTTATTTCCTCTGATATTTAAGTGAAGCAGGTTGCCCGGACATGCAGTCTTTTAATGCTTTGCCACTACTCCCCTTGGAAGACTATAGCACAGCTGAAAAAAAAAAAAAAGACCCTTATTGTTGGCCATTTTTTCTCCTGTTCTGCCTCACTTTGCCTCACTCAGTTCATCTCCCTCACACTCACTTTGTCTCACTCAGTTCCATCCCAGTGCTCCAGAATGATGTGATCCAAATGTCCCCCGCCATCTCTAGCTTTAAATAAAACTTCAAGAGCAGAGTCCCTGAGGAGGTAAATAGCGCTTTGCTAATGATCAGTCACCGAAATGAAACCACAGAATGGGAATGGACAGGATCTTCACTGTTCTTCTGTGCAATGTCTTTTAGTGATATATCAACTGGATTCTTCTGTGGTGATCTGTTAAGTCCTAAATACCGAATTATGGCAGTTCTAGGCAATATTGTCCTGTTATGATTCCTACTAGCTTACTATGGATGAGACAGTTGGGAACTAGCTCCTAGACCCCATTCGGAGGGCTGGAAGCACATGGATACATCTCCACGCAGTGGGAGGAGAAGAGGAGCTTATCTTGCAGTCGGTCCTAGCTGGACGTCAGTGCTGGCTGCCCGAAGGGCTCCCCTGCACACCCCCAAGGCATGGCAGGGTACGCCTTCAGCTTGTCATACCATATGGCACATAATGGCTCTGAAGAGTGGCCACCCAAGTGAGCTGTGGGTTTCAGCACTTACTTTTTTCATTATTTCATGCATTTACTATCTGAGAGACACATTAAGTGCCTCTGAATCCTTGCTTCCTAGTCCTGAGGGGGGATTTGTAATAGAATATATTGATTTTGGCAGAGTTGCCTCAAATGATCCTCCTCTTTTTCTTTTGCTTTCTTCCCCCCCCCCAATCCACCCTCTTTGCCTTTTGCTACAACCAGCTCTGTAATTAGAAAGAAAAAGAGAGAACAGAGGCAGCCATTTTGGAAGTGTTTTGCCATTTGAATTCTTCAGGGCTTTGCTTGCCGCAGCTTGTGGGCTTATCTGCCACATCACAGAGACCCTTTCAGTGTTTGACAGCAACTTTAGAGTACTTCCAAGGAAAACAAAGGACTTCAAATCACTGTGGCCTAGACCGCTTGTGTCCCAAAAGGGAGATTTGTAAATTGAAAAAAAAAGTGCATTCAGAATTAAAATTGAGTGAAGATCTTTCTTTCTTGGTTGGGAAAAACACTCTGGTGGCTTACATCAAACTGGGTGCTGCTTGTGTTTTTGTTGGCAGCTTCTTATTTTTGGAAAGGAATTTGATAAAACAAAGCTCTTCCTTAGAAAAATCCCAATTAAAAAGTTTCTCGAGCATACTCGTGAAGCACATGATTAATTGCCCCGATGTCAATATGGCTATGCACATGCTTCAAACTGGAATTGAGATTAGTACCCTGAAGAACTGCAACCAAAGTAAAAGAAGATAAAAAACATACAGGGGTTATTGTGTTTCTGCCAGTTAAGGGAGCTCGCAAGCTTTGCAATAGCTCTCTGTGTGGTACCAGGGGACCCAGCTGGCTTCAATCCTAGTGTTTTTAGGAAACTTCTCATTGCAGTAATGATGCTGTCTACTGACTGGACCAGAGACTTCCAGTGGTATTTTGGAGGCAAACTGGAGGCTGCACATCAAACCACCCATATGGGAGTACACAGTGCTGAGCCAAGGACAACTGACCCATCTCTAAGTAATGCTGTTTGTTAGTGAGGGTTCAGCCCTGTGCTGACTGCTATTGCACAGCCCTGGCTGGAAGTTGCCTTGTATCTGGCCTTGTCAGAGCATGACTGAAAGTCCTGTGTCTGTTTGTAAGGTACTGGTACAGATGTTTCCTAGCACTGGAAAAGAGATGAGCTGAAGAGGGAGCTGGATCTTCTGAGCTTTTGGCTCTCCCTTGCCGCTTCCAAGTATCCTCTCCATTCTAACTTGGCAAGGTACTTCCTGTGCTAAATCAGATCCCTCCTTGTGATACCCTCCTTTGGTGCCCCCTGGGGCACCACATGCACTTGGCTAATCCCTTTTGTTAGGTGAAAGGCAACACACACAAAGCTTCTTCCAGATCTCTGTCTTGCTAAAAGACAGGTGGATCTTTGGCTCTTCCAACAGGTTCACCAAGGTGAGATTCAACAAGGACCTTTGAGCTGCGTTCTCTCCAATTTGATAGGGTCTGTCTACACCTCTGTACCTATAAGCAGAGGGTGGAGCTGATCTGGTGGTAACAGCTGAGCTGATTTTGCCAGACAGCTGAGAATTAGAATCAAAGTGAAAGTTAAGAAAATTAAAGGACTTCTCAGTTAGAGGCAACTATTCAAGACTGTTCTGCTTTGCACAAGCAGAGGAAAGAAGTGCTCAGAGAGAGAGATTTGCAATTTTAGTGCTATTTTACAGCTGATTTCTTTCTGTATAATTTATTTTGAGTGTGGAGGAAGCCCTAGCCCTACTACTGAGTGACCTTTTTATAAGAAAAAGGCTCAGACCTCAAGGTCAGCCTGGTGATGACAGGTAGAGGTAGAGTGCTTCATAAAGAACCACGACAGGCAACACTGTGGGCTGATCCTAGGAAATCTCTAACAGCGCACAAGAACCTACAGCCCAGCACTTTCTTACACTTACAGTAAGAATCAAACATCATAGATTCTGCGATCACAACTACACCACAGTATAAGCCCATTGCTTGACACCAACGAACCAGGGAGAGATTTCCAAAACCGGATGGAACTGTGTTCCTCAATCACTCTGCAGGTGTTATTGAAAATCTCTCCAACAAAGGCAGTCCCTGCATTAACAAAATAGCATGCATGCATCTCCCACTCTGCCCCAGCACTTCTGAGCAAAACCTGCAGTAACAAGCCAGTGTGATGAAGCAAAAAGCATTTGGATATGGAAACACATCTTGGTTTCAAGCTTCCAAGAGGCCTTGTCATAAGCAAGGAAAAGAAAAGAGGTATTTGAAGAGGGAGAACATGCTGATAGTTATCTTTGCATAGTCATGTACAAGGGAGATACTAAACTATGGAGGCTGTATCTTGAGTCTTTATTGCCACAGAGAATCCTAAAAACCCCTGTGAAATTAGCACATGCACCTAATATGTTTACTGAAAGGTTTCTTGATCTGCTCCATGTCATCTTCAGTGCAGTATCTATCTCTTTCACAACCATTTTGATACCAATCCTTAATTCTCAGTGGAATGGATACTGCTCTGAAGGCTGTAACAAAGTATTTTCAAGGATGTTATGTATATCAGTGAAAAATTAGAACACTTTGCAGTTCTTTGAAAAGGTTGAAGATGGGGATGTCCTGACCAATCTTAAATGGGCCAGCAAGGCCTGGATCAAAATCATTGAGTCTTAGACATTATAGCCATAATGGCCTAGAAAGGCCACCTAACCGCCTCTGTGTCCCAAATCACAGATCCAGAAATTCCCCATGGAAGGAAAATTTGGGAATGCAAACTGCTTATTGCGGCTTAGGGTCCCCTTCAGTGCTGGGCTTATTGGTGAATCTCTGGTGTGGAATGGCTTTGATAGCAGAGAGAATTCCCTGTCTCTTTAACAAACACATGCATTTTTATATTTATGTTTCTCCAGGAATTATCTAAGGGGAAAGCCTGCCAGTGGTGGAAAACAGACAGAACATTTTGGGCCCAGCAGAAAGGGAGGGAGTTGAATTACAGAGAATGGCAAAATCCATTTAACAGGGCAGATTCAGCTTTGCCACTGCTGATACAAATGTAATTTGCCAATCCTCATACCCTTCTTCGACAGTGATGTTTGATACCATGGGAGGTGGAAGCTCACCTATCATCTGTGAAACCATGCAGTGTAAAATATGCCTGGAAACTTCATCAAGAATAGCAGCATTCTACCTTTGGTATCATTCAGGATGGCTCCACCACCTGTCAACATGCTTTTTACTCTCAGCGGCTAAAGGTGGGGCACTATCTGTAATGCTATCACTGTTCTGTTTGGAAAGAGAACCGACTGATGGTTCGTGTCATTTTGTCATGGCATGTGGGAAGGTTGTATTGTTCAAAGGTGACTATTTGAGTTAAAATCCTAAGTCCCATCATCAAAAGTCACTGCCACATTCATGACACAGTGTACTGCAGTGCAGGGAATCTTCCAGTTAGCTCCAGGCAAGCTGGTGTGTTCACACAGCACAGACCACTGCCATCCGACTTCACCTTAGAGATCTCTGGTTTCTGCTGCATTGTACAGTGCAGACATAGAAAGTCCATGGCACTAAGAGTCCTGATCCCCTAAAAATTGACAAAAACAGTGGGAGTTAGGTGCTTTGATTATTTTAAGCACCTGGGAATACAGGGCCTTTAAAAATGGGGCTTAGACTCTGAAGATATATAAGTACTTTTGAATACATTCTTCAGTGTCTATTCTCCATTTTTGTCATTGGGAACAGGCTGAGAATCCAGTGACACGAACTTGTTTTTCTGATATTTTTGGTACTGTTACATGCATTAGAAGTTTCCTTGGAACACCAAGCTATCTCCTTTCCAACACCACCACAAAGTGAGTCTAACAATGAGACCCTCATTCAAATTTTTCTAGGTCCTCACTCAAGCAAAGCTTGCTTAGCTTTGGTTGGGTTTTAGGCAAGATGTGAGCATGGATCCTTTTATTAATTTCTTGGGCTTAGGAAGAAAGAAATTAGGGGTCATTTAATTGTCAGGGAGATGTATTCACGCTTAGCTATTATGCTGGGATGAAACTGGATACAGACTATACTTCATGAAGAATGAAGAATGCTTTGAAACGTTTGCAACACAGAGCTATTGAGACAGACACTGTCCCAGCCCAATCACCTGGGATTAAACTGCAGCCCAGTCCCATCTCTTAATTGCAGGTTTTCTTCAGCCACCAAAAAAGCTCTCTTTGGCTGAGCAAGGGGAATCAGGACAGCTGTCGGCTCCCCTCTAGTGACCAGGAAGATTAATTTTAGAGATGCAAGATGCCACTGGGGTGGGGAGCTTGGCTCAATCCCTCGTTAGGCATCCTTCTGCCTCTCTTTCTAATGAGGTGCACACACAAACAGTTCCTGGTTTATGTGTGGGTGTGTGTCTGTGCGGTGTGGCTCTAGCCAGAGGCCTAAGTGAAAAAGGCAGAAGCTAGAGGATCACAGAGCTGAATCTTTTCAAGAGTCTACAACACAAAGAGAGGCTAAGACCACAGCTGACATCCCCTGCCCCATGCAGTTACCTGTACTAGTGCTTTGTATCCAGCGGTTCCCACAACTCTTCAGTAGGGACGATTAGCATCCTTTGGCCTCTTGAGCTGCACCTTCAGCCTCTTCATGCCAATCTGGAAGCCGTTCATAGCCTGGATGGCAGCTTGGGCACTGGCAGGATTGTCAAAACTCACAAAACCTGTCAAAACATGAGGCAAGGCAGAGGGCTTAATGAGCTGAAGGGAGCCAAGGCACGTACATGCAACGACCACTGAGAATGAACATGGGGAAAGGGGTGAGGGTGGTGGTAGGGAGGGAGTGAGCAGGTAGGTGGGTGGGTGGGGGGGGGAGGAAAGTGAGGATAGGATGGTTGCCAATGGGGGACGGAGGGTAGGAGGGGTTGTTACAGATCGGGGTCCCAGGACGCTGTGCCATGGGGTCCCGGGCACTGCGTGCCATTTCAGACACAACACTGTGAAGCTTGGGGATCCGAATGCTGGTGCCACAGTACCAGCACACACAAGACTGGGGTAACCTTTGCTCTGGGTGTCAGCAGATGTGATGCATGGTTTCAAGGCACTTGTTCTCTGTCTTGTTCTCTTCCCCTCTGTCATGACTGGGGTAACTCTCTTTCTATGCCCTTCTTCACTTACCAGCATAACCTTTCCTTTGCCTTCTAATATTCACAAAGAAGGGAACCTGATATGCCTACTGCTACTTCCTCATTATGGCAATATAAGTAAGAAAGACATGAATTTAATAAGCTCTCCATTATGGTATTCATTGGCATGGATAGTTTGATTTTTGGCCACTTAAGCCATACAAGGAGTTTTATTAACTGGCAATTACTGCAGATTCTTTTTCTTTATGTTGACTCCGCAGTTGAGAAGGATTAACTCTAGTGCTTTCCTAACATGGTTTCCATAAGTAGTTTCACACCTTGCAATCACATCAACCAATCAACCATGGAGAGCATCCAGCAATAAAAGCACCCTTAGTGACTGAATATTGTACCTACAGGCTACCTAAGATGCCTTTTTTTTTTTCTTAGTGGAAGAGTTGCCATTTGGGGATCAGAAGAGCCAAGATAGGTCAGACTCAATCAGGAGTCAATTCATCTAACTCATTCAGCTTTGAGGAGTTTTTGTTTGGTTGGTTTTTCTGTGTTAGCTCCAGGAACTCCCTTGCCCAGACTGTATATGCCTTTAGCTGGAGCGACTGTGGGATTGAGATATGCATGAGGCAGGGGGCCAACACCTTGTATAAGAAGTGCCTCTGCTATCTTTGCCAGAAATGTCCTCATGTGCCAACAACATCTCTGAGCACAAACACCAGGTAAGACTAGCCTGGACCAGCCTGCACTCCAGACAAAGCCATCTGTTTTCCTAACCCTGCAAAGCTCTGGCAGCACAAATCATCCCCTGGAACCTGATGTCTCTTGATAAAGAGGCTGAAATGAAGAGGCAGTTTGAGGCAGCCCCTTAAAAAAGCTAATGCTGAATATTTGCTGCCAGTGGTACACCTGTTCCTGACAACAGCACAGGACATGGTTTACGGCCCTGGGCTGCTGTACTGTGACTGCATTCAGCAGCACCTCCTCTCTGGTTTAGTTCATCCTGAAAAGCAAGTCTCACAATGATACATGACAGATTGCATTTGAAAAAGACACACATATACACATATATACAAACACACCTTCTCACTCTTGTCTTAAAGCTGTACTCCCTGCCTTTGGCTAATTACATGGGTTTATGAAAGGTCAAAAAACCGATAATCTTAACCAAGGTGAAACAACAGGTTTACTGAGTGTGGCAGGTGCAGTTTCAAGAGAGAGACCTATAGAATAAGCAGGCAACCCTCTTCTTCCTCTCCTCTTGAAGCCGAAGTTTCAAGTAATTGACTCTCTATGGAGTTATCCTGCCAGCCACCTGGATGAAGATGTACCAGCATTGCAGCTCTGAAGATGTGAGCAAACGAGTTGCTCAAGCCTCACAGGAGTCATCAATCACTGGACAGAAAACTGGAGAGTAATGGTGAGTAATGATCTGGGGTGTTATTAAATAGCAATGGACCTGCTTTTGCAATCTCTTATTAGCCAGTAAGCATCTGGTAATGTTCCCAATTTACGTCTGGCTAGTTGAATAATCTATCAGTCAACAAGGTCCTATGCCTGATCTCAGCAATGGAACAAACAAAGCACCTACTGATTTTGCCTGAGTAGGTTCAGTCTTTAAATGCTGCTGGAAGCAGCATTGGAAGTGCTTGACTTGAGTTTGAACTTGAAATTTGCTGTCTAGCTACCTCACATGTTTGAATATAGATCATAGTGAAAGACAGTTCTTTTTAAAATCACCGCTGGACTGTTAATACTCCTGTCCAAGACATATCAGCTACATCTATATCAATAAATTAAAACAGTGCCAGGGAAAGTTCACCGGCACTGGAGCCCAATCATCTATACCATCAAATTTTTAGAAAGGTCCTTGACATAGTTATGGTTTGTGCCTAGCTCCAAACAGTTCCTGGGCACAGTCTGAGTATTAGCACAGGACAGGGGCCATTTTCAGTAGTTAGCTTGGACATGGCCACAATATTCTGAAAAGTAAGGGAATTTAATAGTTTGGGTGTGGGTCATTCTTTGCCAGCTGGCCTCAGTGCAAGGGAAAAGTGCCAGGTATGTGTATTTTACTGATACAGACACAGCTACCAAATATCAAAGCTGGGTTGGCTGAAGCTGGATAATTACTTACATTATGCCTTTAGAGAACCTAGTTTGCCTCTGAACTTCGATTTCTACTCCTTTAACTGATCCTGTGGCAGTGTATCTTCTACTGACTAAGCATGCATGTCGAGGGTGTATCTATATGTGCATCCACTTGTGAGCAAATCATACTGGGATCCTAAACTAATCAATGGAGGTCTAGCCAAGAGTCAGCAGAGTGTAGGACTCAATTTTTCTCTTCCGTTGGGATGTGCCTAGCTGTGCCCAAATGAATCACATTGTAATAACAGGGACCAGCGCTGACTGCAATGAAGCTACATACCTTGCTTAAACTGAGGTACCTATAAGGCAGGATTTATCTGGTTCCACAGTTGGGACTGACATCTCCAGGTAAGATTGCATTAAGTGGCTGCTGTCTGGGTGACTCACTCCCCAAAGTGGTGTTGCTGACTCAAACTCCTAGTACATGCAAACCTCACCAGAAATACTGGTAGTGTTGATGGGAAGTCTACTATTTGTCCACTTTTGCAGAGACCAGACCTTTAATCAGATGATAAGCCCTGGTGCATGGGTTGCTTATATAGTCATACCAATACAAGAACCGTTCCTTTAGACAAGCTCATAAAGCTACACTAGTTTTTATCATCACTTTGCTCTTAAGATGGAATTCTAATTCCATTTCTTCACTCTGTGCAAAGCTGTAAATAATACAGCATTTTAACAAATGGGACTAATAAAAGAGATCAAAAGTGCATTTGCTCACTATATTTCATTTAGACCACAGGATAATGAAGCTGGGAGTTGCACCCTGCTGCTATTGGTATATCAGTTGCCTGCAGATTTGGACCGGGTATGGATTATTTATTTATTTATTTTTCTCCTTAGTTGTCCTGATCTCCACTGCCGCAATATAAAACCTTTTACTAGCTAGCAGACGAGGGCAGAGGGGCCAGGGTTGCTGGGGATAGTGGAGGAGGAGGCCAATAATTGTGCATTTTTCTTGGGAGCACATCCTAGGGAAAGAGCAGCTGATGTCTCTAGCTTCATTTGACTGTTCTAGTTTCAGAGGGCTCGATACGCTCAGAAGTTGTTGGTGCATTCAGCTCTCCCCCTTCCTGTTATTTATGTGCAGTTGTATTTCATATTGTTGAAGGTATTTGGATGGGCTCCAAAAAGAAGAAAAGCTATGGCTTATCCTTAGAGTTAAGATGTCACAGTGATAGACAGATAGACAGACAGACAACTAGTGCTGACAATATCATATTCTTTTCTCCTTTCAGGTCAGATATCTACTGGTGGATTATATGACGGCCACCACAGGCAGATTTTTTGTTACATTCACTATTGGCAGTTAACCAGCTTGCTTTCTCTGGGTCAACATCTACAACATTAGTGGTGCTACACCAGATTTAAACACGTATGACTAAGAATGGCATGTGTGTCCTGGAAGAATAGCTTAAATACCTGTTTTCTGAATGGCTTTAATGTTTGGATTCATGGCTATAGGGCTCAAAGCATGATGCTACTACTTCAGCTGCTCAAGAAGCTATCTGTGTTTTGAATACCACCCCTGCATTGTCATCTGCACTCTTGAAGGACAAAAGAGAAAGGGAGAGGTTAAAAGGCTTGAAGCTGTTTCTGTGCATCAGTTAATTAATAATCAGAGAAATATATGTTCTGGTCTGAAGATGGTTGGTAGGAGGACAGGGTTTTGTGATAAATCTATTTTATGTTTTTTTTTTTTCCCCCAGGGATTATGTAAAAAGGCTGTTCTAATAAATGATTTATCAAAGCAGCAAAGAATCAAGAAATCTGCTAGGATTGCAGCTCAGGGCATCTAATCTTCCTGGTTCTGCAGAGTATCTTCCAGAAAGGGTTGACATTAGAGTCCATGGCCTTTCCTGACCTGCTCTTCCCTGCATGATAGTGAATGGTCAGTAGGCAGAAACTGGGACAGCATCTTGGAGGGAGCTTTGGCTTGACTCCCCATTTCTTCCACAGAAAGTCTTGGTAGTGGGACATGCTGAGGGAGCTTCATGCCCTTCTCATGACAGTGGCATGACTACCAATGGTTTTATGTAACCAAGGGCTCAATTCAAGGGCTGTTCTTCTGTTTTAATCAGCTGAGACGATATAAAAGGGGATTAATAAGGATCTCTGAGCGTGTTTGAAGACTACTTTGTAACTGTAAACTTTTCATTCACAGTGAGTAGTGGCTCTGCATGGCCATGAATTCATTTGTGCACTAAGTGCAATTCTGAATGACCACATCATTAAGTTCCCATGGATCCCAAATTGGTCTTTGTGAGTTTTCTATTTCTCTTTGCATGCTGCAAGAAGAATTAGCAGCTGACATGCAAAACAACATTTTGATGATCTCCTACCAGGTTGGAATAACATGTTGCCTCTCTTTAACAGAAGTCTTCTCTGGATGGAGCCCAGACCTTGGTAATTACACTGAAGATCCTCCAAATCAGCATTCAAGAGTATGGCCAATGATAGGTCCAAATGCAAACCTTTGATCCAAAGACCCCTGTATCTGGGGGCAGATGGTCCCACTGCATGTCCACTTATGTAACTAGGCTGATCTCAGGCAATAGAAAGGAAAGTAGGATCCTCAAAGAGAGAAATAGTTAAATTTGTCTTAAAACTAAGATGTTTTAAGGACCTGATGCTGGCCTGATGCTTGCTACACAAAACTACTATCACAGCAACCCACTTTGCAAGAGATTGCAACAGAAATGAATTGAGATTGGTGCTTACTGGCTTCCATAGTGCTTACTGGCTTCTGGCTTCCTTAGGCCAGAGGCAGATTTTTTCTGTTTCTGGCTGTCAGTCCATTTGTCTGACTGCCATGAAAGACAGCACTTATTGGTCTGGTATTGAATGTCCCTAGCTAAGCAGAGGACCTCATTCTTCAGAACTTTTCCCTCCTGTCATTCAATCCATGTTCGTCTCACTATAGTGAAAGGGGCAGATCAGAAAAGGTAAATACTGTGCCCTACAGCATCTGGCCTCTCAACCTACGGAAAGCAAACTCCTGTGCAGTGAAAGAGAAGGAATGGTCTTTCCGCACACGTGAACTGGGTACCTAGCACAGGAGAAGTCCATGCCCCTTGCCTCCTTCAGGTCCACAGCATAACTACCAAGGTGATAAGATGGGGCCTTGGCCAGACTAAAAAGACAGGAGAGAGCTGCAGAAAGCTCTGGCAATTAGTTAGACCACAAGTCCCACTCCTTTCCTTTCCAAGCATTTGTGTTAGTAATTAAGCAATTAGTTATTAATGTAACTGTCCCCTTGGAGCATGGCTTCCTTGTCTTTGTTACTAAACCAACGAAGGGTGTGACCTAGGAATTGCAGGGAGGCATTTTCTGCTGGGACGGCAACGAGGAGGCGCTCACATCACAGGAGCTGTCTCCCATGCAGGAAGAGCGCTGGGGAGGAGCTCCTGCCCTTCTCCCCCCCCTTTGGGAGCTGACCTGCCACCTTCTCAGCACTTCCCCGCTACCTCAGTTCATTTCATTTCTAGGCCTGCTCAGTTTCTTCCCAAGTTTATTAGTCTTATCAGAGAATGGAGGTTTTCTTTTAATTGCCTTGCAAGGTCTTTACCTTGCTATGTTCTTTACACGATGTACTAGCTGCTGTCTTGCAATTTTTTTAGTGCTGTAAAGAATTTCAGGATACAATCTGTATGTAAGTAGCTCTATAATGTATGTGTGCATTGGAAGGTATTGTATTGTAAGGTGATTTATGGGTACTGGAATACTCAATAAAGGAGTATGTCTGCAGATCAAGGGCATAGCATTTCAGCTATTTTCCAGTGTCTAATAGGGTTGGATGACTTTTTGGAATATTTAACCTTCCACTGATGTTTAATCATGTCCTAGTGAGATTCGTGTATCCAGTTATCCATCCCATCCATCCATCCATCCACCCATTTTGTAATGTATGAACAGTCAGTAACTGATGACTATGCTAAACAACTGCTATTAAATATTTCAGTTCTGTGGGATGAGATAATTGGAACCCAAGAATATTCAAAGAACAGGCTAAGAAATTTGCTTAACCATTAATGCTAATTTTAGAAATTTATGGAATATTAGCAAAGCTTCAAGTTTTCCTGAAAGAAATCTATTATTAATTTTTAAGGATGGAAACCAGATGACCTGGTAAACTTAGTTAATCTTTTATAAATATAAGTAAAAATTATGAAAATATTGATATGAGATGATATGGTAAAGAATTTAAAAATGTAGAATTAATACCAATCAGCATGATTTAATGGAAAATAGTTTCTGTCAAATCAACCTACTTTCATGAAACTGTAAGTCTGGATAATCAAGTACACTTCAAAGAGTACACTTAAACTTCTCTAGAGTATTTGACAGAGTTCCTCTTTAAACAAAATGAAAGCAACCCGTATTAAACTCCTTGAAAACTGAGTAACTCATATATCACCAAAAACAATTGTAAATTGTCACTTATAATATGGAAGAGTTTCTAGTAGGCTTCTCCAGGAAAATGCTGAAAGCTCTGTGCTATTCAATATCTCTAACATTACCTTTAAGATATCTAAAGTAATTACTGGTAGCATTTGCCAATCATACAAGAAATGGTGGAGTGATAAAAAATGAAAGAAGTCAGATTGACCTAGGTCAATGGGTAGGTTGGATTCAGTTAAACAATATTCATTTTAACTCAACCAAATTCAGGGTTCTGTATCCAAAGGAAAAAAACAGGTGGGCCTTTTTTATTCCTCATAAAAAAGGGAATTCTTCACTAGAAAGCAATGCCTCTAAAAAGAACACAGGGGTCATGATAACAGCCAAATCAATGAGCTCTCAGCACTGTGTTGAACTATTTAAAGGGCTCAGTAACAGACTGTGACTTTTTTTTAATATAGAAAAAAAAAAGAGCTTGATGATTTCTACTGGATGGAAGCAGACGTTTGACAAATTCAAAATGGAAATAAGACACTGAGTCTGCATTTTTTTAAATAGTGAAGGTAATTAACTATTTTGGAACATCTTGTTTAGCAATAGGGGTGGAACACTTATCTCATGAAATCTTGATTAAGAGATTTCCTAAAATGGACACTATGACTCAATCAGAAGGTTTGAACCTGACACATGAGCTGAGGTGTCTGGCATATGTTATTTAGCATTTCAGACCAAAGGATGAGAATGGTCCCTTCTGATACTGCCAATCTGTCTATCTGTCTGTCTAGTGTTCATTTCACACAGGTATTTAGAAAGTCAGTTCTTGCCTACTAATCTGGCATGGACTGCAGTAACAGTCATGATAGAGGTGACAATTGATGTTAATGCCTTATAATAAATGGCCCCAAAGTGTGGGCTGCGGACCACTGAGACAGCTGACTGGTACTCGTTCTTCATCTTGCTTCCAGCTGAGAGAAACTGAACAGATGGGAAGGGGAGATTAAATGAAGAGTGAAAGTAGATGGCATGATTAACTTTCTCTAAAGGTCAGAACATCCAGTGCAGAAGGTAGCTAGAAATACAAGAGCATCTTCGTGATGTCACCTTCCTGTCTTCCCGTGCATGCAACTACTTCCATACATTGATGCAGTGTGAGCATGAATGGGCAGAGAAGTGGTCCACGTTATTGTGCACTGCCAGTTGGATGCTCTCCAGATACTGCCTCAAAGGAGCAGGCCTTCTGTGAAGAAGTTTGAGGGCTGTAGATGCTGACACTGATTATGATGGTTCAAACCAATAAGGATTTATCTTCCTATGATTCTTCTTTTTCACAATATCTGTTCTTTCATATTGAAATTACTGTTATGACTCACACTGAAAGTACCTGGTTAAGATTCAAGATTAGAGCAGAATTTGAACAGTTTAAATTACTGCGTGGTCAGATATGGGATTTTGACTCATACATTCATAGAAATGGGCCCAGCCATAACATCTGTAACCAGGGCTCCTGATCAGGACCACCTTTCTCTAAAATGAGAAAAAGAAGAAACAAAAATCTGATATGGAAAACTACAACAGATTTCTCATCCTACGAGTGGAGCTAATGTTAACAACTTTCTTTTTCCTATGAATAGAGCTAATCTAACAAGTGAGCAACTATTTTCCTTGTGCTGCAGATGGTGAGTCTACCCATTAGGTGAGGTAGGAGCTGAAGTCATCCAATGAATGGGTAGAACAAGTGAAGGATCTAGGCTTCAACCAGTCTTTGGGAATCCCATGAATCAAATGTTGGACCAGTATATATACAGGTCTGCTGTGAACAATAAGCATTGTGGTTCATCTAAGAGAAGCACCATGTTCAAATCCATCTGATGATTATTTCCCTCGTAGGGACAAGCTAGTCAGCAGGAGTCATCTATAGCTAAGTGAATGGTATTTGGTCCTTTTTTGGGTGATAATTAGAATGGAAGCAATTTCCTAACTGCCTTCAGAAACAGAAGGAACTCTTCTTCTTGAATTGCTTTCTGAGAATTGGTCTGCATTGTGAATGTTTGAGGTCCTGACACATTAATATAAGGTTTATGGGGGAAATATATATAGTTGAAAAAAAAATAGATGAAATTTTGAGCAGGCAAGTTCTTCTTCAGGTGTACAACCAGAAGCAAAGGTCAAGCTTAGTTTAACTCAAGTATGAGTGGGACCTAAGCAATTAAAGATGCTTTGAGAGTGTTGCAGAATAAAGATGAAAGGTATTGCTACATCAGTTTTGTTGAAGCTGCACAGTACAAAAAGCATGAAAATAGCTACTGAAGCTCTCACCAGCCAAGTTCCACTCCATTTCTTATCTTAATCTTCATTTGCACTGCTCTCAGGTTCTCTCCTGGATCCTACTTAGTTTGTGGGCTCTTGATAAAGAAGCTACTTAAGAATACAGAATCTACCAAAAAGATTCTGGTCTATAAGAGATGTGCACCATAAAAGATCACCTTCCTTTTGATAGTATTTCATGGAGGAGAGGTGAATTCCTTTCTGAGTTAAACAAGACAAAAAAAAGTGACAACAAATCAGGAAAGTGCACTGTGAATTCTACTAGTGGCTAATGATGATTTTTTATCAGTTCCCTTGTCCTAGGAAGTCTCTGAAATAGATCAGTTCTTGATATAGTACAGTACAGAATCCCCAGCTTGCTCCTGCTAATCATTACCTAGATGGAAACTACCATCTTTTTCCCTTTATGTCCTGCATACCTCATTTTGGGTGGAGTGGGGCAACCTAATAGACATGTAGAAAGACTCAGAGCTTCTCTTGTGGTACTGTCCAGAAGTTCTGGTTCAGAAGACAGAAATAGTGATGAATAGCTTTTGGCCATGCTTTTCAAACCAATACAACATTACTTTATATGTGGGCCACTGTGTGAAAAACAGCTAATAAAACAAAAAATTAAAATCAACAAGGAAAAAAACTCCTCATATGCAGTGCATCTTTTGGGAAGAAAAGGAAAAGAGAAAATCCCTTAATACCTACATCAGGAGGTTGTGAACTGGCACTAAACTATGCTGGGTACCAACAGGAGAATGGAAGGATTTACAGAAATACATTTTAAAGTGGAAGAGCCCTCAGATAAGGTTGCTGATCCAGAGCCAACCAGCTGTTATATCTGTGGTCTTTTCAGTGTCAATGTAAAACCACTAGTCTTTCAATTACCCATAATGGACAAGGAGATGATCAGCTGGCTTCTTTTGTCATCATCATCACTGAGAATTAAACACTTTCATATTATAATGTAGCTGCAGATAAATTCATCTGGCTTTGCAAGCAAAGCATTCACCATTAACTTCCTTCAAAAGAGGAACCTGAATCCTGGAGATATCTGTGAAGCCGTGTGAAGAGCCTTCTGCAGTCCCCGAGAAGAATCATATTTAGTTGGTAGGATCTGGATCATGCCACAGATTGCCTAAGCCTGATCTAATTCTGGCTTCAGGGACCTCTGTCTGATGACCCCTTGAACTCCTGATCCAGAGTCAGCTGGGAGATAGGAAAATACACTTGCATTTTAACTACTGAAATTAGGGGAGTAGAAATATCACTGGAAAACATATTTATGGAAATAGCTTTGATTAAAAGAACTTAAGACCTCAGAAAGACATGGTGGTTATTGAAAATTTGGGCAGGAATCTTGACTGGAAGGGGTGGGGTAAAAATATGAGCCACCCCGAAAAATGCAACTTCTTCTCTCATGAGTGCTTTTAAAAGCCCAGTAACAGAATGACTCTCATGAAGCCTGTTCAGCCACCTCAGGAGGTGTACAATGGGCAAGAAAAAATCCTGAAGACCTCTGGAACTCTGGTGAAGGATTTTAAAGGGAGATTAGGGACCTGTCTTTAGGGCAATCATACAATTTCACCTTTCAATGGTCAGAACACAATGAGATTTATGGGTTATGAGGCCAAAAATGGATTAAACCTGTTGCCTGTGAAGTAGCCAATGACAGCAGCTACTTTTACGTGGTAGACCAAATGTAAAAGGGACCTCTCTTTCATAATGATAAATATGCCTGGCTGAATATCAAGGGGCCAGATGCTCACCTGGTGAAAAGTGGCATAGTCCCACAACAGCATCCTGAGCTGCATTAACAGGACCACAGCCAGTCAATTAGGGAAATGTTTATCTTCCTCTGCTGAATAAAGACCTGACTGGATAAAGCCCTGAGCAACCCTGGGGTCTGACCCAATAACTGGCCCTGCTTTGGGCAGGAGGTCCAGGAGGTTAGACTAGAGACCTCCTGAGGTCCCTTCCAACCTGAATGGTTCTGTGAGTCTATGAGTTGACAGAAACAGTGACTGTCACAATTTATGATGGATAATCCCAATGACTTTCACAAGTTATGGTGGATAATCCCAAACTAAAGCCATTGGTCATAACTGTAAAGCCTTATTTTCCACTAAACACTCATGATTCCCCATGATTATACACCCATCCCTTAGAGACTAAAAGTGGGGAGAATATAATACGAACACATCTTCATGGGGTTTAACATAAGAGCTTTTTGATCATAGGCTTTATCTGATCCTTGTTCCATCTAGCTTTTAATAACCCATTCACAGAAATCAACTGCAAACTAATAATGAGCACTGTATCATTTCCTCAAAACTTTCTTCTACTTAACATTAGGCTGTAATTCCTATACAACAATCTTTAAACTAATCTTAGGCATTCCTAGTTCAATGTTTTTTCACTGTTTTTGATAACCTGCAGACATATTAGCTACTGGAGAAATATATATATGTGTATGTATATACATTTATGTACATACACATGAATATATAACAGATGAGGACTGGGGAAACATGGCCTGGATTTAGGATGATGTTGAGTTTGACTGGGGATTTGGGATGGAGGAAACTGGGAATGCTTAAAAAAGATACCTATTTTTATGTGGGATCTGCAAGTTGTTATCCTGATGATAACCTTTGAGTTTGGCAATATATAGTATGTGAAATCCCCATCTGGGGATTATTTTTGATTTTGGTTTGCTTACTTGAAAAGTGAGGATATCAGATACACTGATACATTAAAAGAATGAGAAGGTTGCAAAGTGAAGCACTCAGGAGTTAGAAAACGCAAGAACTGATGTTATCTCTGAAACTTCAATTCTATATTTTGTATATGCATTATGACATTGCTTCTAATCATACATTTCTGTATTCTTCTTTTTCATGGCATCCTTGTTTTAATTACGATAGAGCATTAATGTGTTTTGGGAATGCATAACAGGGTGAAGGAGATGGCAATATATTAGAGTCATTATTACAAATGTTGGAACATGGTCAGTAAACAAGGCAGTGTAAGGATGGTTTTGTAGTTATACAACCAAATGCCGCCTTGGAGAACTGGACTTGATCTCCATTTCTGCCATAACGTCCTAGTTATGCTGAGTAAATCATAGCTCACAGACTTCCTTAATAAAATCTCCTAGGCTACTTCTATACTTGTAAATAGGCCAGGCTCTGAATGCAAATTGCACAACATGGCTTGCATCTGTATGGCTAACCTCTCTTAGCCCTCAAAAGAGGGTGGCCTTGTCCATATTGCCGACTGGGAACAGTCCCTGTCCCTTGTCATTGCTGAGACCATGTCCAAGCATTGTCCAGCGGGGAGCCAGCTGGCATGGGCTCAAGTACAGCCACTGGCATACAAACATAAGAAAAAAAAAAGACAGTTATGGCACAGTGCTTGAGCTGATATCCAGCACCTCATTAGTTTACTAGCAAAGATGAAGCCTTACTGCCTGTTCCTCTTTTCCCTTGTGCTCAGTGTGAAACCTGAGATTTCCCTGGCAAAAAGGCTGTGTGCCTCTACCTGCATCTGAAGTTGACAGGAACATCAAATGTCCTACATCATGTTAAATACTTTGAGAAAACAAGCAAACAGAGCAGCCAAGCTCGTGGCATCTCATATTAGGCATCCAAGATCAGTAAACAGTTTTGAATGTCTTTCTATGCCTCACCATCCCCTTGGTAAAATGAGGACAACATGAGCACTGTGAAAATGCTGTTACTCAGCTCTGTGAACCTCTCAAATGCTCTGCTGGGAAGGACCTTAGAAAAGCAGATGAGGAAATAATAATAAATTCATATTCATAGCAGGGTTTGAATACTGTGCAGGAAGGAAGGCCTGGGGCCAAGCACAGAGCTGTGAGGATCTGTTGAACAGCTGCTCAGTAACTAGCTAGCTGACAGACTTCAAAATACTGAACAGCAGTCCTGTGCAGTGAATGAGAAAGGATAGATGGATATAAAGAAGTTGAAGATAGATATATGTGGAGATGGATGGATGGTTGGATGGACTAATTCTACAGCTCAGATTCACCTTGTATGAAACAAGTCTCCTTGGGAAAACAAAAATAAATGTAACAGATAGTCAAAGTGCTGCGGTGGGTTTCCAATTTCACAAGAGCGAGATGATGTAAGTCCACTCTGTGCAGATCAATCAACTTGAGTTCAGAAATGGACCTGCCTGTTTGTGGTTTTTTTTTTTTTTTTAGGGCTCATTAATGTGTTTGGACTGCCTCCAGATCTGAACTGGTCCATCAACAGAATGTGCGAAGACAGGACAAAGTGCCATTTTAGGGATCCTGGCATTGTATCCCAGGCCACACAGTTGTCATGCCCATGCCCCATGCTGTGAAAGCTGGTATCATGGTGCAAGGAGGTTGAACTAAAGTAGCACAAACAACCCTCCTCTGGCATTTCTGCATGTGTGGGTGTTCACATTTGGAACTATAATATCCCTGGAGCATAGATAGGACCAGCTGTATACAATTAGACCCAGGGTTCATCCACTCTCTAACATCAAAGGTTCTTTTTAGGGGAAGTTGCAACAAATAGCATGCTGTGCAGGCACATATGAGATAGTCTGCCTCATCACGTTCTTTTCCTAATTCCCAGTGCTGAAAGATTGGTTTGAAGCCCAGAGCACTAAGTTTTTAATCTCTTTCAAAACTCTTTTTTTTCCCTGTTCTTCTGGCATTAACACTTATAAGTGGTCATTTCCATTAGTCACATAAATGGCCATTCCCTCTTTGAAGTTCATTAAATGAGTAGCCACAAAGACCCTGCAGTAATGAATTCCTCCATCTAATTACACCATAAGTGAAAATATTTCAAATGACTATGTAAGTGTGTATGTAAGTAGGTATATACAAACATACACATAACTTTTAAACATATTCTAGATGCGGACTATATCACTTGGATGGAGAGATGGATAGAATAGTGATAGATATAGCTGGACAGATAAATAGAAGATAGATTCTGCTAACATATTCTTGTCTAATACATTGTTAAGCTACAAAAGAAAGCAGAAGTCCCTGTGTACAATGTATAGATTTTCTTTAATGTGAGTTATTGGGAAAAGGCAGAGCTGTCTCTTTAACTGGAGAGCTGCAAACAGCTGTTCCTTATGCATACATGCTTGCTTGGTCTGAAAGTTTTGGTAAGTCAGTGCATAACTGACAGTTAGATTTATCTCCCCAATAAGCAATCAACATTATAATAAAGGAAAAATGCTTTCAGTGCACCTTTGAGAGTGCATCAGAAATTAATCTAAACATCAAATTAATTATAGTTTGTAAATGAATAGTGGCTCACAGCCCTAATACTTCTCCTGCTCCTCCTCCTCCCCCCAAAACCTCCCCCAACCAACTGCAATGGCTGGAGGTGCTGTGTGGTGAGTTTGATGAAAAGCTCCTTCTCTTTCTTACTTGCAGGACTATTAGCTGGAGAAGTGTCCCTTCTTTATTCCATGGCCCTGAAGTCTCAGAGCCCAGCTGCTTTGTATTAAAATGGAGCGTGTCTAGCAGATAAACTCTTGTGCCTCCTTCTCTTTTTACCTGGGAGCCCTAAGCACCCCTTTGATGGTGTCTTGCTCCTCCTGACCTACTTTCCAACGAAGCTGGACACCTCATGAGTCTTTTCTTGGCGGTCTGGCTGTCTGTGCCAGGCCCTGGAGAACAAAGCAGACCTCAAGAAGCTAGTGCTGAACTGAACTGAAACATCCTGGGGGGGGGGGGGTCATGCATACCTAATGTGCTTGGAAAATTGGTTCCAAATTGTCTCAACTCAGGCAGTCAAATTAGTGGGTTCTTTCACTACACTTGAGCTTTGGTCCGTAGCCCATAGCTGTATGGGTATGACCATTTGAAATTGCCCAGGGATTTGAGACAGAATTTATTGCCACTAGATCATTCAATGTAAAGGACATGGCCTAATTCCATGGACTACAGGGAGAAAGTTTGGGGTAGAGACTTTTCTTAGGAAATTTGAAATCGGGTTAAAAGTAAAAATAATAATTAAAAAAATCTGAATTTAAGCATAGTACTGTTAACAGTGGCAAGCAGAGCTTTACCTCTCTCCCAACTGGTTTCTAGTAACTTATCTGTTGAGAAAGGCTATTTTCCAAAGGAAGAATCAGAGGGAAAGAAATTATTTTGAGCTCATAAATAATTCTCATCTGTGGATTTTAAAGCACTGTGAAAAGGAGTCAGTGTCCTGCTACAAGATGGGGAAACTGAGGCACATAAACCAGTTGACCCATGATCACTCAGACAGGACAGACACACAGGACTGGAATTTCTGACTGTTACACCACCCTACTCCTGGACTTGCTCATTTCCCTAGACAAATTTAAGGAGAGCTGACTTTTTCATTAAATGAAAAACTGGCAGCTTTGGCAGGATGCACTGGAGGCACATTGTGAGCAGGTGCTGAGCAATATTTTTTCTGTGTACCTCGGGGTCTGTTGTTCCACTCCCATGTCTTATGGAGTGCTGCCAATGCACTTCAGACCTGACCTACAATGCCCCTGGTCCCAGGCCCCTGCATAGTTTTGCTGATGCCCCAGTCTCTTGATGTTTACCTTGTTCTTATTCAACTTCCAGGTTGAAGCGCTGTAGACAGTTGTGACCTGCTTGCTGCCCTGCATCTCCCTCCCCACCTTTCTGCCACCACACTGCAGTCTTGAACTGCCACAATATGTTTTTAATAACATGATACAAGCTCTACCTATTCCCCAGTCCTTCTCCTGAGCTTCACCCCCTCCTGTGTCCAGCCATCATTCCTCACTGCTTTTCTCACCTTTAATCTCTCTCCTTTGGCTCCTTTGTTTCTTTTCACAAGCTAGAAGCCAGAAAATGTTGAGTAGGAAATAAAAGTAAAATATTTAACAGTGAGAGTAATTAACTGCTATGTCCCTCAGCAAGTGGTGTCTTCTTTCTTTTGGTATCTTCAAAGAATACAGGACATTTTTACCAGATGGGGTGGCCCACTAGCAGCTGTACAGTGGACTCCCTGGAGGAATCTGGGATGAAGCTTGATATCCATTGTTGCACCAAGAGTTAAACAAGATGGTCCCTTTAGTCCATATAAATCTGTGGTTCTAAGAAGCCATTACAGTATGTAGTCAAAGCTAGAACACTTATTGCTATGTTTCATACGGGACATTTCAAAAAGGCTTGGGATATCACTACTGACAGTGTGAGCATCCCTCTGGGATGCGCAGAAGAGGAGAGAAGCGACCAGAGGATGTGGTCACTGCCACCCCAGGGTGGCGGACTATGAACTGAACCATGGTTTTTCTATGGGCACAACAGAGGCTCTTCACAACCTCCCCAGGTCGTTGTCCCTTGGGGAGAAACGGACACTGAAAGCCTTCCCATGCCAGAGGATATGGGGAACTTGCACAAACTGAGGAGACATGCACAGTGCCTGCTGCTCAATGATGTGCAAAGAGCCAGCAGAGGCAGGTGCTTGTCACTCTCAGAGAGGGGTGACTGAACAAATGAATTTCCACATGCACCAGTATAGCAATTTCTCTGGTTTTAATTTATCTACATCTTATTTGACACCTCAGGGTAATCATTTGGCCTCTGCTGTTCCATCTATGTCTTCGTTTTTCTAATTTCTGTCATGTCTTCCTAATTAATATTGCCCAAACCTATCCTTTTCTCACTTTCTTCTCTGTTAAAACATTTTCCTAGAACATGGCTGTCTCTATATTTCACTATTTTAATGTCTTCAAATGCCTTCTCAAAATGTGTCCTGGGTGACAACAGTGAGTGCTTATGAAATTAGGCCTGTATCATAGCATCATCCTACCACAGAGGCGGAGTTAGCCATGTGTGGGTAATGTGAAGACTTGCTCCTCTCACATTGACTACTTGTCCTAGCAGCCTTAATTACATCGTTTTACCACAGTTTTTCTTTTTATCTTGTACACAAACTGGTCACACTTAAATAATCTGCATGTCTGAGAAGGGAACTATCACTAGAACTGTTATGACCAGCATACAGATATGTTGCATTGCCCTTTGGCAATTAGTAGATACACAGAATAACCCACACACGTGGTGGGAAGGTGAGAGCCTCAGTGCAGTCTCTGCCTTGCACAGAGACAAGATACAGCCCCAGGATCCTGCAGAAGGTGAGGCTCAGACTGCCATAAACCGTGCCTCAGTATAAGCCGTGGGGTCCCGGATCAGCCTGCCCTGTGAATGGGAGACACTGGCTTCAAGGAGCGTCTGATTAAGTGTAATTTTTCCTGAGTGAGACAACAATCCCTGCCGTGGTCCTGTCATTTCCCTAGGAATGGACAGCATGCCCCAAGTGAGGAGAAACACACTGACAATAAAAGTGTATGGGAAGAGGCTACAGATATTTACTGGACAGTGAGTGAAGGAAGGGCAGGTGAGGATAGAGAAGGACAAAAGTGTGAAGGGCTTTGAAGGTGAAATCTATAAGTTTGAATACAAGAGGGTTGAAAAGACAGCTCCTGAGGAGAATCCCAAAGAGATCCTGGTGTGGTCAGTGTAGCGGAGGCTCAGCCCTTGGTATAAATAGATTGTTGGTAAGTGGGAGGGAGAAGTGTGGTCTGTACTTGGACATGTTTCAGCTGCCTCAGGAAAGGGAAAAAATAAAAACCAGAGGCTTGAAAAATTGTAGAAGGAGGAATGGGAGGATTTGGATCGAGTTTGGTTGTGTGCAGCAAGATGAAAGCCTTGAGCAAAGACAGCTCCCAATTTAAATGAGGTTTTTTTCAGTGAGAAGTCAGGGTTGTTTCTCAGACAGTCTTACACACTACAGCAAGCAGACCTTCAGTGGAAAACAATAGACATATTTTGACCATTTTCACATTGTATACATGAATTTTCACCACACTGGTGTTTGCTATAGTTCCCATTTCTTGCTGCTCTGTGTCAGTCAGGAGGTGGCCTCTGAATGGGGAATGTGAAAAGCTTCATGACCACAGCGTAGTTTCTGCAAAGCACGTAAGTGCTAAATTGTTCTCTGCAGGATGTCTGACTCCAGGAAACCAGGAGAAAGACTTATTACTAATCTTGTTTTCTTTCTAACACTCTCATGGTTGCCCCTACGCTGTCCTGCCTGTAGTGGCCAAAACAGATGCTGCACCTGTCTTTGTGCTGGAAATGCAGTGGAGGATTCAGAGCCAAGAGGGAAGGAATAAAGGTCCTTTTTTGAGATGCTGCACCACTGACTCACTCACTTTGGGTCAGTTACTTACAGGTAGTTCAACAGTGAGAGGAAAGCAGCAAATGAAGTATTTTCTGCTCCTGTGGAAAAAGCATGGTGACATTTTTCTCCACGGAATTTTTTAAGTTTGTCTTAAGCAGGACTTCTTGACAATTTCTCGACAACCTGGGGCTAGACTCTGTTACAGCAATTTACTTGGGATCTGCATAGCAGATACATTTTAAAAGGTCATATAATGGTGGAATATCTTTCTGGGGCCAGACAGAATTGTCCCCCCAGGCTACCGGTTGGAGAGCTCTGGCTGGGTTAAAAAAAAGTGAAACATAATGCAAATGCTGTGTTTTTACACGTTGAGTTTTGGGAAATGTTTAAGCAGAAAAGGAAAGAATTTTATTACTTTCAAAATTAACAAAATATCCTTCTTTTCCTTTAGGAAAAAAGTAATTTTCCCCTAGAAAAAAATCTCAACTTTCTGGACAAAAAATGATAATCAGCTCCAGCTTCAGTGGACTTAGCAAAACAAATGAAAGGCCTGATTATCTGTGATACCCCAATGTTTTTGCATTATTCTAAATTTGAAGGTCAGCTGGATGGGAGGTTTTGAAGAGCAATGTGATATACTTGTGATAATTAGCTGCCTCTATTTCTGCTATTTCTATGCCTCTGGAGATGGTGCACATGGCAGTGCAGTCAATGTGTTTGTCTAAGACTAACAGTCACACCAGGTGCACAGCTCTAAGGGAAACTGAGTAAAAAGTCAGAGAAAACTGGGCTGTTCTGATCTAATGCCCAAGACCCAAACTGACTGGACTTGGATATGAGAAGCTAACACAAGGTGACTAAGATTCACTCTCTCTTGATCTCTGTAATTCCTATTTTTGCTTGCTTGAGGGCTTGAGGTCTACACATCCAAAGGGCATCTTCCTGCTTTCTGGCTGGAATATCCCACCATTAGTTTTGGAGGTTACTTCATCAAACAAGTTGTGTTCTAGGTTCTCTTCTCAGAGTAAGCCTCACAGTTAAGATACATTTATGCTTAGATCCCTCAATCCCTACTCAGCTATCAGCCACAACCTCACAGTGCTTTGGAAGCAGCAATAAGGTCAGCTCCACGACACTGCTCTACAAACTAAGTATGTGTTATTATCCTCCTTAAGCCTTGTAGCCGGAGAGCTTTTGAAATAAGAGGAGAAAAAGTAAATCTCTGTCCAGAAGATACTCTCTTTTACTGGACTTGGCTCTCACCTCACTTCTTCCCCATTTACCCTTGGTCTTCTTCCTTGTGAAGATGAGGAGAGAGAGGCTCAGTACGCCCCTAAATATTATTTGTGATAGGAATGGCAATCTCATTGCCAAAGCTCCATTTCTAACCGGCTGATATCCTTGGAGCATTAGCTTTCAATGTTACATAAAGTTGTGCTGGTCTACTCATTTTGTTCTGCGCTTTAATACGGTTAAGGCTCTAAAAAGGCAGGTGGACTCTGGAGAGAATGGGTCTAACACATAGCTTCTCTTTTGAACCTCCCAGCTGCTTCCTCACACTAAACTTTTTGTCATTTATTCCTCTAGTGCTTGAGGCTGCAGGAACCCAATGACTGCTAATGAAGGGGGACACGGTGTCACCTCACATTAGGGGACTGGGCTCCTTCAATCAAAGAGCAAAATAGCCTGTTCAGACACTACGTGGCTGGGCAGGAAAAACTGTGCACAGAGAAGTGGCACAAAACTCTTGGAAGCACTCTCTGTCATGCACCAAAGCTAGCAAGGAATGAACCGAGAGCTGTGGGAGGTGGGCTGTCCAGGAGGGGAAGGGGGAAGGCAGCATGGGAGGGAAGCATAGTGTGGGGACTGAGAGTGGCTTTAAAACCAAATGAAACTCCAACAAGTCTTAAGTCTGGAAGTTCGCCTGAGAGGCAGAGTCCAGATCAGCTGCAAGTAACTGGAAAAAGAAAAGCAATAGTTTGTCCCATTGCACTTTTCATGGGAAGCGTGCAAAGAATGTGGGATGGTGGAGAACCAGAAATTGCACATCCCACTGTTGGGCACAAGGAGGGGGGTGATCCCTTGTTCCCCGGGTGGGATGGGACCAAACGTGGCAGGGTGCCCAACCCACAGCACTGCCCAAGGGACGCTTTACAGCAACACCCTCGCAAACAGTGGGGTCCCACTGAGACATCACGCACTCATCGCCATGTGGCTGTTGGCCAACTGAGCCCTGAGTCAACGCTCTCTTTGTGGGTGCAGCTTGGGGTGCCCCTACCCAGAGGACTGCAGGCAGCTGAGGCTGTGCCCTGCTCAGACTCCAAGCGGGTGGAGTTGAGCCAGAGCCGTGAGCACAGTGCTGCTTTCAAGTGGGTAAACCCAGCCTCTCAGCATGGTGTATTAGCTGAGGGTTAGCTTGGGTTACTTGCATCTGCTGGGGCACTGGCTCAGATCCGGCAGGCTCAGAGCATGGCTGCCTGCAATCCACCGAGTAGCCATCCTCACAGAAGACCAGGTTTTCAGGTGGTGTCATTCAGCCCTTGTTCCTTTGCAACTAATGCATTACACCTGCTGGAGAGCTGCCCTCAGTTTCTGTCTTACCTTCAGCCCCACAACTTGTTTTTCCCTTCCATTAGATATAGAATTTCCCCTTCTGCCACATGCTCCCACTACTGACCCCATCAGCATTTCACCTGCCCTACCCCCTGGCCCCATCCATTTTGCTCCAGATATTTCAGTCTCTTCTGCACCCCCCACCTCCCCTTCCAAGGGGTGGTATTTTCTGCCCCACCACCAGCATCCACAGCACCCAGCTGCTGGTGAGATGCCAATCCTTCACCTCTAAGCAGCGCACACAATTCTGAGCATGAGACAATTAGGAGAGAAAGAGGGAAGGGGGAAAGTATCGACAGGAGTAAATCGAGAGAAATCATAAAGCTTAAGCAGAGAGAAAGCAGTTTGAAAGGTAAAGTATTCAGAGAAAGCCCTTTCCTGGATGAATCTAATTGTTTTGTTATCTTTACCCACCAAAGCATTTACTTTGGTTTGTCGCCCGATCCACAAACACTTTCGAGGAGATGACATTACCGAAAGGCAGGAACATCTGCATCAGCTCAGCATCCCCAAACTCCTGGGGCAGATGGTAGATAAACAGGTTACAGCCCTCTGGTCCTGTGAAGAGAGGAGGAAGACTCATGAATGGAGAAGAATTGGATATAAGAAAGCACATAGTGGCGATTTACTTTGGTGTCCCCTCTCTGGCTGGTGAGGGGTCTTCTCTAGGAATCAGTCTGTACAGCTCGCCTTACAGAGTCTTGGTAAAATGGTTCTCTGTATTCCTCTGCACATCTGCCAAAGTCTGGCTTTCCTCAGCTGGGAAACAGTAGCTGGGGGATGTTTTCAGAGTCTTTTTTTGGCTAATCTCTGCACTGTTACTTTTCAGTCCTCTTTAGAAAACTTCATGACTAACAACGCAGCATTTATCATAATGACCCTCCCTTATTTGGCTACATTGGTCACCAAAACCAGAGGAACGGAGAAAGCAGAAGACCAGGAACTCAGAAGGTCACCCAGAGGCTATGCTGTTGTGGTTAACCTTGTCAGGACAGATGTCAGGAAAAAAAATCTAGTTATAGAAGAATGCAGCAGTACACATGGCCATGGAAAGATAGAACGGAGGAATAAAAACAAAAGGAATGAAAGATGCTGTTCACAGTTCTTCTTTGCTCCTCATAATCTCATTTAATCTGTAAAGTTTGGGGTGACCCCCCACTAATCCTTGCCTCTCAGTGTCTGCATGCAGAAGTTTCATTATCCTTCTTGTGTCTGTGTGAAGACTGCAATAACAAGTAGAAAGGGATACACAAACCCATCAGCTTATTTTATTTTGTAGAATTTTACATTCAGTCCCCAACCCAACTCAGCTCAGAGACTCCCCCAAAGCTGGAGGGTTTGGCCATGTCCTCCCATTCTAGAGGGTTCTGCAAGAGAGAGGACAGATGGGTTTAAATCCAAAATATGAGACTTCAGGACAGGAATTCTCTTTTTTCCTTAGTGCTGTAACAAATACTATTACAGCCTTCAGAGGGTACTTGGAAAAATATCCAGAGGAGAGGCTTTGGTTGGAAAATGCAGTTTTGTTAAAGTTGAGACTCTCAGAAAATGTTCTGTTGAAACTGCATTTTTGAGCGGAAAAGTGAAAAACCTGCATCTGCTTGAAGTGCAGGAATAAAATTTTTCAAAATGATTTTTTTTTTAATATTAAAGTGTAAAGTGTACTGTACATGTAGCAAAAGTCTAAAAGGAACATTTGTTTCCATGTGGTTTTGTCGAAAAAAATAAGTGTTTCAAACGTTTGCATTGTTCACTGGCAGAAAACTGCATAGTTTGAGGAGGCAGAGACTGTTTTTTGGTCTGGGATTATTTCCAAGGGGATTTCCAGTTTCTGGCCAGCTTTGCACTGACCTCGACAGGTAACTCTAGCTCTGGTTTGCTCTGGAGGGGCTGAGGTGAATTAGTGCATGTTCCCTGCTGCAAGGTAAGAGGACAGAGGGAAATGGGGTTTTCTCCTTCCCCCCAGCCCATACACCTGTGACTCGACTGAGCCAGCCTTCTCCCATTCATGACTGGGGCATGGTGTGGGGAAAGAAAGACTTTTTTTTTTTTAATACTCTCACTTTCTTCATCAGGGCATAATTACAGTGTCATAACAGAGCAAATTACAACTTTGCCTTTCCTGTTAGGGAGAGGAGTTCGCCTAGATGCTCCCACCTTTTATTAGCCATTACTCATCCCCCCGGCTGGCAGGAGAAGTACGGCGAAGTCAGGATTCTGACAGATGCCCATTTAAAGCTCATTAAAATTCCTGGGCCTCAGCGTGATTGAAGTCACAGGCTCTCCACATTTCCTTTTGGATTAATGGAAAATGAAGCCCTAATGAATATTTGCTAAGCACAATTTTCCCCACTAATTTGCTAAAAGGACTGTCACGAAGGAACAGCTGATCCTTTGTATCTCACGCATTTCCTAGAGGTCATGAGGATGGTGACAGGGTTTCTTCCAAATGGGGGGATAGTGGTATGGTGGGATAATTAACTAATTAGGCACCCAGTCATCTGCTTAGCTAAATTACTTTTGAACCTCAGTGGCCCACATTCAGGCTCCCCTGTTTCATGCCAAGCTCTTCCATCTCTCCCCCCAGTGCCGTCTGTCTCTTCCTTAGTCTCCCCAATCAACAACTATCCCTTTCCCAGTTCTTGCTGCAGTTCAGTTCCACCCAATGTGGCATTATTGGCAAGATAAACTAGATATGTAACAGTCTGAAAGTGTTAAACAAACACTGACCCCCTTAGGTGTCTGTTAGAGTAGAAGAAAATTCTGCCCAGGAGAAGATCATGGTCCAGAATAGCAGGCAAAAATTCATTTGTTCATCTGAACATACCCCAGAGCACTTCTGCTGTGGGATTTGAGATCCACATTTCAATAGAATGGGTAAAATTTGGCCTTGCTGCAATTAGTGGCAAAATTCCCACTGACATCACCAGAGCCAGCAGTTTGCTCTGCAAAACTGGCAAATTCTTTCAAAAATGCCAGCTGCATTTCCTGGGGTCTTGGATGTGTTGTGCATGAGTAGGGATTCTGCCTGCATGTGCTGAGAAACACCTACTAAGGCATAAGGCAGATCAGGAGGCATGTAACTTCATCTACACCAAGTTTTGAGGTTGGCTCAAGGAGAGAACAACCCTTAGCTAACCTTGAAATCAGCATTGCCTCACACTGCTGAGAGACCAAGAGGAAGAGACCAGGGAGGATGTAAAAGGGCAGAGACCTTCCTAAAAGCTCAGTTCTACTCCAAAATATGGATGTGAAACCCACGCTGTGGTTTCCTGCACTGACTCAGATATTCAAGGCCAAACTCATTTTGCTGCTAACTAAAGAGGATTTTTGCTAATTTCCAGTGTTGCAATCTTCACCTGCTACTGAAAAACAACCTGGGCTAGGTTGATTTGTTTTCCTACCCTCACATATAAAAATACTGCCATTAGGATTAAACAAGCAATTTCTTGTTAAATCCATCCAGTTGTCTTTTACAGTTAGACTTCTCAGTAAAGAATTCACAAAATTAGCTTTCTCTGTCTCTACTCTTCTACCTTGTCTTTTTTGCTTAAGTCAAGTAAATCTGGGCATTGCATGGAAAACTACACATGTATGTATGTGGCCACCCCTTTGTGCATATGTATAGATTTTTGAGAAACTGAACTCATGAAATGTTCAGCTCAGAATGCTGTGAAAAGCAAGTTAGTTCTCAGTGCACCTCTGCAACGAGTTTTAAATCAGGATCATTGAAAGGAGAGGGATATCACAGTTGGAAAGGCAAAATCTCACTGAAGACTTCAACTGTGAAGAGAAAGGTCTTGTTTTGGACTGGGTTAATGGATTATTGGAGACCATTACACTTGGCAGGTCAGGGCTGAATATAGTGCCAGAATTCTTTACCAAACACATTAACACTGATTTCCGAAAGTCAGCTAAAGATTTAGCCCTGACAACACTTTATGAGAAGAGAATCAAGGTTCATTTTTACCCTGGCACCTACCCTGACTTTTGGATTTATTGCCTAAAATAATATATATTTCTGTTCATTAATACACTATAAACAGAGATACCATGATTCGAACAAAAGGGAAAGAAGAGTTGTAAAAAACGTGTTTTATGAATGGTTTGCGTATTACACACAAATCTTGCTGGATAATGGAAAAACCTGCTAATGAGAGCCCTGGAGCACATGGTAGAGAGCTCCATAGGAGATCCATGTTGATTTGGCCTGGTTGGACCTGAATTTACTCCTGCTAAACCATTGCTATGCCAGTACTCCTCAGCCTCCAGCTCATTGCTGGGGTGGTATAGCATGGGCACAGCACCAGATCCAGCCTGCCCCTGTGTGTCCACTGTCAACGTGAGTAAACTCCAAATACCTGAGCTGGGATCAGCTGTCTATTATTGCCTCCACAACACTATGGATCAGTGTCATAAGGAGAAGTTACGGCCAGAGAGTCCTTCCAACAATAATTAAAAATGGACTCTCTCATAAGGGTGTTCAAAGTTTGCAGGCAGCCCTTGGGCCGGCTGCACAGTAAGTGGGATGTATGCCTCACTTCTGCAGCAAATACTGAGAGGCTGTAACTTCTTTGCCCTTTCTTCTGCTTCTGCTTGCTATTAAGTCTCCGGCATGCCTGCGTGTAGGGCAGATACGAGTCACAAGCCTGCACCACTTCAGTTTAATGTCTAAGTGTATTTCTGAGTTTCAGAAGCCACATCAGAATGAGTAATACCATACAAATTCAGAATTACCCCCAAATTTTGCCTGGTTGACATGGTCTGAATCAAAACTCCATCTTCAGCTTTGATCATTTTGGATCTGTTCCACCCTATGCAATCCGTCAGCTGCTGACAGCCTCAGCACTCATGTGGAAGTAATGACTAATCTCTACAGGAATGTTGCAGCAGCTGAGTAGCTCTGCGCTTGTTATCCAACCAGGATGCAGGACCTGAGAGTTAGCATTGTTATTAACAATGCGATCATCAGTGTTATTGTTGTGATAGGGCTGGTTCATTAATGAATCAATGTTTGTGCAGATCCTTGCAAACATCTTTTCAGCACTGAGTGTTATTATTATTAGAGTTCCCTCTTGTCATGTTTTCCTGTAAAAGGTTAGAGAGTCTTAAAGGTCTCAACCCTGTGCTGAGATGGAGCATTATGCCTCAGAGATTCTCCCCTCCAGCAAGCAGCAGGGAAAGCCACAGCAGTCAAACGCTACAGGTGAGTGGAGAACATTTGGAAGGGCAACCTACACTGGACCAGTGGTCCATCTTATACATCTGGTCCCCAACCATGCTCAATACCAGCTGCTTGCAGGAAGGAGTGAGGTGATATAAGATAACTTGTCCACTGGGTGACATTTGCCCTCAACCCATAGAGACAGAGCATGTCTTATGAACACAGGGGTCTTTGGGCAGCAGATATTCAAAGCGTGCACAACAGTCATCCGTTGCTTCTGATTGCTCCTGGCCCAACACTATGCTAAGCAATGGTCTGCTCGCCATTTTGTCCTGTGCTTAATCTAGCCCCAGTAAGTAATAAAAAGCAAAGTCCTTCAGCATGGGGGAAACATCTCTGTAATGATATGTTAGGTCTGTGCATCTGTTCTCACAGCAGGGACGTGTACTAGAGCTAATCAGAAGCTGGAAGTTGTGTTCCCCAGGAAATTCTGACATCGGAAAAAAATTAATTCCAAATTAGATCGAAATGCCAACACTCTAATTTTCTCACAAAATGAGATTTCTCCCCCAAAGTAGTTCTAGGCCATCAGAATGTTTTAGTTTGATAGCGTAATCTTGATTCATTTCATTCTGACTGTTACACCATATTAAAATATTAAATATCATTATATATATATAATAACACGTATAACAGAATATATCTGAATTAGTGATCTAATAGAGGATAAAAGTTGAAATGCAATTATTTAAAATGAGGGTCTCCACACTAAGCTGAGACACCTAACTTAAACGTATTGCTTAGGCAAGCAGTCTCCTCTTCTAATCAAAAGAGAGCAACAGACTCCCTAGACGACAGTTGGGAATACCTAAGTGGATTGCCCTCTGAGGATCCCACTTCTCTCCACTGACAGCAAGAGGAACATAAGGGACTAGACTCTTCATTCAGACAAGCCTTTGGGTGCACAACACTAAATAGCATGGATACCTCCCAAAACATTTGCATGCAATAGTAGGAGATTTGCCTTTCCTTACTTTTCATGTCTACAGGACAGTCATCCCCTCCTGTGGACTAGTTAACCCAGGCTCCTCCCATAGTCAGTGTAGAGAAATAGGCAGTTCTACATCATTCATCTTGTCCCAGCATAGACATTGTGCTCTCATTTCTCTCCAGATTATCAAGGGTTAGGCTGAAAGGACTAGATCAGCTGGTAATCTAAATAGCAGGTGTTTGAAATTGCATTACTGGCTTCTAATGAAGGGTCACCAGTGCTTTGTTTCCTATTAAATTCTTTATTGCAATGCAGCTGGATTTTTGATCTGCATTATTGTTGACTGTCCCTAACACAGACCCCCGCTGGACGTTACTGCCTATGTTGCTACTCAGCCTTTCCATGGCCTGTGCACATCAGTATGCTCGCCTCCCTGGGGGCTGCAAAGAAGAGATCAGCAGCGATTCTCCATGAGGATGTTCCCGCAGATTATTGTTAGTGCTGCTGATGCTGTGACACGTACAGAAACTGGAAAGAGACTCAGTAGAACAAGGATTCAAAGCAATGGGGCATTCGATGGCCTCTCTCTAGGCGTATGAGGAAGGGAAGCAGTGAGCTGGGGATGGCATGCTGGGGCTAGAAAGGAGAACAGCCCATTTACTCACCTTCTCTCTGTTGCTGTGGGATCATGGGAGGCGGCTGTGGGAACGCTTGGCTAATCTGGCCATAAGCAGCAGGATAAGCAGCTATAGGGGAAAGAAAGGGAGAGAAGAAAGAAGGACAGATTTCAGCACTGGGAAACAAGGAGCTTTCACACCAAACAATCACACTAAGCTGGAGGTGGGCTGTCCACCTGGATTTTGGCTCTGTAAAGGGAGAGATCTCATATAGCCTGAGATGTGGCAGCAACATCACAGTGGTGCTCTAGGTGGTGCCACTTTGCTGTGAGCACCCACCATCCCTTCAGCTTAGTCAGCAGCAAGACCTGAGTCTACCAACTGGTGTAAATGGGGGACTCCACTGAGATCTCCCCCAGCAGAGACACATACCCATCCCAGATGGTACCACAAACACATTCATTCACTAGCCCAGCATGTTGATGCCGGTGCTTATATCCACTGAGAGGACACATGCACTGTTTCTGTATGTGATCTCTCTTGCACTCTGATTATTTCATATGCTCATAAAAATGGTTCACACATGTATTTCCTCTCTCTCTCTTACTCTAACCTTCATATGCACACACACTACATGTGCAGATTCACCTATATACTCTCAGGTATATATTGTCTTTCACTTATATAGGTACTTTCTCTCTTACACAAACAGTGGAAACAGTGTGCAGCAATTAAACAATTTTCCCCACCTCAGCTCCCCCACCAAGCAGACAAGGGGAGCCACAGATGGTAGATGATGTGCCTTGCTGCTAAAAATACAGAGTACGGGTCACCTGTGAGCCCAGAGAGAGGGGGATAGGGGGCATGTGTGTGCAGAGGGGTTAATTAACAGCTCAAAGGGTTGAGCTGCTTCCCATCTATCAAGCCTCACAAGCAATAAATGACAATAACTAAAACACCAGCAAATGAAGCCCTACATGGAGAATTAAATTAAGTTTCCAGATACAGCACTGACATGAGATAATAGCCATTCCTCAGTGGGAGCCCATGATTGCTCCAGTTACCACGGGAAATAATGACTTTGGGGTGGCAGCTTCCTCACAACATTTGCCATGGACACCTCGCGAGGGGAGGCTGAACACGGCAGGGTCATGGTCTGCACCAGGTCACATTGGCTGGTGTCAGTCCATCAACTGCAAAGGAGCTGCTCGGCATACAGGGTGACATGAGAACGAGCGGAGGCTGACCCTTTAGAAGTCATGTAGAAAGCTGCTGGGGAATGGAGAGTATATCTACGTAGTCCCTTAGCCAGCCTCAGACTAATGAGCTGGGGTACTAGCAGTGATGTAGTAGGGATAGCCCTGGAGCTGGTGGCTTCTCGGGAAGGTTGGACAGCTTCCTCTGGGCTCCTTGCTTTGACAACTGGAGCTCCAGCCTTGCCAGAGCTAGTGAACACTAACGTATCTCACACATGGCCAAACTGCAAAGTGGAGGCACCCTAAAATGTGGTTTGTACAGGCATACCCTGTCAGGCACAGTAGGAGACGCTCTGCAGGGTCTGGCTACCCACCTCCCCGCTCACTGGAAAACTCAGTAGACCTGCTAGAGCAAGTGCCCCACCAAATCAGTGGGGTTACTGGGCTGATTTTCTATTTGTTCACTGTCCTAGGCAGACCTGACCCTGTCCTATCAATGAAGCTGCACCGAGGTACAGGTTAGTGGGATCCTTTCCCTAGAGTTTCCTGAGAGAAGGTTACCCCCTTGGGGAGAGAAGAACTTGGGTGTTTATGTTTGTTTTCATGATGAGTGCCAATTTAATCAGGGACCATGGTGTCCTGGCTTGCCCCTTCCCCCAGCCCCCTCAGGTGTGTTCTTATATTAAAGGCTTTAGAGAAGTGAAAGGTTTATTGGGAGAAAGTGTTAATACTAACGACCTGCGTACTGCTGCACTCCAGCGTAGGCTTGCTGCAAGGGGTCTGCTGCAGTGGGGCTCTGTGCTGTGGAGACAGAAGAGAGAGAAGGAATTAAGGGATTAAAAATAGGATAGACACACTCACTTCCTCTTCCCTCAGTGGTGTGTGGTGTGGGACAGCCGAACCCAGAGACTGAAGGTCACAGAACAGGAGCAGCTCACTTGCCCTACAGACACGACTGCACAGAGCCCCCCATGCCTGCCAGAGGGGCTCTGTCCCCCCAGCTGTGACCTTGTGGCACTTTGGAGCAAAGGCACACAAATGCTAGCAAATATCCTACAGGGATGCTGAATGGGACAGAGCTGCAGGGTCCCTGAAGGGCAGGGGTGAACCACAAGAGGCTTTTCCTCATGGCAGCATCCTTACTTCCCTTGTAGTCAGGACTGCTTGCCTAGGCACGCATGGGTTGTCCTACTGTGCACCTAGGTGGGAGGTGAGCCTCGGTATTTTGGAGTAAAGCCACTGCCAGCATTGAGTGTTCTAGTGAAAAACTGTACTCTCAATAGCACCAGGAAACAGCCCACTCCTCCCAGAAATCCTCAGGTCTGGAAGGGGAGAAGCACTTTGGCAAGAGAGAAATATCTTGGAAAAGAAACCTCTTCCTTTCTTTCCCTACACTCTGCATGCTACCTAAGCATGAGGGTAAAAACTTAACTTTTGTAGTTTGTTGAGATAAGACTTGAGGACTTGCTCTTCTTTTTCCCCCTTCCCCCCCCCCCCATTTTTTTTTTCACCTACAGCATCTGGGAATGGCATAGAGTAGAAAGATGGGATGAGTGTCAAAAAAAAGTCTGGCCTTGGAAAAACAGACAAACCTTGTATCTAAACCCTCAGTCTAAATCTGGGGACAAGTTTAAGTTACGGAGCCCACCTCTGATCATGCAGATTATTGGCACTGTGCTAATCAATTAATCAATCCCAAAGAGCCCTCATCTTAACCCAGGACTGGCACTGTGCTAGGTGCCGTGCAAACTCAGATCTAAGTGACAGCTACAGTCACATGAAACTTTCAGCGAGAGCATGAAACAACAGGTGCACAGTGGGAGGAAGGAGAACAGAACGGACCACTTGCTCCTGCCATCCTGATGTCCCTTTGAAGGACTGCTTTGCTGCGAGGCAGCCTGCCCTGCGGCAGAGGAGAGGCTGCTTGGAGGGAAGGGGAACACCACTTGTCTGCTCCAGAGAGGATGCTGTGATTCTCCGCATAAAGCATGCAGTCCCTTGCTGGCTTCAAAGTGCGCTTTCTCTCTTTACAAGTGCGCCTTTCTCCCCCCTAAAACTGTTTATTTTTGTGAAATTTTGAGTCTAGCTCAAATACAGCCAAAGCTAGTTAAGATTTTTTTCCTTTTTCCCCTTTGGTTGACAGGGAGAGAGAGAAGGGGAGAGAGAGAGAAAGAGAGAAACGTGTTGGATAAGCTCTTTCTTTATCTGCAGCAATAAAATATTTAAAGTAAAGCTTGACTGAACCTCCAGTCCAAATGTCACCTTGGCCCTAATATTTCACTTCTTGTTATGAGCTTAATTTGTATTTATTGGTGCCGCACAGTTCTACATTTATGCAGTCCCTCCGGCTTTGTACTTTTTGGATGATCCCTTAGGGAGCTGCCACTTTCCCCCTCCTTCTCACCTTCTTCCTTTCTACAAGAAGGGAGGTGTGGCTGGAGGCAAGGGCTTGGAGGATATAGAGATGTAGGTCCTCTCGGAAGAAAATCTGGTGCCATTGACCTACTCAAGGAGAGACACTAACTGCATGCCATGGTGCAGAAGAGGTTGGCAACCACGAGTGTTACAGACCCAGGGAAATGGACAGAGTGTTTTACTACAGATGCAACTACCCATTTGAACCTTAATGTCAAAAACTATCAATGATCGTGATGGAAGCTTGCAAGGTTTCCTAGTATACTTATCTCCCAAAATACAAGGAAGAATGGTGAGAAGACCCAACTTGGAGGGGAGAAACCCAGCTATCTAGCTAAGTCTCGGAGAGGCCAATTGATTATGGTGGTCAGTGGATCACAAGGACTTTGAGGATGGGGTAGTCACAGCAAGGAACAAGTGGGATCCTGGGCTTAGGCTGGAAGGTGGTGGTTTGAATTCCTAGCTGACTTTCTGAGAAAAGGTCCCTCAGTGTGTTTGTGAGTGAAATGGGAAAGCACTGCGTTACTATAAGAACTTTCCCCCATTGAAAAGGGATGTGAGGAGAATTCTTTAAAGCCTATGGAGATCAGAGGAAGGCACAGCAGAACCACAAAGCAGTACTGTTAAAGAGTAAATGCTGAAGGAAACTGGAGGAAATGCTTGCAAAATATAAAAATTGTTTCCACTTATTCCTGCCTTCTTGAAGAAGGCAATAATTAAACTCCATTTTTATAACCTCTGCTCGAAACTATTTTCCTCTAAAAACAGACCATTGAGCATAGTGCTCATGAAGAAAAAAAACACAGTTATGGATGGCTGAGTGATAGGTCAGTTCCTGCCCCCATTGGGAGAGTGTATCCTAATAACCTGGACCCCCCAAACTGACCAAGTGCAGTCAGGTGGAAGATAACTCCTGAGGAAGGTGAAAGGACATGTGGCAAAGGGGGCACATCTTTGAAAGATAACCATAGTACTGCTCTCTGAAGTAAACAGGATGATCTACTGTGTCTGAGCCAACGGCACCTGCCCTTCCTTGGTGGTACCCCTGTGTTTACAGAGCTGGAAGAAGTTCTCTTTGCTGCTCAGGAGATGAAGTTGGGTTTTTCAGCATTTTGGTGTTTATGTGTCTGGGAGGGTTAGACATTTTGGACATAGTCAGGGCCATGGCTGTTCATCTCTCCTGCTAGAGTGAGTTCCCTGTTTTCAAAAAAAGGTTTCATTCTTTGCACTCACAGCATTTCCTGGCTTGTTGACATTTTCTCTGCCCTAGGTTAGCCTAGCTGGAGCAGCAGGTCACACCTCTCAGACACTTCAAATCAGTTGTCTAGGAGGGCAGTTTGGGAGAAGAACTGGGCTGTTTGGGGCAAGCAGTCTGGTGCAGAGCACCCAGCTGACATCCTGTGGCTTTATAGCAGTATGGCTGGTGAATGCTTCTTCTGAGGTTTCTATGTGGACACTGCTCAATCTGTAGGCCTTGCAGAAAGGCAGTGTAAAAGCTGAGGCTAGAATCTAGGCATGACCATTCCTCTCTCACACACTGACAATTCGCAATGACTACCTCTTCTTTGATACAGAACAAGTCATTGAGGAGTCCCTATCTGACGGTGGTTCTTTTGCTTTCTTCCTTGCCTTAGCTGCGTATATGCATGGAAATTCCCCGCTCTCCTAGCTATAGCTGAGTCTATGTCCTGACCACAGGGTGCTATGACAACAAAAATCTTCAAATGAGGATCACAGTAGGTAGCTCCTTTCATCACTAAGTCTCAAGAGGCAGATAAACCACCAGCTCCCAATGATTATGATAGCTCATCCCCTTGGGTGCTCTTGGAGAACACGGGTAGTCAGAGAAGCTCTGAGAGAGTACCTCTTCCTCTGGCAGAGTTTGTGCCAATTTGTGGAAATGCGTCATTGGGCTGGTTCCATTTTTAATGATATTCCTTTGAAAATTGGGAATGCTGTCCCTCTGGATGGGTTTCTGACAGAAACCTGCTTTTCTCTGTTATGCTGCCCATGTGACAAGCTCCTTTGCAAGCTGGTGTCAGGAGCCCCAGGGTTTCAGTCAATCTAGTGAAATCTTGGGGCTTCAGAGACTCACCACCACCAACCCTGTGCTGGAACTGCCAGGTTCACTGCTTCTGGGGCTGTGGCTGGTCTTACCTCTGGTTTCTTGGGCCTGAGAATCCAGGCCCTATCTTTCCTGGAGGGAACCAAACACTTATCCTAATTTTGGTTTGGATAAGAAAAAACCTTCCTCAGAATTAAACACCTTTCCCCTGCACCCAGCTTTGGGCTTAGACTTTCATAAATGGATTAAAGCCCAGGGGGACTGACTACTTCTTCAGAACCAGTGTTAGCAGCTCCAGGACCAGTGCATCACCTGGATGAGTTGGATGGTGTCCTGGGGCACATGTTGTCCTTGTGACAGTGCTAGAAACTGAACCAGGCCTCCTGACTCAATGGAGAACCTCTCTCCTTACCCCAGCTGTGGATATCTTGCCTGTCCTTTGAGCCTTATTCTGCTCATTGTAACCAAGCCAATCAGCTCAGGAAGTTTACCCTGAAAACCCTTTTTAACTTTTAAGATTAAATATTAAAACTGGGCAAATGCTTTATTTAAACAGTTGGAACAACAGGCCTCTAAATGCAGCCTTTTTTCCTCCCACACAAAGCTTTTAGAGTTCTTTATTTTCCTGGGCCTTTAGGACTTGTCAGCAAGGGTATTATCTAACTGGGTGTCCCTCTCTTGGGAGACTGTTTTGTGCCCCAGATCACACAGTGAATTTCCTCCTGCCTCACAACATATGCAAGTCAGTGAAAAGACTCTGCCCTGATTTCAGTCATGTTTGAGTCCAACCTGGGAATCACTTAGTCAAAGGTAAAGAAGATGCAAGGTTTTTGTGGTTGGTCTCATACACAGGACTGTATCACTGGCCCAAGCATCCCTGGACACTCTTGAAAAAGAGCAAGGGGAGAGCATCTCTGGGCGGTAGCACCAGACCACACGGGCAGGCAGCAACCCCCCAGCTTGGGGCTCTGTGTTTTATTCATAGTCTCACACCCTACCTTGGTTGTTTGGGAAAGGCAGTCATGGTGGAATACCTGCAGGGATTTTACTTGGGAGCTCTTAAAAACAAAAGCGATGACCTTTGCTCAGCGAAGTACTCAGCTTCCTTAGCTCCAAGAGCGTGTTTACTCAGCAAATAAAGATGTGATTTCAGTATGAAAGGATGTGTCTATGCTGGCCAACACAGACTATGAAGAGACACAGACTCCAGGGCTGGCTGGGGACCCCAGCATGATGCCACGGCAGCTTGGGCATCCATGAGTATGTCTTCATGGTGCTGCTCACAGTGCCAGATGAATTAAACCTAGCGAAGAGCATAACTGCCTGTGCTTCCAGCTGTAGTGTGGATGAAGCCAATGGCTGGTATAGATCCAGAAATCTCAAGACACAGATTACACATCTGAGGAAGCTGTGGTCATGCTGTGTTCAGTAAAGTGACAGCCTGCTTGCATACTAATGACCTTTGTGAAGTTTAGTAAGGGCTCAGATTTAGGAGGGGCTCATGATCCAGAGCCAACCTTCCCCAGGGATTGCTTGTGACTGTATGCTGGAACAAACTACTTGCTAAAATTCAAAGTGGTGGGGAGGCGTGAATTATTTCTGTGTCTTGGCACAAGCGACCATGAGGGAAGGTTGCTTTATTTCTCCATAGGATACACATCTTTTAATATGGTATCCTGTCTATGTGTAACTGAGGCCTCAGACCCCTGTGGCCTTCATGCTCAGCTGAGGTAGTCATGTGACCCTGTCTCTGCCTCCTTTTTTAATAATAGTCATTCTTTCTCCCCATCCAGCTGACATGTCTTCTCTGTTACTGCAAATATTAGCTGAAGTTAGTGTGGCAACAAGTAATGGATCTGATAGCCCTGGAAAATGACAGACTTAATTCAAAGGTGGTATAAACTTTCCGCACTGCGAGCCTTTCTTTTAACTCTTTTCTGAATACCTGGGAATTTTCCAGCATCCTTTTTAAGAGTGTGACCATTGTACTCCAGAAATGGTCATACACCTTACAAAAAAGCCCAGCCAAACATACATACATGCACACACATATAATAATACTACCTCCCTATTCCTGCTACCCATCCTCTCACTGACATTCCCAATAAACAGCGCTCACCTTCATAGACAATATGGGCAGACAGGGCTGCGGACAGACCTCAGCTCCTCTGTGTGCTGTCTGTGCTGGAGTATAAGTTTGCTGTGATCTGGAGCTATACAGCCGAGTAAGGCCTAGTAAGGGCAATGGGTATGTAGGGGATACTAGCTTAGGGACAAGGATATCATAAAGCATCTGTGGGGACACCTGGACCAAAACTAGCATGACTCTAACTTGTAACATCAGCAAAAGACCTTGGATGTGTTAGCAACTATCTGTATAAATGTGCCCATAGATACCACTTGAAATAGCTTTCCTTGTGGTCAGACTCTTGGAGATCTTATGTTCAATATACAGACATTCAAGAGATTAGAAGTGATGTAACGTATACACTGAGGATCAGTTAGTGAAGTGAAAAAACTTCAGAGGCTCCTGAGAGACCAGCAGACAAGTATCAATCGCATCAGACCCGCTGAAGTCAGTTTAGCTTTGCCGCTTTACAGAAGCTGAGGATCTGGCCTTGCCAGGGCAAACTAAAGGTGTACTGTGAAAACAGATGCTAATAGTAACTTCATTCGGCAGCTCAGGGCAAGAGCCTTATCCCTGGACATTGCCTCTATATTAATTTGATAATTTCCATATCTCCATGGGAAAAATCCTGCTTAGATACAATTGTCTCTTTGCAAGATGATCCTGGCCAGGATGCCACAAGGTGACCATGGCAGATAACCTTCCATAAACCTGGAGACATAAAACAAGCCAATGACCTACTGTATGGCCATAAATATAAATTTAACGAAGGCAGCACTTATTCATTAGGCAGAAGTCAAGAAATGACTCCCAAGTCCTTCAAAGAAAGTAGATCCATTAATGTCACTTTCCAAATCCTCTGCCTGATGCCAAAAACCAAGGATGATTTCCCAAGTCAGCATGAAATACCAGTGCTTTAAAATTAACACCAGGAATCTTTCTTACTACTGATATATCTGTAGCCTGAAGTCCAAGTTTTTAAAGGGGCATTCAGCTAGTGTTAGGGCCAGCATTTAGCTTCTGTCAAAGAATAAAAGGATGGAGGTGACAGAACGAAGCACGTTGTTAAAAAATAAATAAAATCAGTTTAAGTGATGTTCTATAAAGAATTCCTCCTGAAACACCGGTAACCCAGCTACAGTGTCTGCAAGTAAGCTGTTATGTGGGTCCCCAGGTGAAAACTGTTATAGGACAGAAGAGCTGGAGTCTGCCGTGGTGCTCAGTGGTGTAAATCTGGAGGAGCTGCACTGAAGTCAGTGGAAGCAGTGAAGAAAAAGGATGATGGTTAGTGCCTGAGCTGGCTCCCACTCTGTCAAAACAGGGGCTTTCTGTTTTCCTTGGTGGGATACGGATTGAGACCCTGTCTACAGTGCAGTGTCACTGTCCCAGCTTGGGGGTAAAAGCAAGCCAAGGAAATGCGCTCTCTGAAATCAGGGGGGCCTGACTCCTCCAAGAGACAAAAGTAGGTTCTGGCACATTTTGGGCTCCTAAGACACCCTGGGATCTCGCTTTGGTGGAAGGAGTCAGCGACCTTTACACCAATATGATATCCCCACCACCCCCTACTTTTTAAGGACTATGCATTTCCTGACAGAGAGGACATGTTTTATTCCATCTATTTTATTTCACTCTCTTTTGCAGCTCTGCTCCCTCTGTGGGTCTACAACTAACTGCTGTCACCTGGATCCGCAGCTTTGTGCTCTGCCCCATCTATTCATTCCTCTCACAGTCCCTGAGGTACTTTATACGTCTCCCAGGAATTGCAGCTTTGCCACAGTAACCTCTGTGAGGGTGGGTAGGGGAGGACAGCTATCAAAGAAAGGCAGCACTAGTCGTTTGGAGTGGGGGAATAAAATAATGATAGTAAAAAAATAAAAGCTGTGTGAAGGCCAGGATTAAAATAAATAAATAAATAACTGAGTGGGAGGGCTCTATTCACCTTCTCCTTAAATCCAATTTAAATCACTCTCTACAGCCCTAATCTATATCCATAATTATATCATTTCGTACAACAAGCTTGCGAGAGGTCTTAAGAAATTTATGTAGATTAAAATTCATGGGTGCCATAGTACAGATTCCATATTATTAAGATTGATTAGGACAGCTGATGCTGTGATTAAAGAAGCCAGCGTTTACTGTTGTAATTAATTAGGTATTCAGACACAACAATAACTGCAATAACAGAAAGAATGTGCTGATCCGGCAGAAAACGACCGATCCTGTGTTTTATAGTCTCATTTTGCCATACAGGGGCTGGACACCACACAGTCAAAGACATGTTGTCCTATTGTCTCTTCCCATACATATCAAGGGAGCCATGAAGTCCAGGACATTTGTGTCCCCTGCTCCTTCCTGTGGGTGGGAGAAGCCCTTTTGTAGCATCCCCAGGTAGTTTTGATGCTTGTTTGGAACAATAAACGGGCCTACAATTAAATTCATATAGCTCATTCCTGGAATCAGGATTATCTTTATTATTTTATTAATAACTCTGCCTTTGAGCCCATCCCTAATCAGGGCCCTGCTGAGATGGGTGCTGTGCAAATGCACAATAGGAGACATGTCTGGCCATGAAGAGTTTCCACTGGACAGAGTGAGAAAGACATGGAAGAATCAGAAATGCAGAGAGGTGCAGGTGGTTGGCCAAGGTGACATACTAATTCAACAGCAGAGCCAGGACCACACTTCCCTCCCTTTGCCTGAGCCTGTAAACACATAAATCAGGGTGAGGTTTTAAAAGCTATTAAGGTGTTTAACTCTGTATTTTCGGGGCGCTTAGCTTAAGTCACCTTTGAAAATAAAACTCAAGGTCTTAACTCACTAAGGTGCCTCTGAAAACACTAGCACAATGCCTGCTTTGTATTTACACCTTCTTCCAGATCAGAGGAGAAAATATTTTGGCTTTGGAAAGGCTCCCACAACTGCCTTAAGCAACCTCATTCATTATGGCTGCTGCATGATCGTTGGAAGTACAGGGCATCATTAAAGTAGCTTAGACTACAATTGAAGATGGCAACTAGTTATTATATTTTTAATGAGTGCATTCCTTCACTTATTTATTTTACCAGTAAAGCGTGGTTTATGGCACATGGCAGATTGTTACAAATGGGTCAAATAAATGCTTCCCAGTCATAATGATGTTTTAGGTGCTCACTGTTGCATTTTTGGAACTGCTGATATAGAATATGAAAGGGAAAGTGCTCACCCAGGGATTTAGGGTGGACAAACACAATGAAGCCAAAGTTTTCCGGTAGCAAGTAAGTTAGCCTTGGGGCCTCTGAGCCAGGAAGATTTCTAAGGCATTGTGTATAACTGGACTGAATGCTTTGGGGCTTGGTTTTCCTCCTAGATCTTCTACTGATGCAAGGAGGCCACTTTTTTTTTCTGTTCTTCTGATTCACCTCCTCTCTAAGCTCCTCTTATCTGACATCTTTCAGGATGCCCAATGCCACTCGCTGCTATCTATGCCTATGCCCCTTGATGGTATCTATCATGATCAGGACTGATCCTGGGACCGACTGGTCCAGAACAGTCATGGGCCCATCCACAGTGCTGTGAGCTAATTGACAAGGTAATAGACAAGGCTGTCGTATTAGCATTCCAGCAACTCCTCCCCTACAAAATTAGCTTGGGTAATGATAATAATTACAGATGGAGTTTGAATCCTGTCTCTGCTGGCAATGGGTGAAATTGATTCCTGCCTGATAGCTCTTTGTTGATGCAGGGAAAATGAATTGATGGTCTCGGTTCATTTCCTAAGACACGAGTTTCTATAGCACAAGAATTCACCCATGGGGGACACCTTTGCTGTAAGTCTCAGTGGCGGCTTGGAAACATGTGGCCATCAAGGCCTGGCTGCCCATTCATACTGACAGCTAGTCCTCCCTAGAGAGGGCTGGACCTCAAAGTAGGGTACAAAGTGGAAGTTTGCTGTCTTTTAGCCCAGGCATACCCTTTCTGTAACCTGTAACCAGGGACTTCTGAGGTTTATACATGCAAGGAATTATAAAGCTATTCCTGGCAGTGGTGGGCAGCCAGAAACAGTACCACTGTGTCTGCCTGAGAACAGTGAATGAGACAACACGTTTAAAGGGATCATGAACAACAAATGAAATTCTTCTTTTTTTTTCAGTAACCTAAGCCCAGGCTAAATGCACTGAAGAAACCGATGTGCTGGAAAGCACTCCCCATCCAAGGCTCCATGAAGCTGTCAAACCACCTCATCCATTCCTGGCTCTGGTCAAGCTGGACATCCCCTAGTCCATGAGGAAGAAGCTTGTTTGGAGGTTGCTGGACACTGTGGGGTCTATTTCTAATTCCTTCCGTGGGCACATCAATGGCAGAAGACCACAGAGCAGCGTTCCCTGGTTTCTGGATGCTGAGGGTGTGTTCTGCTCTGTCTCCCCTTCTGGTTCCCTCATTTTGAGTCCCTGATCCTATGACATCCACTCCTGTCTCTCTCTTTCATTTTCTGCCCCTGGTGCTCCCAGTTTTCTGACCTCTCCCTTCTCCTTCTCTTCCCAGGAGAGCCATTATTTTTGCAGCAAGCCCTTTGGCCAGTCCCTCCTGATGGAATCCAGTAAGGACAGGACCTGTTACTGGAAAGCAGAGGGCTAATGGCGTGAGACACAACAGAAACCAGTGCAGAAGGTAGCCACTCTTTTCATATGCCATAAACTGTTACAAGAGAGGCATGATTTCTTGGTGGCTAGGAAGCTTTGGCAGAAGAGTGCAATCTCCATTACTATTGCTCACATGGAAATGGCAAGTGCTCTTGTGCTGCTGCAAAGTGGTTCACAAGACCATGGCACAACAGATTATGCTCCTTGTCCCCACTATATGCTGTGACATATTGTCATGTTCAATAGTGCTACAAGCTGGAAGGCTAAATGGCAGACATTAATAAACCAAAAGGCCAGTCACTAAAGGGGCTCAGAGTAGTGGGAGGGGAAATATTTGTTCAGTTGTGTTTCTGTCTCTGCCAAGAAATGCAACGCGAGGCGTTATGTGCTGGCCAGGCCAGGAGAGGGTGAGAGCATGGCTTACGAACAGTATGTCTGCCAGGACTGTTTTTCTAGTGGTACCATGTGGATCTGAAGCCCAGCCAGAGCCACACAAACACGAAACTCCTGCAGGGACTGGGGCTGTGAACAGGGACCTGGTGAGTAGGTGTGGTTGACCTACTCTTGCCCTTGCCCCAAAGCCATGGGTCATTAGTAGTCTGACTGAAACGATACTGTGTATGCCCCTGCTCCAGACAAAGGAAATCTTAAAAAGGAGCACAGGAGAAGACAGAAAAAAAGCAAGTGAAAATACAGGGCAAATACAACTACATGATAAAAACCTGCTTTTATACTGCAAAATTGGCATTCTGGAGTCATTTAAAAGCAACATCAAAAATATTATACCTACACACAAAGGTGGACATATAGACAAACTGTACAATTAATGGGATTTATTTGGGTCTGAATGATGTGGATGTCATGCCTCTACAGATTTTGATTGTCCTGTTTTGTTATTTTCAGGAAACAAAGCACATTTTGCTGCTGCATATAATGGTCTGAACCCACATTTGAGTTTTTTGTGGAGTACGAAAGAGTATCTGAGAGCAAAATTCAGGCATTAAACAATATATGGCTTCATAACCATAGCAAGACTATGGTTATGTACATAATACTGATGCAGTCTTGTCCACTTTTAGTGTTAGAGATATATAATAAAAGTTGTTTGGAAGATGCTGACTTGGGACAGGGACAAGTATGTTCTTTTCTTCTCTATAGTGTTAGTGCAATTGCATACTCAACTTTAATATTTTATTTCTACACTTGCATTTAGAAATGCAGACACACAGAACCACAGGGCAGTGCCAATACCAGATGCTACAGAGGAAACTGCGAGAAATACCATAATGAACAATGATGGAATAAGCTGCCCAGTGATGAAAATTTCTTTCTAACCCCAAGCAATTAGTAGCTGGCTTATATTATAAAGCATGAAGGTTTGTGTCCTTTCTACATTTTTATCCAGTCTAATGCGACTGTGGATGTTCTCATTATCCATATAAATGTCTAATCCTTTTTTTTTTTTTTTTTTTTTAATGCTACTAAGCTTGAAGTCTCAATAAAACCTGTGGCAAGGAGTAAAATTTTGGAGAGTGCGTAAATGTTCATGAGAAGGGAAGAGAATAAAATGGAACAAACACATGATGTCCAACACCCAACCTGCTACAATGGAGCTTGATTTCAAGGTTTCACTGCTAGTGGGGACAAGCAGAAGTAAAATGAGAGGTCAGGCTTTGGCCTACCACTGTTCCCTCTATACCTCTGCTATAACTTAAGACACCAATAAGCTATGGGGAAGCTGAGCACTAGCAAAGACTGGTGTACTGCTGAAGACATGCCTAGATAAACCCAAACTTTACACAAACCAAACTATGGATGTTAGCTTTTATCTGTAGAAATAAGCCTCTCTGCCTTGGGGCAGAGGTTTATGGATTGCTTCTGGGTAAAAAAAAAAATGTTTGGATGCCTCAAGTTTTGACATTCTTTAAGCTTTGTTGAGTTTCAATTCTTTCCTCATGCCTGTTCCCCAAACTAAAATGTGGACCATCCCAGGAAATGCAATTAGGATGCCTTGTTGCAGACTGGCATCCACCCAGAGGGTCCAAAACTGGCAAATTGGAGCTTGGAAGGAAACTTTGTATTGCTTGGGCTGTCAAGGAAAGGTACGATGAGTATAAAACTGTGTCAAGGAGCCAGTTTTCCTAGGCCTGATCCTGCAAATCTTTTCTAATAGGATTTGGCCCATTACTCAAAGAATTAAATGTTGTACTTCAGCTCACCACCAGAACTCCTGAAGTGAAGCAAGGATGACTTTCACTTTTCAGGTGTGTTAGGCTGTTGGTGTTTGTGCAGGGACTTAATGGTGAATTGCTGGCTGAGTAAGTCTCTCCAAAACTCAGAAAGAATCAGATTTAGGCCACTGAGTTTTATATAATCTTGGATGAAATACTTAACTTAAACCTTTCTTAAGACTGTGGGGAATTTGGAGATGGTAACAAAAGCTCAAGTCATTAAGATTCATCTGGAAAGATCATCTTTTCTCTGATATCTACAGTAATGTAACATGGCAGATTAGCAAAAATGAGCCAGATAAACCAGAAAAAAAGATAGACATGGAAATAGATGGATAAACAGATAGATGATAGACTGGTAAACAGGTAGATACTTAGATAGATGGATAGATGAACAGATGCATACATTTATATAACCTTAAAAAATAGGTGCTTTCTTGCTACAGTGGCTGAGTTCATTGAACACACTGAGGCTTCCTGCAATCTTCTGATGCCCTCCATAAGCTGCCAAGAGCCACCCTCCGATCCCTCTTCTGTTTCTAAGAATCCCAGCTATTTCAAAGACCTCATCTGCTACAGGCTCTGTACATCCATCAAATGCCGTATACTGAAGTGTCTTACTAGGGCTCTAAGCTGCTACAAATGTGTACACATGCCTAACTTTTAGCACAGTAAATCCCTTGATTTCAATTCTGCTTAAAGTTGAATGCACGACTAAATGTTTACAAGGTGGGGGACAGGTAGAATGATAAACAGCTATTTTTTTCAATACTCTTGCTATTTCTGGGCTTTCCTTTGCTGCATTCACAGCTTTTTTTGTGACATTGTCTGAGCAGTAGCTAGGTAAGACTTTTGTATTTCTGTGATATTTTTCCCCCGTAGCTCATAAAATCCCCAGTGATGTTGAATCTTCTGAGTTTTTCAGGACTGGCTGATATCGAAAGAATTTTTTTTTTGCTAGGGTTTTTTCAGGCTTTTTGGCTGGAGTATCTGACTCAGTGTTTGATTTCCTAACAGACTAGATTAATCTATGAGTGCCCCAGGGTAAAATACTCCTTTGCCAGCTGGTGGCTAGGATCAATTAGTAAAGTGTATTTACATTTTTATTATTAGTATTATTATATTATTAGTAGTATGTGTATCGCAATGGTAAGGAATGTCTTCCTAGCAGAAGTATAGCTTGGAGGAGGGAGCTGTAAAAGGATATCTCAAATCCTGAGGACCCTGAAAAAATGGAGGTGCACATTAAGAGCTTGTGAATTCTTGAGTTTTTGGTGACTACAGCCTCACATAGTCCATATATTTATAAGTATTGGTATAGGTGTAGGTGTGTATCCTTTAATGACCCTGATTCATTCCTGGTTGCCAGGGCTTGCAAAGTCACCCTCTGGCATCTTTTGAACTAGTCACAGTGTTTGAATCCTAGAAGCAGTTGTGCAGTGGTACGCCCCAAAAAGGTGAAGCTGAACCTGTTCTGTGGCTATATGAAAGGAACTTCAGTCTCAGTAAGGTGGAGGGATTGGGTGCAGTCAGGGACCAAAGCCCGCTGCCTGCATGTGCGAGCCGCAGCACAGAGCAGTTCAGGTCAGCAGCCATGCGGCCCCTCTGGACTTCCCCTCCCAGATCCCACTGGTTGCAAATGAACTCTGGAGGAAGCAACTGATGGTGGACGCCAAGAGATGCAAATGGAAACCCTCTGGGGCACAGGCTTAGCACTGTTCCTTCAAGACTAGCCAAGAGCAACCCCCTATGAAGTCCAACTGGGAGATGTGCCAGCATAGGTTGGCCAGGTCCCAGCTCAAATCTTAGCTATAGCAAAAGATACTGGGTGTCCTGACTGTATTCACCAGACAAGTTTTTCTGGCATACAGCAGATGAGCACTCCATTCTTCAGCAAGAGAATTTTCCACCCCCAATGCAGCCTAGAGGCCTGTCATCCAGATTTAAATGTATAACTTTTAGACACCTGCAGTCAGGTGAGATGGATCCCAACCCTTAGCCAAGAGGTAGCACCAATGTTAGAGAGAACCCAGATTGAAGGAGCAGGCTGTGGGCATGGCAGCGGTCTGGCTTACCTGGGTAAGGGTGGATGCCATTAGCAAACACGGCTTCTGCGGCGGGCTGCCCATTAGCCTGCGGCGGGAGGCCAGTGAAACCATTCACCCCAATTGGAGATGGGATGCTAGGCACAGCTGGTGCAGTTATGCCAGGAGGCGTGCTTCCACCTGCAAGTGGGGAGAACACAAAACAAGAGCTGGTAAGTATTGGAGGCAATAACTAGGTGCAGAAAGCTACTGACATGACAGCTGTCACCACTACGTGGAGGCCTTCTAATAATGCAAGAAAGAATAAGTCTCAGGATTACCCAAAACTATCTCACAGAGAAAGGGACTGCTTGCACTGTCATAGGCCAGGCTTGCCATTGCTACTCTAGCTGGAAAGCACTTAACATGAGAAAAGCTTGCAAAACTTTCTTCAACAGAATGAAGCTTTTGTTTGGTGATCATTGTCTCTAGACTAGAGCTGAAGTCAAGCAATGGAACACAGCAGAAATATCCCCCTTTCTCCCCAACGCTCTCCCTGGAGTATGCCCTGTTTAATTGCTAAATAATGTGGCATTTCTCTCCTAGATATCATTTAGCACCAAAGGCAAACCCTCAATCCCACCTTTCTACAAGAGCTCCTCTCAGTTTCTCTTTGGAGATGTCAGCTTTGTGGGCTGTCTGTCTGCACTCTCTCATGTATATGTCTCATATATAGCTTTACTCTGAACTTCTTCAGCATCTTAACAAGTTTGGCAGGTCTATTTGTAGCCTAAAGGCAGCCAGTGATAGGTTTTTTAGCTTTGCTGTTCAGCCCAAGCCTCACTTAGTAGAGTTTTAGACGAAATCTCCCAGTCAGTAGAGGCAAAATTTGGACTAGATTTGTTTCTTTCATGGAATCACATCCCTCCCCTCTTTCCTTATCCCATCCGAGGTGGGGGAGGACTGCAACAATGCTGTTTCTCAGTAACCCTTTATTTATGTTTTGGGCAGGATCCTATTACCCACTGGTAAAAATCATTAAAATTCTGAGGAGACAGTTGAATCCTCTCCTATCTTATCATCTTCTCCTATGTACTTTTATAGTGACTGGACGTTCTGCTCTTCTAGCAACATATTCAGGATATTTTTGGGACCAAAAATAAATTTTCAATAATTATCAAATGATACTTCTCTCTTGCCAGCTTTAAGTGTGAAGTTAAAATTTCCCCATTTTATCTTTGGCAATATGTCTCCATGTCACAGTATGTTACTGACTGAAAGTACCATTTGTGCAAGAACCCCTTTTTTAAACCGATTGTAGATTTTTTTTTCACCATAGCAGTGTTCAGTGATGGGTTAGTCCAATAACATGCTTTAACAACTGTTTAAATCTGTGCTGGTGCTTTAAAAGAGTCAATACAGATACTTGAGCTTTTTGTCTTAATGTGTTCTTATCTGAGTAGCCCAGGAAACAGACAATATTTCAGCTCATTTCTGATACCCTGAACAGACAAGCTACTGCCTCCCCTTTTCGTATTCAAATGGTGTTGGCCTTTAAAAATGTCCTCTGTGGAGGTGTAGGGAGCCAGTGGTGGCAACCAGAGTCCAAAGGCAATGCTCTTAGCATATGCCATCAGCTTACAAATCACAAAGGCTAGTTAAAATTTCAGTTGCTTTTCTGGATCTCTCCTCTATTTGCATAGACAATGTAAGTCATTTTTTCTAAAATTGCAGCAAGGGATTTGTGCTTGCTGTTTTGTGTGTGCGTAAGGAAGTTCAGGCATATTCCTCACAATTCTTTAATTTTCTTTTTATAAAGAAAACCCCTGGAGAGGTCAGATCTGTAGCTGGAGTAAAACTGGCACAATGCCACCACAGAAAGCAAATGGCAGTGGTGCATGCCAGTTGTGGATTACATCCCCAGGTTGAGATATCTTGCTCCAGCTATACCAGATGCAGATTTACAGCATGGAGAGAGGGAGGGAGGAGAGAAGGAAGGAAGACTAAATGAACTTTCATTATTAGCCCTCCCACCCAATTAACACTAAGTGGTATAGTACATATGGTCATATGATGGGGTTGCCACCATCAAACTACACAGACTCACTTTTCCCCCAGATTATACCAATAATGGGAGAAATGAAAAACTTGCACTGAACTTTCAGAGCTGTCAAATTAACATCCTTGCGACTGAAGACAACTGTGGGAGCTAAACGTGACTTTTGATGGGGACCTTTCAAAATGCCAGTAGACAGCATAAAAGTTATCATGGTCTGAAATTATCCTCTGGGACTACCTGCTGCTCTCCTTTGCATGCAGGCAAGCCAAAAGGCTAGCTTAAACTAAACATCTAATTTGCAGATGATTAAAGTTAAGCGATATGAACCCTGTTTCTAGTCTGGTAGCTGTGCCTGAATCCAAGACTCCTGAAGTTCCCATGTCCTGGGAACTCATCCGCATGAACTCATGGTCGTGTCCTGAGGATGGGAAGCACAGAAAACCAGCTGGATTAGGAATGCAGGAGAAGCAAGTTCTGGCTCCTACAGCTTGCTTTGTAGACTTGGAGGGAGGTGAGGACTGAAGAGGCCTGAAGATACCAGCGCAAAGGCGCTATGCTCAGCCAGTGCTTTCAGAGCCTCCAGGACCTCTGGGTTACTGGTGTCCTTTTCCTAGAACAATTTTCCTTCTGCTTAGAAAAGATCAAAACAATTTTTTTTTTTCAAATCTCCAAGTTCTTTTTCTAATGCCTTTTTTTCAGAGAACTTTGAAATGTTTCATTTTCATTCCAAGTCAGAACAAAGATATACTTCAATGACTGGAAATCCTGCTATGAAACAGAATGATCATTTTCCATTTGGCTTTCTGAATGCTAACAAAAGCCAGCAGGAGAATTCATGTAAGGCTTCAAATATCTCCTGGCTACTCAGGAATCGCTGCTAGTGTTGTAGTCTTGCCTGCTCAGATATATGTGAAACATTTTCTATGCATCTTATCACAAGCTTTGGGAGTGTTGCAGTAATACACAGAGTCATTTCAAAGTCTAAACATTTCACCCAAGGAATAATTGTGAATGGACATTTCCACAACCCATTACAGAGGTTTGTCATGAAGGAAGCTACCCATTCAGTGTAACAATGCAACAGTGCTAAAGTGCATAGGTTCCATGACTGAAAATATGTCGTAGGGAGAGTGCAAAATCTGCTGCCATGAAATAAGTCAAGGGGTCATTTAACCCAGCATTGCATTTTCAGTAATGACCAGTCATGGGTGCTCTGGAAAGCATGTAAAGACCATGAGCCTTCCTTGCCCATACTCTGACAATGAGAGTTTAATAGTCCCTGAAGGGCATGGGGCACCTCAGAAGAGATGTAGAACTTACACAAAAGAAGAACTGGGATATTTTTCATGTGCTGCATATCATGGCAGGCACACAGTTTGGCTGTTGTATTGATATTTACACACCTATGTCACAGAACTCACTCATTCTCAAGACTTATCTATATGCAAAAGAGGTTGTGTTCTTTTGTGGTGGGGCCATCACAAACGACAGCCTGGATTCAAGCTTTTCAGGCCCTGAGAGCATTTGAATTCCAGGCATTCTTTGTTTGACGTTCTCTCTGCTCCCACCAACACAAAACAAATCTAGCTAATGCAAATATGATAATCTTTCCAGCAGAGGGTTTATAGGGTGCACATATAATTAAGCCACTTTCCTATTTGGATTTGCAGTAGCTCCATCGACTTGTTGTTTATATATTTAACGTTGTGTAAACATATATTTTGAAATGTATGGTGTAAGATTTTTGAGTCAAGTGCTTTTCCTTGGCTATCCATAAGTTGGTAGGGAATAAGATCTCTCTTTCTTTCCTTCCTACCTTCCTGTCTTCTTTCCTTCCTTCCTTTTTTTTTTTTTTCTCCCTCATTTTCTAATATAAGCAAAGGGAAAGATAGGTATCAGGCCCCATAGGCACTGACATTGTTCCCAGCTACAGGTTGCAAAGAGGTGCAAAGCTCCGTGTGAACAGGGATGTTTTCTGTGGCCGACAGAGGTTAGCAGACCTTGATGCTTTAGGAATGGTCCCAAGTCTACACCACTGAGGTGCCTTATCCCCCTGCCGTCCAGTGTTTCTCAGCCACAAGGTATCTTTCCTGGCTACTCTATCAACAAGCCCTTTCCTGTTCCAGGGCTGCCATGGGTTCCATCGTGTTCAGCAATAAAGCTGCCTCTGTCCTCTCCTCCCTCTCCTCTGTAGCAGGCCCAGATCCTGCTCTGCCCAGCGCTGCCTGCACCCCTGGCTGGCTCAGGCAAAACTCGCTTCTCCCACCCCTCACCCCAACCCCTGGATGAGCTCGTTCTTCCCAAACCAGCTTGATGCTTCAGGTTCACACAAGGGCATTGCTATCCCATGTCACTCTGACCACAGTCCCATCCTGGCGCTGCTCACTAAGTACAACCAGCATCACCCATGAGATCTTTATATCCCAATCTGTCCCTCAGAAATGGCCATCTGCAGGTACACCAGGGAGTCTGCCGCTCCTCTACCCGAGTCAGCAGTATATTGCCAAGCTCTCCAAATTCTCACTTCTTTCCTCCAGTGGTTTGGTTCTGCTTTCCCCAGCTGCTGCCCTGCCATATATACACACATCCCTGCTGTTATGTCCCTCCAGACCACTGCATGACTACTCCCAGCCCTGCAGATTCCTTGATTTATTTCTTGCCCAAATGATTTCCTTGTATTTCAAGCCCCAGGAAAGTCTGTTTTCCACCTCCAGCTTAATTCTTTGTTCCCTGAATCATACAACCCACCTCCTAGCATGGGCTTCCTGTAACCCCTCACAGCCTAGCCAGATCCCGGTAACCCTTCATGGACTACCCGGTTCTCTGCTTTGGCAGCCAGAGCCCCTCTTATGAAATATTTGCATTGCAAGTAGCATCAGGGATCTTCCCTGAATACCTCCTCTCCTTTTATTTCACCACAGGGGAAAGGCTTATGTCCAAAAGCACAGTTCATCTTGTAGGTTAAAGATATTTCATGTCACCACAAACCTTATTTTGTTCATCTTTGGCTGTGAAGCACTAGCATTGACCCCCTGTGCATCTATAAACCAACATAGGTCACTGGGGGATTACTCATGCCATTTGGAAGATGCTCTGAGCTAAGGGAAAGTAGTGTAAGAGGAGAAAGGGTCATAGCTGTGACTCCATTGAGTCCCAGAAGTCCTTGTTTGCCATATCAGAAGTCTGGAGCTGTTTAGCCACCAAACAAAATTAGAGCAGCCCATGGGTTGCTGCAGTATGCTGGGGAAGTGCCTTGGGATGAGCTGGGATGGACTCAGTCAGACTTCCCGCAAGGATCAGCAGCCTGAGGAGATGACCTTGTGCAAAAAAAACCTCAGTGCTGCAATCTACTTGCTTTGCTCTCTGTCTCCATTTGCCCACCGTCCCCACCACTGCTATGCAGCCTGTGTGATAAGCAGTCACAACGCTCTGAACAGGACACTGGGTCAGCAGGGCAACAATCAAAACTGGGCTGTTAGCCACCCGTTTGCTGGGGAAAGAAGTCTCAATCTAGAGCTGGGTGGTGGTGGGGCAGTGAAGTCTGAGTTCTGTGTGCACCCCAGCCTCAGGATCTCCCCCAGCTCACAGGAAGAAACGCTCCTCCCCCCCCCCCCCAACCCTCACCCTTTTTTGCTGCACATTTGTTAGGGCTTATCCCACCTCCTTCAGAAATCCCCAGCTCCCACAGTCCCAGCAGTGCTCCCAAACTGTCCCCTCATGCCTACACTGTGCTCCAGGGGAACATGGCCTACAATGAGATTCCTCTGTGATGTCCACCTCCATCCTCTTGCCTCATGCCCCCTCCTTGTCCCCCCATGCTGGCCTCGTCACTTCTCAGGTCTCTGCATATGGCCCCTGACTGCTGCAGAGAGCTCCCTCCCTCGCTGTCCCTCTCCTCTGCCATGCTTTGCAATTCTGTTAACACTTGCTGCTCAGGGACTCCAACGCCCTTTTTAAATATAATGTCAGACTCACAACAACACCTTTAGCATCCCTGCTAATTCCCACTCCTCAAGCTTGGAAAACGAGGCACAAAGACAGGACAATTATTAATATTTTTCAACTGGGGGGCCTAAAGCATCCTGAAGCTTCCAGACAAAAGGAAATGGCCTGCTCCACTCCTCGCTTCTGATGGCCATCACCAGCAAGGCTGAGGTTTCAATAGACACCCATCAAGGGAGAAGCTGGCAACCAGCGTGTTCTGCAGGTCTCACGAGGGATGTGGTCAGCTTTTCCTGCCTGCTCTTTTGTCTCAGTTCCTGCTGCAGTTCAGAACCGCAGCTGGCATTTTTTTAAATTTGTCTGTTTTCTTCTAGCACCCAGAAGGAGGGGAGGAGAAGGAGGAGAAGGGTGTTTTCCAGTCTACCCCAACCTAGCTCATATACTCATATTCTTGATAGCTTTCTGCACCAGCCGGGGTATTTCAGTTGATGTCTGTTGTTTATCCCTCCCCAGATCTTTACATGACTGTGGGGAGGACTTCTTGCCCACGCTCTGCATGAGAGCTGCTTCTCTGGGTCTCGCATGGACATTTCAGATCTGGAACTAAACACCACAGCTCAGCCCTCCACCACAGCTCAGACTGAGACACCAAAGAAAGGATCCTCAGATCCCAGGCGGAAATCTGGATTTGGCTCTGATCCAGATCTTGGTCCTTAATGAATCCCTCCCTGCCTTTTTTATGAGTTACTTTTTCTTATGCTTCTTGGAGGCCTCTAATGGGCCCTGAGCAAAAAAAAAGGGCTTGTGGACCCGGTGCTCTGCATCTACAGGCCAAAAGCCACCACTATCGGATCCTGTTATGTATTCGGGCTGAGAGGTGGAGCTCCTTGGAGGCAAAAAGCTTGCAAGCAGTGGTGGTCCAAGCTCTGGATGCGATGGGGACAAAACTGGGCACAAATGCGCCTCGCCGGGCGCACACCAAGCCTCCCACCCCCCGGTGTCGGCGCGGGGCCTTACCTGAGGTTGGTGTCATGGGGGCGGCCGCCAGGCCGTTCATGTTCAGAGCCGCCATCTGCTGCATCTGGGCCGCGGCAAAGGCTGCCATGGGGTTCAGGTAGCCACCTTGCGCCACCGACGCCATGATCGCGGCTTGCTGCTGCATCAGCTGGAACAAAGAGAGCAGGGAAAAAATATCACGCGGTCACCAGCAGGGCAGCCCGGGGGAGCGGCGCCCCGCGGGGCATCCACCCCTTTCCAGACGTCTGTCGCCCCCCCGGCCTTCCTTCTCGCCGTGGGAGTAGGGCCGAGGCCCTGGTTTATTCTCATCTGTAGGTGGCAAATACCAGGTTTTCTTACGCTGCTGGGAGGCCTCCGACAGGCCTTCGGCAAAACCAGGACCAGACCTCTCAGTCCAACCTAGCCCAGGCACAGCACCTATCTATCTCCAGCACAACCAAGCAGAGGGACTCCCCGAAGAGCTAAACAGGAGAGGGGAGCTCCCCCACTCTAGCAAGATTAATACTGTGTGCTGGGAAAATCCCTTAGTTTTGATCCGGGATGATTTTCTTAATCTTGATATTTTTTCCGGAAAGTCATCAAAGTGTTGCCTTTCTCAGGGCATCTGCAAAGAGCAGTCGGGGAATCAGGGCCCTATTTTCAGGCATTTTGGGGTGAGGATTTTGGAGCAGAAGGGTGGCAAATGGTTTTGTATAGTGGAAATGTTTCTTACATTAAAACCAGACTTTGCCATCATTATTTTATACTCTGAACCTAGCACAAAGACAGCCCAGTTAATGTGTACAGAAAGGCTGCAATGAGCTTGTAAAATGTTCCTGGTGTGAAGAAGTACCTGGACTGAGCTGGTTCTTGCCTCCCTTCCCTGGATGTGTGCGAAGAGCTAGATGAGGTGCATCAGAGGTCCCGCGGGTCTGTACCCGACCACCAGTAATGACTGATGGTGGAGGCTTAGAAAAAGCTTGTAGAAAACAGGAGGAGCAGAGAGAAACTTCACTCTGTTCATCCCCCACTCCCTGGCAAAGTGTGACTTAAAGATAATGGCAGAGAAGGAAACAATGGTTTCTTACAGTGATTTTAGACATGACTCATGGCTTTGCTCTCTCCAGAACAGTGAGTGTCTTTATTTTGCTGCTCTCTGTGATTTCACTGTCTCTCCCATCAGGAAATCACCATCTGATGCTGTTGTTTAAGCACATGGGACATACTGCTCATCATTAAACAGACTCTAGAGTCCTGGCAAGGACTAGTTTCTTCCCTACTGGTCAGTTTAATATTGAAATATTAGCCAAATTAGCCATTCCTAAACATACACACTAAAAAAAAACAAAAAAAAAACAAAAAAAAATCCTTGAAATTGCCACACTTATTCAACTGCTGACAATTTCCTCATCACCATCTAAGTACAGAAAAAAGTAGGGTGCTCTGCCACTGACCTGCTGTAAAATCTTGGGCAACTTGTGTAAAATTGCCTTGGCTTCCCCAGCAACAAAATGGGGCAGAGGATACCTGTCTCCCCACACAGGGGTGCTTTCAGATCTGCAGATGAAAAGTTCTATTACACAAATTGAGTAGTATTATTTTCTGTAACCTAATGCAGATTGGTGGCAAGGTGGTGGCTTCCCCTTTGGTTGTTAATTACCCTTTTCTATTATACCCTGCATAAGACACTTTCACATTTTAATTAGTGATATCCTGTTCTTTGTAATTACTGATGGAGTGTTTAGACAATCTTTTCTATTATAGCACAGTGCTGATTCCCCTTTAAGGAGTACATTTGTTTCTAGGCATCGTTGGAGTTTATTCTCCAGATGAGGAACTGAGCAGGTGATTTTATTAAATATGCCAATGAGGGAGAGGGAATTTGTCCATCTTTAACACCGGACTGACTCCAGTGCTCTGTGTTTACTGACCCATATCTCATTTCCTGTGCTGGGCATTTCACTTTGGGAAAGCTGAGGATATAACTGGCTCCATGGCTGATTGATTGTGTAAATGATGGCTGAGATCCAGTACCTGTAGGTTCTGTTTAGTACTGCTGATCCTAGTCTGGCTTTTGCTGACTTTTCTCTATTCCTCCAAAGTTGACCAGAGTTGCATGTACAAGCCCACCCCCAAAACACAGAATGATGTACAGCTGGTCACATGTGCGTTGTGGTCAGCCTGCCCAGCAGACAACAACCTACTCCTCGTATCAGAGACTTTCATTACTGCTTTCCTTACAGTCAGACGATGGACTATGATTTTGACTTCACTGTATATCAGATTCAGTTAACTAAATACAGACAGGGTTTTGTCTGAGCTGGTCATACTGATCCCCTATTATGATTGATGTGATAACAGGCAATGGAGTCTAGACCAAGATTCATGTTTCCCCCTCTTTATCAAGTTGCCTTTGGGCAGATGAATTGCAGCTTTGTTTTTGCCTATTGACTGTATGTGGAGCCCAAGGTGATCATTTCAGCTGCAGATACCAACACAGTCAGATGAAATCATTCCCACACCTTGCTTGACCTTGAGCAGATATCTTTGGACCTTAGTTCCCAACCGTTCGAAAGAAAAGTATTAATCCTTTTTTGGCTTGTATTTCACCTGTGCTGCAAAGAGAAACAGGCCCGAGATGGACTCTATCTATAAGCCTGGCTGAGATAATGCGTTGCTACTGGTAGTACAAATGATTGTACTACTCCAAAGACAATCTCCATTTTGCACTCAACAGAGCTAAGCAATCACTTGTGACATTATTTATGGCTTATGCAACTTCTTTTCCTGCCTGTGGATGTCTCTAAGCTGTTCAGAGTTAACTCCACAGTGGAAGGTGCTCCTCCTGGTTTGCTAAGTAACCTGAATGTGCGGCTTCTTGCATATTCAGAGGGCTTATAAATTTGCACTGGAAGAACCATGTTTGGAGAATATGCCTTGGCTACGTGCATGCCATTTCTTGCAGTATAATGTCATTCATGCATTTTCGTTACATATCTTCAGGGAGAAAGAAGAAGGATTTTTCTTTCTCCTCATGAAAACAACAAAACTGCTCCTAACCTGCTGATTACTGTGTCTAAAGCCTGGTGGGTTTCAGTGAAACATTTGTTCAAAAATGGCCATAATCCCATAGAGACTGAATCAGGAGCTTGAGGAGCAAAGAGGTTGAATTTAACTTAGGGTTAAAAAGCTAATGTAGTAAAAACAAGGTAATAATTAAGCCCCTAACCTATGATTTGGGAAACTGGGTTCACTTGCTTCTGCTACAGGAGGTATCCTGCAGGAAGTGGCCCCCTCATTTCTGTTATGCTCAGCACTCTGGGGATACCCGAGCTGCTCTGGAGGGCTGTAAATCCCCCTGTCATGGAGAAACAACAAGTCAGGGCCCTATACTTCATGACCCAGAGGACATGCATCTTGCTACAGCCCTTGGAGCCACCTTGTGGGGTAAATTTGGGTCTGCTCTGGAGCTGGAAGAAGTTTAGCATCCCAAACCTGAATACAGCCATGTACCATAGCTAATGGGATCTGCTTCCTTGGCTAGAGAGGGGACCCCAAGCGCATCCAGAGACCACAGCCTTTGGCAACGCTCCCGTCACCCTTCTGCTGTCCTGTTTCCCATTCATGCCTTGGAGATGCAGCCTTTCCCTCCCTTGTTTGAGGGGTAAATACGCTGACGGTCTGCACAGTGCCCAGAGGTAAGGGTTAAGGGATAGGGGGAAGAAAGGCCTTCTCAGCCCAGCGACTGAAGGTCACAGTGTGGCCGAGTACAGCTGCATCGTGGGTGTGGGAAAACTGGAACGCGGTCACCTTGAAAGAAGCTAACACGATAGACCTACCCCCTTTCCCCCAGCGTGGCTCTGGGCAGATTTATGAAAGGAGGGCAAGTCCTGCAAGGGTCACCAGTCTCCCTTATAAAACCTCCGGGCCATTCCCAAGTGTGCTCAGATAAAAGTCTCCCCACTCCTTCCCAAGCTTCCCCCAAAGACAAATGTCCCATCCACTCTCCTTTCATTTTGAAAGAGGCCCAGTGTATGATCCCAGTTAATAAAGCTGTAGAAAGTGAGGCAGTGACCCCACCAGAGGCAAATCAATAGCAGCAGGACCCCTGGGTATTGTGTACTTTAAAATATGCCATTTGAAATGCAGATTTTCCCTGCCTGGGCTGGGGCCACAGAGCACTAATCAGAAAGGCAGCAGCCTTATTATCTCAGACTGCTCCAAGGGGATGGAGAGGAGCTTTTCCCTTCCTCAGCTAAAAGGACGTATTTCCTTTTGCTTCTGTTACTTCCTTGGTATGATCTTTGCCTCATCATTTAGACTTTTTTCCCACCCAATCTTACAGATTCATTCCCTCCTTCCTCCAACCTGGCCATTATTATTGCTCAAATATGTACCATATTCAGAGACCAAGAGATGTTACCAAGTCCGTCAGTGCCCATGGTCAGCACCTCTAGTGCTACGAACCTGCAATCCCCATCCCAGTTTAGAAACTGATGGGCAGCTGGATCACCTTCCACTGGGTGGGATCACCTTCCCAAAGCATGGGAAGGGATGGTGTGCGAGGGCTGGTCCAAAGAGAAGGGTGGAGGATTCACCTCACCCACCTTCTGCTGCCTCAAGTTGAAGTGGCTAAATTTCAGCCAGTCTGTAGGCCCCATCTGTCGTCAATGCACAGATAGGCACCTCCATGAGGTTATCTGTCCTATCGCAGCATGGGAGATTAAGACATACAGGAGATAAAAAACTGGGAAGGATGCAGTCTTGCAGTACAGCTACACCAATGCAAGAACTTGCTGATGCTAAAGGCTGCAGGTCCCTCCCCATGCCTCACCACCACCTTTGCATCAGGACAGATGCATGCCCGATACTGTCGAGACCCAGCTCTGGAACGACACCGGCAGAGCATTAACCATGCAGCGCAGAGACACATCGTTTACTGACAGTTTTCCTCCCTGAACTGGCTCCCTCCACAATTGCTATCAGTCCAACGAGGGGTTGAGGACACATGGCCAGAGGTGAGGTGAAGAGGGCGGTGACTGCCGTTGGCATCAGGGAGCTGCTAGATACCAGCATCATGCAACCGCATGCAGTGAACAGAAATATTACCCCATCTCTAGGTGTATGGAGAGATGAAGTGAGTTACTCAAGGCCAAGAACTCTTGCTAGAAATAGGACAAGGCTGCTGCAGTCAACCTTCCCCAGCCCCCCAAAGAAATACATGTGAAACCAAAGAAGGGGAAGAGGAGAGGGAAGGATTATTTTTGATGGGCTTTTTTTTGAAATAGCATGATCATTACCCTTGGTGGAAGCTTACTCTGAATGATCTGATGACCTTCTCATTTTTTTTCAGTGTTATTTTCTATCTCTGTCTCTGAACAGCCTGACGTTTTGTTTGACTTTTTGTATTCATCCGGTAATAATAATAAAAGTAATAACAGCATCCTACGCTTCCCAACTCTAATGCTCTATACAAACACTTAACTAATTAATCCTCATGGTATCTCTGTGACAGAAATAGATAAGTAACACAATCAATCAGGCAGTAAGAGGACTCATATTTGGTAAAATCATAGAACTGACATATTCACGTCTGTTTTACCTAACTGGCCTTTGGGAAATAAAAACAAACAAGAAAAACCTCAAGCCTTCAAACAAACAGAAGATATTCTGAAAAAATTCAGAAGGGTCCTTTAGAAATTTTTAAAATGTCTTCTTGGAAACTGAAATTTCTACTTTGAAATTTTAATTTAAATTGAATTAAGATTAAAAAAAAAACTAAATAAATGTGCAGCACATGGTTTCATGTGTCTTAGTATTTTTCTGCAACCTGATACACAATGGTTTGGATTTCTAATTTTCTGAAAATTTTGAAAAAAAACAAAACCTAAAAGAAAACCCAACCCAAATCTGTGTGTTCACTGTTTCTGAATCAGAGAGGTGTCAATCAAAAACACACTATTTGCCCTGCTACAAAGTATTGTGGCTTCAAAATAGCTTCCTATTCCAGAAGGAATCAGAAAAACTCATCTGAGTAACTGGTATTATAGCAACTGGTAACAAATATGCTGTCTCATTTTGGTCATTTAAATATAAAAACAATTATACATATTATGTAGTCCCTACAAAAAGTAAATTTTCCCTGCATTCATAGGGCTAGCTGAATTTTTTTAAATATCCTTCCAAAATAATTTCACAGTATGAACTGAATAAATATTGGAAGAAACGATTCTTCCCTTCAGCACTATCTCAGACCATTTAAAAGAAAAATCCTTTCATCTCCACAGGAGCTGGGGCAGGGAGGCGGAGGGGGCAGCTCAGCTTTTATGGTCAACACTGTAGAGTCACTGCAGCTCTGACAACCCAAGGTGACCACTTCTGATGACTACTGAGATCTGTGCAGTACTAGAGGTACCCAGATTATTGCAATTACTGTCTGCAGTTCAGGAGCTGCAGCCATTTGCACTCTTTCAGTGCTAGGGGAGCTGGGATTTACTGAAGGGGAAGGACTTGCTCGAGGCCGGAGAGCAAATGTTACAGTTGCCCATGCTGCCCTGTCCCCATCTGTCTGTTCTTACTCACTAAATCTATGCCTGTCCCCTGCTGCAGAAATGCAATCAGTCCCATGACTGGAATTTGGCCAGGAGACCATGGCTAACACTCCCACCCCATTTTTTATGCAAACTTGATTTATGACTTTGATCTTATTTTAAATAATTTAAAAATTAAATAATTTATACAGTATCTGTCACTTTCCAAGGCTCCTTCCTTTGTTCTTGCTTTGCTCTTTTGCATTTTTCCATCTTCCCAACCCTTTCTGGTCTGCCCACATTTTCTTTTCTGCATTGTGGGGCAGCAGTGACATGAGACAGCTGCTAAGTACTTGCCACTTCCTTAAGAAAAGAAAAGAGCTGAAGGAACTTTTGCCACCACAGCTTTTTTGGGCTAGGATTCTACTACCACCATTCATAGTCTGGTTTGAGTTTTCTTGCTTATGATTTCAGGCTTGTCACTCCATTGCTTATCAGGGTCGAACAAGACACTATGCCACTGAGCATCAGCCTCTTCCTCCACAGGCTGGCTTCAAACCTCTGCCTCAAGTTGCCCTTAACTGAGCCTGTGGAAACAGCTACCGATATCCAGCTGATGTGGATTCACAGCAACCTGACCACAAAACTGGCTGGTGCCCTATACATGTGTGAACTAAAATAAATAATTGCCTCATAAAAGGAAAGGTTAAATGAGTGTGGGAAGTTATTGTTGAAAACAAATAAGCAAACAAATGGAAACAAAAGAGTACAGATGCCTCTGTAATGAGCTCTCTGGAGCCATGGGACTTACCTTGCCTTGGCTTTTATACAAAAGAGGTGAGGAGGGTCTGATGTGACTTTCTATATCACTGAACCAGCACATACGGTCAATGCCAAGTGTTTTCTTGTTTGTTTGCAGATGTACATGAGGAGGGGAGGCAAAAAACAGGCACAGAGGAGAACACACTTTGCTTCCTGATATTTTTGCTTCTGTGGCCAGATGGTTGCTTAATCTGAGGACTAGTTGCTTAGCCTATGCGAGGCCATCACTGCTGTCAAGGTTAAGGTTGGTTAAGCCGAGATAGCGAGCAGCAGTGGTGAGCAAACCGTGGCATGGCCATTTGCTGAGCTGCAGAGGAAGCAACTTACAGGGGAACTGGGACCCAGATCAGTCCTGGTAGCAACACTAACGACTGCCAGTCAAACACTGATGGACTGAGACCCTCCTAGCCTCTCCCTAGAGGTGCTGCTTTCATATGGCTGAAGGGACTTGAGTGGTGAGTCCACGGCTGCCCACTGATATCTTAAACAGCTGCACCATGTGGGTTTCTGATGCACTGGCCACCTTAATGTGTGAAAACCTCTTCGTGGGGAGCTAGTCCGGCCCCACTTATGTGCACATGAGCTGGGACTGCCCCTCTGGGGAGATTCAGCATGCACCCACTGCCTGGGGGGCTGTGGCAGCCTCCTCCATGGGGACAGACCCCTAGAAACTCCTGATTAACTAGCTCTCGTGGGACTGCTTGGGGATTCTTCTATGGAGACATCAGTCAAGTTTGGACTGCAAAGGGAGAGCTGGGAGGATAGCTGGTGAGTACAAACCAGAGAGCCCAGTATTTCATGCTAGTCCTGGCCTCACTACTAAACACTGAGGCAGTTCTTAAATTTGTGTTGCCATCAGGCCTGTGTGTGAAACACCAAGGAGAGACAGCACAAGAGACAACCATGTCCCTAAGGGAGACTGGAAAATAAATAAACCTGGTCATCAACTTCTTTTGTAGGTGGGGAAATGAGGCCAGGGGTTGAATGATTCACCCAAGGTGACACGAGTTGCTGATGGCAGTGGCCTCAGCCGTCACCGCTGTCCTGCTCTTGCATTTTTACTGTTTCACCTTCCCTCCTCCTGACTTGCCTTAGCTCTTAAACTTCAACTGCAAGTTTGGGCTGAATAAAACTGCCCCTCCTATTCCTTCTTTCTCTATCGATCTCTCCATCTCCTGCTGGCATTTACGAGGTGCCAATCACCCTGGTATCTAAGAGCCGGCAGTCCGAGGTGGATTAATCGGGACTGAGGGAACGTCACACAGCCTCGGTGCTCCCCTCCTTTCCTTTTGTGTGAGATGCTGAGATGAAGCAGATAGGGAGAGACACAGATAGCGAGGCTGATTGAGAGACAGGATCTGAGCACGCTCTGGTTGTACAGGCGCCACACGGAAATGTGATCCCATCATTTAGACAGCTCTGAAGTCCTCAGGGTAATTGGTGTCACCAGCTTGTCATATCCAATGGGTCAAGATCTAAAACTTATTCTTTCCCCCTTATTAGCATATTTACCAGAGGGGGGGGAAAAAAAAAGAGGATGGGTCCAATTCTGCTTTCACAGAAATCAATAGGAAAAATATTCAGTGGATTCAAGTGGAGCAGAAGCGGACCCAAGAACTGTTTTTACTTTCTTCAGAGATAAATACTCACTGAAGCATCTACTCTCAAAATGTCCAGTATTATTTGGGGAGAAATTGATGGAAGGAACTTTTGTGGTTAAAAGTAAAAGGACAGAGTTCATCCTCTTTTATACCAGCATAAACCTAGGCTCACTCCTTTATCACGGCAATTAGAAGAATTAATCTAGATTAAAAATAATGTAGCTGAGAGGAGTTTGGGTCCAGAGCGTCAGGACAGCCAACATCTTTACCACCTCTCCACCTGTCTAATAGATGCCTGTAGCATAATACTACAGCTGCATCTTCTGCCTGACAACCTCCGCAGATGTTCCTCTCCAGCTGCCCATGGGTTGTCCTCCTATTTAGTCCCCTGGTACATGGGAGCACAGATGTTGCAGTCCTCTGCCAGGCCACTGGCCTGGGCTCAGTTACATCTCTTTTCCCCTTGCTGACGCCGCAGCTTCCCCGGTCAGGAGGGCAGTAAAACACAACCAAGCTGGGGAGGGGACCGTTTTGTCGTGTGAGGAAGGGAGCAGGGGAACAAGGAAGAGGCAGAGGAGGGCTTCTCTCTCATTGACTGGAAATAAAAATAAATAGGGCAAAATGGAAAGAAAAATGGAATTTGTCTGATGAGGAGGGAAGAAAGAAGGCCCAGAACAGCACCAGGGAGTGTAGCTAGGAGGAGAGGGGCAACTTCTGGAGCTCCTACAGTGCATCCTTGGGACTCCACAAGGCCCATCAAGGGGCTGGCTGGATTGTACCAGTGGTTTACTTATGCAGAAGGCTTTCGGTGAAGGACAGAAATTTCTCAGCCCTAACTTAGAAAAAGAATATGTGGGTGGGATGAAGAATGCCAACACACGAGAAGGAAATAGGGAAGAAGGCAGGGCCTTGCAGACAAAGCGGTAGAGGGGGTATAAGTGTGCTGGAGTATGATTCCTGACTTGGTCCTGTATTACCTAAGGCAAGTCATTCAATCTCTCTCTGATTCAGGCAAGGAGGGGTATTTATATGCTTGGTTATGTACATGCTTCAGGCACCCATTTCAGGGCTATGTCAGGAGCTTAGCTTCCTATACAGTTACAGGTTGACCTGGGGCTCAGGTTTCAGGTTAGGTGTGTAAGGTGCATATCTGGGATAGATGTTGCAACACTGCCTTATTTAGCTGATGTGTTCTCCCAGTGCGCTTAAATCATACAGTTTTGGAGAGCCATGACTGTGTGTATGTATACGTGTGCCCCTCCATTATAATATTATCTAGCATGCTTTAATGAACCTAAAAGTGCTTGTCTCAGTGACTGCTGTTTTATTCTGTGACCACTCCAAAGGCACCCACAATCATGCCTGGGAAAGTACGGGCCTGGCCGAATAGAGCAGGGAGCCATCACCCCCATTCAGCTCAATCTGCATGGCCTGGTCACAAAGAAAGGCCAGAAAGCTGGGCACCTGCACAAGGGCTGGATAGTGCTGACACAGAACAGAACTAGGGTGAACTGAACTCAGGGACTATGTTTTCCAAACCCTCAAAGGCTAGTGGTGTCTGGATTTGACAGCAATGGAAGTGTCCTGCATGCACACACACTCAGTCATGGTTTGGCTACTACTAGAAGAAGTTGTTGCACCTCCGGGACTTCTCTGGGAGATGCCTCAGTTTACACCAGAGAGCTTGGCTCAGTTTGCTCCCACAGTGGAACTAATTTAAAGAAGGAATCACTGGTTCCTCCTCTGCTTTAATCAACTGTTCCTCTGCTCAGGTGTGCTTTTGTGTTGTTCTAGGTGCTTAACCCTGTCCCCATGAACACACAAAGAGCCTGTGTCTATACTTACTGCCTGTGCATAGGCGCCATACGCTCCAAACTGGATGGCCATGGGGTTGAACATGCCCATTTGTCCTGCCATTTGCTGCATGCGTCTCATTGTACGCTCCTTGTCTGTATCTGCAAACTTCACCACCAGGCTTGAAGAGGCTCCCTGTAGAACAGGAAACAAAAGGAGAGACACAAGGGATTAGACATGTTGACTCATGCAATCCACATACCTGACACAGATTTGCTAGTGTAGGATCCAGCTGACACTGCTTTTCCTAGACAACTTCTCAGACTTTTTGATTGCACATTTTCAAGAGGCTGAGAGCATCAGAAAGGAAGGAAGGAAAGGATGCCTCAGGGTGAATGAATGGGGCCAGCAGCCTAGTTCTTAGTTTTCTCCAAAATTCAAACTTCCAGACTGCCATTAATATGTTCTTTGCAAAAGAAGTCACCTCATTCTTTCAACCTATAGAAAACCTTCTGGCCCATTAGCTGTCACCAGAGGACAAAGATCTGAACTCAGTGCACCAACATGTAGAAGCTTTTGCTGGATGTATGTGGAAGGATTCATGAACTGATTTATTTTCATGGAACGTGGTATCTCTGTGCATGCCAGATCCTCTGCATTGGGTCACCCTTTCACACAGCAGGGGAAAGTTATCCTCTCGTGTCTTGTTACCCTCACATCAGTTACCCTCACATCCAGTGCAATCCATCATCTTTGAAAAGTCATGGAGGACAGGAGAGGTGCCTGAGGACTGGAAGAAAGCCAATGTCACCCCAGTCTTCAAAAAGGGCAAGGAGGAGGACCCAGGCAACTACAGCCCAGTCAGCGTCACCTGCATCCCTGGAAAGGTGATGGAGCAGCTCATCCTGGAGGCCATCTCCAAGCATGCGGAGGACAAAAAGGTGATCAGGAGGAGTCAGCATGGCTTCACCAAGGGGAAATCATGCTTAACCAATCTGATAGCCTTCTATGATGGAATGACTGGCTGGGTAGATGAGGGGAGAGCAGTGGATGTTGTCTCCCTTGACTTCAGCAAGGCTTTTGACACTGTCTCCCATAACATCCCCATAGACAAGCTCAGGAAGTGTGGGCTGGATGAGTGGGCAGTGAGGTGGATTGAGAACTGGCTGAATGGCAGAGCTCAGAGGGTTGTGATCAGCGGCGCAGACTCTAGTTGGAGGCCTGTAGCTAGCGGTGTCCCCCAGGGGTCAGGACTGGGTCCAGTCTTGTTCAACTTCTTCATCAAGGACCTGGAGAAAGGCACAGAGTGCACCCTCAGCAAGTTTGCTGATGATACCAAACTGGGAGGAGTGGCCGATACACCAGAGGGCTGTGCTGCCATTCAGAGAGACCTGGACAGGCTGGAGAGCTGGGCGGAGAGGAACCTCATGAAGTTCAACAAAGGCAAGTGCAGGGTCCTGCACCTGGGGAGGAATAACCCCAGTCACCAGTACAGGTTGGGGGTTGACCTGCTGGAAAGCAGCTCTGCGGAGAAGGACCTGGGAGTGCTGGTGGACACCAAGCTAAGCATGAGGCAGCAATGTGCCCTTGTGGCCAAGAAGGCCAATGGTATCCTGGGGTGCATCAGGAAGAGTGTTGCCAGCAGGTCGAGGGAAGTGATTCTCTCCCTCTACTCAGCCCTGGTGAGGCCACATCTGGAGTACTGTGTCCAGTTCTGGGCTCCCCAGTACAAGAGGGATGTGGCGCTACTGGAGCAAGTCCAGCGAAGGGCTACCAAGATGATTAGGGGACTGGAGCATCTCTCTTGTGAGGAAAGACTGAGAAAGCTAGACCTGTAGAGAAGAGAAGGCTGAGAGGAGATCTTATCAATGTGTACAAGTATGTGAAGGGAGGGTGTCGAGAGGATGGGACCAGACTCTTTTCAGTGGTGCCGAGCGACAGGACACGAGGCAACGGGCACAAACTGAAACACAGACAATTCCATCTGAACATGAGGCAAAACTTTTTCACTGTGAGGGTGAGAGAGCACTGGAACAGGTTGCCCAGAGAGGTGGTGGAGTCTCCCTCTCTGGAGATATTCAAAACGCGCCTGGATGCAATCCTGTGCAATGTGCTCTAGGTGACCCTGCTTGAGCAGGGGGGTTGGACTAGATGATCTCCAGAGGTCCCTTCCAACCTCAGCAATTCTGTGATTCTGTGAATAACACTGACCAGACTTGGAAGCAGGATTCAGTATGCTGTGCAGGGCATTTGTTTCATCACCAATTAGCATCTTCACAGTACAGTTAAATCAGGGGATCAAAAGCAGAACCTTTTGGACTTGAGTTTTCTCTCCACAAATAGTAGGAAATAGAGAAGCTACTGCAAAAGAGCCCACATTTGACGCTACAGTTTTTCAGGCAAGTTTTACAATGCTGGGGTTCTATCTCCAGTCAACACTGGTCCAGATCTACAGATGATCATCAGAGCTGGCTGCAGAAGTCCATGAAAAATTAAGAGCTTTTGGGAATGAAAGAAATCTCTTTCCTCCCCAAAATGAGATGAAAGGTCAGAAACCACAATTCTTAACTTTCTGATAGGAGGCAAAGACGGAAAGAAATAGATCTGCTTAGGAAGGCATTGATATTTTTTGGCTGGCTCCAAGGATTTCCTAACTTCATGGGTTGCTTGATTCCCTGCAGCATGGTCTCCCCAGGGGATGAGGGGCACATGAGGAGGGGGGATGAGGCAGCAGCCCTGCCAGCAGGGAGAAAGTTGCCTGGGGAGCTGGGCTGCTGCTGAGTCTGGGGAGAGAGGCAGGTGAGCTGTCAGGAGACTGACAAAGAGTAGCTGAAATCATCGTGTTCCCACGGTACGCTTCCCTTTTGACACGCGGATATTCACTGATGGAAAAACAGTCAGCTGGGAGATTGCCAGCTCAGCCTCTAGTGGTGGCAATAGAGGAACACCAGTTTTGTGCCAGAGGAGCTGGGTTGTTGTGGGGCCCTCGTTTTTCCAGTAGAGGTGGGATTGTTTGGGATTGCACAGGGGGAGTGTAATTAACTTGCTTACACACACACCTATGTACCTGTAACAGGAAAAAAATAGTCTCAGTGAAAGCAGAGATGCTCTGCTACAAGTTTGGAATAATGTGGTAAACCATAACAATACACATACATATATATAAGTCCAAGCTATGCATATTCAATAGCTTCTCCAGTTCCTCAGTTATGAATAAAGAGTTGAGGAATTAACTTGCTAAAAAAACAATCTAAGGCCACCCAATGAGCAATGTTACCCTGGATTAGCAGCATGTTCTGGGAGGAAGTGATTTTCATTGGCAAGGAATCTTTCTTTTTGACCTGTTACTCTCCCTCTAATAAATCTATAACCCACTTGAACAATGTGTTGAAGAACAAGGGTTTGAAACAAATGACTTAGAAAAACAAAGGGAGGGAAAGATGAATGCCTCATTCAAGGGTGGAGAGCAGTCTCCAGAAGTTATTACGAGAGCAAAACAGAAAGCAGGGGGAATAAAAGGGGGGAAAAAATCCAAACAAAATTCTCCTGCATTTCTGCTCAAGGCTAGGCAACTTTTCTTTTTTTTTTAATCACATGATGTAGTTATTGATCCTTCCCCAAATCACACTCTTAATTGCAGCTCATCGACAAATGAATATTTTAATGCATACATTTCCTGCTAATTATCACCTGGACCAGTCCTTAATTAGATTTCAACACTCATTTAATTAACCCTGATCCAAGAGACTGTTTGGTAACCTGGATCTAATGATTTAAACCTATTTGCAGCTATATTGGAGGGAGGCACTTGTCTACAGCAGATTAGGTGGTTCAAAGCTGCTGTTGTAGTCTGCAGAGTAGATGCTGCAGTGTGGTGGGCAGAATGCAGCCTGGAGGACTGTGAAGTTGAACAAGGTGAATTAGCGCTCCTCTCTCCAAGTGGGTTTTGAAGATGTGACCTGCACTGGTTAGCAGGACAGGGAAGTGTAAATAAGCTGATATCTTATTCCTACCCCTTTTCTTTCTATACCTATTTGCTTTGGAAGTCTTGGGGTCAGAGATCTGCCTCAGGAACTGGCTGATGCCTCATGTTTTTGAAAATCAAGCTATTATTGTAAATGGCATCATGAAAACATGGGTAGCCTCCATATGAAGTTCTTGCCCTTGGAGTGTTCTTCCCTCCTGATGTGAGTCGTAGTGACTGCACAGCAGCTGTTTGACCCAATGGAATCTGAGACTGCTTCTTATAAGATGTTTTTCTGGGTTGCCTGTCACAGCAGGACTTTGGGGCTCTTTGAACACCACTTCACATACACAGGGCAGAAAGGCCATTGGCAAATAGAAGCAAGTTAGAGCATGCACAACGAAGAAAGAGAAGAAAAAGGAGTGTGGCTGTGTTTTTTTTTGTTGTTTTTTTTTTTTTTTTTTAAGAGTGCTCTGTGAAGAGATGTATGTGTAAGCAGTTAATAGATGTGTAGCCAGCAGAGGTGCTGCATTGTTCCTGAATATGAAGATTGACCTTGGGGTGGATATTCTCTGGAAATGGTTCCTTGCATCCAGTTCTTTCACATGGCCCGAAGGAAATCAGGCAGCAGAATCTACCAGATCACTCCATTCTGGAGTCTTAGCAGAGGAGCCGAACAATGCTACTTACCTACATTAACCACAAGATTATTGTCTGCTCCAGCGACTTCCACTAATCCACCGGATGACATTAGAAAGACCATGGAATGGGGCAGATTTTCAATGGGATAAAAATCCCTGAGGCCTTCATCTAGACTATTTATTGCTTTCCTCAAGCAGTTAAATCATGGTATAAATCAGCCTTTGTCTGCTGACAAAGGCAATAGGCCTGATCCACTCGGTCATTTATTAGTAATACACAAGCTCCCCCTTGTTCTCTCTGGCTGTCGGACTGGACCTCATAATTCCCCAGCTCCCAAGAGAGTTATAATGGTTAAGTCGTTAATGTTTGAAATGCACTTTGAGATCTGTGTGTAAATTCTGCATTTTACCAAGGGAAAGACCTGTTTATTTCTCTACCTTGCAGATCCACAGTCAAAAGAGACTGTTATGAAACTGAGCATTTCTACTAGGACTTCTGCAATAGGCTACCTGGAATTGTCATTTATCTGCTTTCCCATCATATCAACCTCCTTTTTCAAGTACTTTGATATGTCTTGATGAAAAGAATAACATAAAGGCTAAGTATTATTATGCTTTCCCCATTCTCTCTTGGGCCAGCAGGTCTACTTAATATGACTATCTTGCTTCCCATCCCCTTCCCGTGCGTGGTAATGAATTGCTCCCCTTAGTCAGCAGAGTCAGATGTTCTCTAGGCTGGCGGGGTGAGGAAAAAGATGGAGGAAAAATCACCCTGCACCACACTCACTTTGTAATCCCTAATCAGAGTCCTCAGTGGGAAAAACTAATTTCCCAGCCTGTCTTGACATGTGAAATAAAGTCATTCTTGAAAACAGAGCTTGACAGGTTGCTTGTGAAATTTCATATTCAACTAAAAATAAAATATCCATCCATTGATATTTCATTTAAAGGCAAAGGAAAACAAATCTTTTGCCTGGTTGTCGGGACTGTTTTCCATTAGTTATGGCCTTCTAAATGGAGTGTATACACAAATTGGAGCATAAACTTTAAAGAAGACCAAATAATACTGCACAGCATCAGGGAAACCTGCTACTCCCTAGAACAATATTCATAGGAAAAGTCTTGTGAAATTGTTTCCTTGCAGAATATACGCCTGAATTTTCTTATCCTGTCAGCCCCATAAGTCACTTCTGTCTCAGTAGGTTACCTATCTCTACAAATGCTTAGACATATTTTTCTTGAAGAGCTAGTGAGTTTGGGTCTAATTCACCAAAGTTCTTAAGCTCATGTTTAACTTTAAGCTTAATGAATGTCCCATTGGAGGTAAGCATATATTTAAGTACTTTCTTTCAAGGAGAAATACAGGCAGACTTTTATCTGTTGGTTAGCTGAAATGGCCCAGAACTTTTAACTGGCTCCAAAGCTACTTCTAAAATGCTTGTTAAATTTACAAATGCTTGCTCCAGTGACCAAAGCTCTTGATGTAATATCAAAGGTAGCCCTGCTTTGAATGAGAGGTTTGGCCAAATGATCTTCTGAGATCCCTTGCAACCTGAATTATTCTATTATTTAAAGAGTACAGGAAATCTGAATGTGCAGATTTCCTTAAGGACCTTTCAAAATGTCAGCCCTGCACACCAGCTGAGATGCCTAAATGAATAGGTCCTACTGGACACTTTCCATTTGGGAATCAGACTATCTGTATAAGTGTCACCATGTGAAGAGGGTTGCTCTTGTTTGAAATTGTGGCCTTGGCACCCTCTTTGTGACTGTAAAGCAGAGCCGAGTGGATGCTGATCTTCAGCAAGCCGTGCAGGGCAGTTTTCTACACAAGGATCCTTGATGTTAGGCACTGAAAGCCAAAGGAGGATTTCTTTGTTTTCGGCTCTGTCAGATCAGGGCATTTTATAGGATGCCTCCCAAGTTTGAAAACAGAACCAGATTTTGTTGGAAAAGCCTGTGTATCTTTACTGAGAAGAGGGCTGCTGAATTACCCTGTGGGGGCATGACCCCAACTTGGGATTTTAGACAAGTGAAAAAGAAGCTACTATCCAATTAAAACTGTAGAGCAGAGGGAATTTTAGCTAGGTAGAAATGTAATTACCCATGCTGGAAGATGGCCAGAAGACGAGGACTAACATCCCTCCCCTCTTGCGAAATATGTTGTGTTTTTCTGCACTCAGGGCTTCAATTTCATGTCTCATCTGAAAGATGAGTAGGACGGCAGTCACAAGGAGCGATTTCAACTGCACAGTCCTGAGAGCTGGCTTAGACACACTTGAGACGGGAACGACAGAGACAGAGCTGAGAAAGGAGACATTCATCCAGGGCTGGAGTGACAGACCCTTTGATAACGCTTCTCCCTTGGTAGAGGGGATTCTTCATGCAATGTCTAAGCAGAGAGAGCTGCTGCAGGTACTTCCCTTCACAGGTCTCCAGAGCTGTAATTTATTTGGAGTGGAAGCTTGATTTAGGTTTTACTTGCCCATACACTACTTAGCAGGTGTCTCTCTGAGCTAAAGTTATTGCTTTCTGCAGGGCAACAGAATCATTGACTCCAGGTGACACTGTACCCAATTCTAATTAAAAAGAACTCGATATATAGCCCAGGTATTAGTATCGCCCTCAAATCAAAGCCAGATATCCAAACAACCTAAACTTCAAAGCCGAGTTCCTCTAGCAGGACTGCGTCTTTTAGCTCAGACTATGGGTGATAAAGTCCCCACAGAATCATTCGCTTTCCTTAATGCATTATGAAGTGGTAAGTGTTGTTATTTCAGTAGGTTGAAAGTTCTTTCCCACTGTTTAAAAACATGAAAGAAATAAGTAATATTTTTTTTCCAAGAAAAACTTAAAATCCAGAATTTAAAAGAAAATGTTGTAGGTTTCTCTCTCCCACTAAAAGTAACAGCTTCTGAGGACAACATATATTTATTTCTGGTTTTACTAAAAACACATTTTCCTTGAAAAATACTCTTGCAGCAACAAATGCTGAACGGTTATAATTTTTAAAAATTATTATTGCTGTTGAGAAAGTGTTTGGTAGCTGCAAAGCAGAGCTTGGTGATGGCTAGTATCTGAGTGATCACAGCTCAAAAGGGATAGTACCTCTCCTCTGATCTAAAGAGGCAAGGCTGAAAATAAGAGAAACGAAATAACCCCAGGGCCATAAAGAGAACTGTCTATTGTCACAGCAGGGCAACATCACAGCCAGGTATGGAGCCCCTGATGCTTCAGGACTCTGTTCACATGAAGTCTGCTATTCCTTGGCAGCTGAGGATGAGGACATAAACAGTCTAAGATGACTTGGAAAGAGACTGAAGTTGGGGAAGGGCTGGAAAACTGGGGAGATGATACATTTCAAGTGTGCATGTGGCACAGCCAGAAGAACGCTGCAACATCACTGAGTTGCAAACATGTTGTACACTACTTGGCATCCCAGGTCACTGTTATGCCATATCACTTTGGATTATCACAGTTTAAAGCGTGTTGCCTGACTGAGAGAGTAAGTACTACCAATTTTGCAGCATATTTAAAGTGAAGATGAATCATTAATTCTGAATCATTAATTAAAACTGAATCATTAATTAAAAATGAGAGTCTTCTTACAGGAAGGTATTGTCCCTGTTTAAGGATGGTGACAAAGAAGCATGGAGTGCTGGTGGTCACCAGAAGCTACAAGATGATTAAAGTCAGCATAGCTCTGTTGGTTTGAATGGAACTAGAAGCTGATTTACGCCAAAGAATCTAGCCTCACTGCTTCCACTTCACCGAGACTGAAAAGCATCCTTGCTGCTGGGTGAGATTTGGCAGCCACTATTCCCTGTGAGTACCACACAGACCTTTAGGATGGGAAATGATGCAGGTTCCCCTACCTGATTGTACTTGCTGGGAGTAATTAGAGGCAAAGCCACTCATGTCTGATGGAGTGCTCCACAATTGTGAATTTGTGCGTGCTTTTGTTTTACAATCTCATTTGAATGTTATTGTTTCAATCCAAACACATCTTTGCCCTGTAAAAAATTAATTTCGATCTTTGAATAACTATTTGGGTAATACCTACTGAATCATTTAATACCGGTTGTGTTTTGGAAAAGGGTAGCAGTCTGCCCGTTACTAAGGTACTTCTGCCTTGCTTACAAGAATCTGTTATCATTCTAGATTGTACACCTGAGCAGGGCTGGGAAGGAGTGGACTAAAGCAAGCAGAAAACTCGCTTTAACAAGTAGAAGCATCTAGAGTGATATAATGTTGATCCAGAGCCCACTTAAATCAAAGCAATGGTCCCACTGATTTAAATGAGGTTTGAAGCAAAAGAGAGAAGAAGAAGGGGGGAAGAAAGAAACCCCCCTAAAGCAAGCAGAGTGATAAAGCGCTGACATCTTAATTCCTCCCCCCCCCCCACCCGAGGAGAAGAGCATTGAGGGACTCAATGTTGCCCAAAGAAATTCCCTCCAGAAGGCTGGAAATACCCCTGTGGGGCAGGGAACATTTTACATCTCCAGGACTGGAGGTTTATAGATGGCTCTGATCTCCCAGAAAGGTCAGAGCTTGCGAATTATTTTAGCCTCACTAGGTCCTAATTTCATCCAAATGAGACAGGTGTTGAGCGCAGTGAGCCTCGCAGGGGCTGCTGTCAGTGCTGGGACTTCGACAGCGCTCGGCCACGGCACTGTCTCTCTCCCGCCTTCACTCTCGCTTCCCACTGGCCGCCTCCATGGATGTTGATTTAGTTTCCAACTCCCTTTGGACCCGTAAAGGGACATTATGGCGCCAATTAGCTCCTTTTGTCTACAGCGAGGCTGTGTGGCTCACAAGCAGTTATCACTCTTACCCCATTTGGAGGTAATGAATTCGGTGGCACAAAATGGTTTGGAGGGAAGAAAGAGCAAGAAAGCACAGGGAAGACGGCAAGTGAAGCCTGTCATGTCCCACAGGCCTCTTAGCTGTCCTGCCAGATGCCTGCACGGCTACGGAGATGTGACTAGAGAAGAAAAGCAGCTCTGATGAGTACTCCGGCCCCAAAAGGCCATCTTCAGCGCCGGTATGATTCATACCCCCTGTCAGGCAGCTGGGCTGCTTGGCTTTCTATTCCGGGACCTAGAAACATGTGATTTATTAGTTCATTTATGGAACAAGGGGGAAGGGAGGGAACATGGTCCTATGATTTTATTTTATATTGAAGGAATTAAGGGAAATTATGGTAATACCAGGGCACTGGTAGCCCAGAGGACACAAAAGCAGTTGTCATGGTGGCAGCAGTGGGGTGGAAAAGTCCATGAACCTCAGTCCGTCTCCGGCCAGAAGCCAGTGCCTAGAGGACAAGTGAGCCTGAGCTATCAAGACCCGTTGGATTTTGATGGAAGAAGTGCCTGCAAATTAACGTCCAGGTATTATATGTCTGTTGCTTCTTTCATCCCAAAGGACAATGGGTCACTTTATAAATGGTTTTTAGGTGGCATATTCAGAAAAAAAATCATTCATTACAGAAGGGAGAGCTGGGTATACTGCTGGTGAGTTATGAATGGTTTCTTAATTTTAATTATTTTTTAATAGAAAGAATGGGTGTGTTGCATCTGGCCCTGAGTTAAGCAAGGTAGTCTGTTACACGAACGCATTGCATGGAGTGTGCTTTCTTTACAGAGCTGTACATCAACAGTAAAGAGAAAAAATGTGTCTCAGCCAGCATCTCCACTCTCTTTCATCAGCTCCTCCAACATCAACAGTGTAAAATTAGGCCTCAACTTTCTGTATGCATTTGGGAAGATGGACTCGTGTTGCCAATACCCCACTCTGCCACAGACTTTGTGACTTTTGGCAAGTAACTTTAGGGTAGATTCGGCTGCGAGGCATGGAGGGCACTTAGATGCTGGACTCTCACTGACTTTCACTGAGAATTACCTTTGAAAAGCCCCTCTTTATCTTCCTGCATTCATGTAAAACATAGCTAATGACTTTTCCATTTTCTATTTAACCTGACAGCCTGAGGGGGTCAGTGACTCTCTATCTGTGTGCTAGCTGGCACAAGGGGGTTTTATTAACTGAAGACTCGAGGCCCTGCTGGAATCTAAATGAGAGTAAGTTTTGTTGGTTAATTGATACTCTGAATCACAATCTGTTTAATTGTTATCTATTTGTTTATGGGATTGTCTAAGGTTCTGTTTATGTTACCTGGCTATTTTGAAGACGCTACTGGGAAGTGAGGTAGTAGACTGATGACTTCAAGTTTGGCCTTCTTAATGCCATGCTTTCCAGATTTAACTAAATATTAAGATTTAGATACTCAAGTGTCCACTGGTTATTGCTTCTCCACTGGGACCAGCAACAAGAATTGCTGTGACTTTGGCTACTAACTGGCTAAATATGCTTATTAATGGTGAATGAGACCAGTTCACTCCCAAACACTGTATTCTCTCTTGTTGCTTCCTTTACTTAACTCCTGTGCCCTGTCTCTTAGAGGGGGGTTCAGCTGACCTAATTGCAGCATGGTGGATATTCTAGACAGTTTTTGGTGTCTGTTCTAAACCATCAACTACGTAAGGGGACTGAGTGTCCCTCTGAGGGGGGCAGTCTCTCCCCATCAAGCATAAGAGAAGTGTAGATGACAAGTTAGAGAAGACCCCAAAGTTTTATACTTTGAACTAAACTTTGATGTAATTCTGCCAGGTAAGCCCTGGCCTTAGTTAGTAAGCTACTGAGTGTGGGAACTTTTCTGTAAGAGCTTTATATGGTGCTTAGCACAAACCGATTCCATGTTAGGCCAATGACAACCACTTTTCCAACAATAATAGTTGGTAGAAATCACCAAGGAGTTGTTACTGAGAGGAAATCAACTAGAATTTCTAACAGGGTGAAGCTTCTTCCTGTCGAGGTGACACATGCAAATGTGAAGCTGTGGCTCCACACACCCAGCTCCCAAATTTACTCAAGTGACTAATTTGGTTGACTTCCTGAAGATGTGCCTTGTTGGTAGTGGAATATGCTACGAGTTTTGAACTGGAGTTGAACTCTCCTGTCTTTGCAGAAATGACAGACCCTCCTCCTGAGGGAGGAGGCTGCCATGAGTCCAAAGAGAGAAGGGGAGTGTGCAGCTGGATGCATGTGTGTGTATGTTTGTGTATAAAAAGGAGGAGAGATGAGGAAAGTTTCTCCTATGAAAGAAATGATCCAATTTGAAGCAAGTCCCTCATGGGAAGAGCTGTGACAGAGGCTGCTCTGTTCCTGTTAATTTTCACAGTGCAGCTGTCAGCGGGTCTGTAAATAGTACTCCGCGAAGCCAACACTTCCTATCCACACATCAACCATTCAATTAACAGAAGAACAGAAGAAGGAAATAAAGTGCACCACAGCCTTCTATCATGGCTTTGATGTTTCCCAGCAATTTATGAAAGTGTACACAAATCTAATTACAAGCCCCACTGCTTCCCATTTACATGGAGCTCCTCAAGTTCAGAGCTGTTTATATCAAAATAATTGTTAAAAATACCTCAACTGATCTACGGCATTGTGGCCCCCCACTCACCGAAGCCGCCATGCCGCTCCTCCCAGAAAGTTTCTGCCGACTCAGCACTTTGGTGCCAGCATGCACACATAATAAAAGCTGCTTCCCCACTGCTCTGTAAGTGAGGTGCCTGGGCTACAACTTCATCATGCCCACAAAGGCCTATTTTCTTTCTTTCTTCCACCTGCTCAGAGCTCCTTCTGCCGACTCTCACTGCTTTCCCTTCCATCCCTAATTCACCTAAATATTCCTCTGCTGTGTTGACAGGGGGTGAGAACAGCTGCTCAACCACTTTCCATAATGGGTCTGTGTCTGAAGTCAACTTCACGGTGCTTTGCAAAGTCTTAACTGCACTGCACAGCAATAATAGCAGTCATAAATGTAAGCCAGGGTTGGCTTGCTTGATGGGGGGCCTGAGCATCCAGAGCCAGGAAGATACAAGTTGGTGTCCCATTTGCCATGAGTTTGAAAGGGGGCCGCTGCACATAAGATAATGATAATGACAGTTGCTTCTCAGGGGTGATTTTTGATAATCCTATATTAAGTCATTCTCATTTGGTGAACTAAATAGGTAAAAGATTCCTCTAGTGTAATGAACAACAAAAATCTCTTACAGCATGAAAGAGTAGCTTGCACATTGTATACAGGCAAGAAAAGAATCTCTTTGTTTAACCATCAATCATGTTTAGTTGGGAATTTCAGTGCTGTGACTGGACTTCAAAGGAACACAGTGGATAGAGGGTGAGACTCAACATTTTTTGTGGTGTTGTGTCATTCATATTTTGTTCGATAACAACAATTAGGTAAATACACTTGTTAAAGAGAACAAACTGGTCTGAGAAAAAGCTTTGTGATAGCTTCCTGATATACATATATATATATCCTGAGCAGTGATATGAAGTTGTTGTTGTCATTTGGGTTGATAAGAGCTGCACAGAAAATGTGATATTTCCTGTTGAATTTGCTTAAATGGACGCCCCCAAGATAACAAAGTTTTGGGTTGTAGTACCTTTTTTTTTTGGAAGTTCAGCTAAGTTTCATTTTTCTCTGAACAGCAGACATCTGTTCGGTACTTGTATCCAAATCTCACATTTTCCTTTCTTTTCACAAAACCAGAGATTCCATCAGAAAAGAAATTTTAAAGGAAAAATTTCAGCCAGGCATAGATAGACTTGGGATGTTATTGCATTGATGCAGAAGAAATGCTGTAGTTTGATCAAAATGATGTAGAGACTTCTAGAACAACACAAAAAAATTACTTGGCCTAGGTAAGGGTTAGATTACAGGATTCTAGAGGTCTTAATGGCCTCAATGTTCATTAATAAAGAGAGATATGGAATGAACATAGCGCTAACAATTGGTGTAGGGCACGTTCAAAGTACAGCTACTAGGTGAGGGGTGTCAGAGGTTTCAGATGCTGGCACACATAGCTTCGAATCCTGAATAGTTTTGTTTGGGCAGCAGAAACCCAGAATGGGGTGCAGCTCCCTTTGTGTTAGATGAAAAGTCAGGTCAACTCCAAGCTGTTTGCCTCTGTTCCTTCTACAGTCAGTGAGGGAGGCAGATGCCCCTGAGGGTGACCAGGCAATCTTAAAGTAAATGTTCAAAGTACATGGGGTGAATCACCATCTGAAGAGAGGCCAAATGAATAGCTTAAATATCTGACTTTCAGATGGCTAATGTCAGCTGGAACTTACCCCAGATCTTTAGCTTGGACAAGAGTGTTGTGGCAGTTGCATGTGCAGCAGAGAGACCTCAAGGTGGCAAGGATGTATCACCGGGGAGCAAAGGCAATTGTAGATTCTCAGGCAGGAAGCAAATGTTTTTTGCTTTTGTTTTGTTTTTAAGCAGAAAGGGCCCTCTGTCTTTCTAAGTTGTACTTCTGGTAACTAAACAATATTTTGAATCTCACGAACCATAGGAATACAATACCTAGAATTAGCTAAAAAGCACACTTCTATTTGGGTCTTGCAATGACAGGTTTCAAAATCTATTTCTGGAAAACAAAATGCCTCCAGAGGTATCTATTTCTCTCTCTTGATTATAATAAAGAAACTTAGATGACAAGCATTTAGATGACAAGTGCAGACATAGTTCCTAAACTTTGAGACATCTCAAGTTAAGTGAGGCAAGTCCCACCTCAGGTGTTCAGTCTATTGCAGTTATTGAGATTTCCATTACAATTAATGAAAGGGACAGGCATGCCCAGAAGGTGATTCATCCCTTCCTAACATAGATATATAAGGGGAAGAATGCATAGATTTATAGAAGTGTCTCTCTTTCTCCTTTGTCTGTGGAAGAATCCTAAAGATGTTTACGATGGATTACAGACCTTTAGACCATTAAATCAAATGAATCAAACACTGTTTCTCACCTTATTTCCCTATACGCAAAATGGATGTGATAGTACCATTTTACTCCTTCCAGGAATTAATTCATAAGAAGAAATTCTGAGGTGCCCTGGTGAGTGAGATAGTCAAAGGGATGCAACAGTAGCATAGTTTTGACCCTGTGTTCTGTCTGGGTAGGATTAAGGCTGCTGTCATTTAGGTATGAAGTGATGAGAGCGTGGAGGAGACTTTATTCTGTGTGGGTGGATGGACAAGGCCATATCTTAGATGTGTTGTTCAGAAAGACTTTTCAAATTTGGCTGTCACCTGGATGTGAAGACATGGAGAGAAAGAGAAAACTGAGTTGAAGATGATGCCTAGGTAGGAACATGATTGACAGGTAGGATGATAACGTTGTCCACAGTGATTGAGAATGGAGGCGGAGGAGAGGGGAGACAGTGTTTGGGAGGAAAAGTCTAAGAGCTCTGTTTTATACATATTGAGCTTGATCTGACAGCTAGACATCCACTAGGAGATGTTGGGAAAACAGGCCAAGATTTTAGTTTGGACAGGAGTCAGTCCTGGAGAAGTTAGATCTGCAAGTTGTCACTAAAGAAATAGTAGCTGAACATGTGTTGGTGGATAAGACTGCTAGGGACAAGGCTTGCAGGGAGAAGGGAAAGAACCAAGCAAAGAGACCCACTTATGCCTCCATATGGGTGGAGAAGAGACAGGAGAGGACAGAGTCAACAAAGCTGAGGGTAAAGGGCCTATAATTGTTATAAATATACTATAAATACAAGCAAGAGTATGTGAAAATGTTGACACCCCCCCATAGAGGAGACATGAAGGTCATGTAAAGTGCTATCCAAGAGCTGATTGATAGGTAATGATTTAAAAGGACCAAAAAAGGCACTCTTGGTAGCTCAGTGCAGAAGAAACTTTGGGCCTGCTTACAAGTAAAGTATTTTGGGAAAGTTATTACTCAAAATAATTGCTTTGTGTGAAAATTTAGAACTTTCAGACCTGCTTGGTCTGCAGTGGAGGTGGGCCCCTAGGAGACACAAGAGCCTCACATGGAGAAGTGGGTTTGTGACGGATAACAGTCAGGCACCTGTCCAAGGAAAGGTTAAAAAAAAGAAATAAATAAAAAAGAAACTTTCATAAAAGAAAGTTGCCTTTTGAAACTATTAGGCAACATATGTTGTGTGAACAGGAAGTCACAGTAGAGCAATAATCCTGACAGCTGTGGAGAAACAGGAGTCTGCCGCAGGAATGAACGGCTCGAGACCTGACAAGAATGATGATGGATGCCCCGTTGGTAGTACACGAGGACAAGGCAAGAGACGTTTAAATTGGCTGAACCACAGGAACAACTTTGAGCTGGCATCGCAGCCGGACAAATGAGGCCAGTCCTAATGGTGAGAGAAATGGGAGGGGGTCTGAAAGAAGATGGCAGCAATGCACCCCTCCTTTCCAAGGACGAGGGCTACATCTCTGTCTCACCACGAGGTGGCTGCATTTCTCTGTGAACATCCAAACCCTGAAAGAAGCTGAGCACCCTGAAGCTCCATAAAAGAGAATGGGAAAAGAGATCATTTGCAGGATTTGGCCCATCTCTTTCAAAGCGTCTAAAGCATTTTGAGGCCCTGTGGGAGGAAAGCAATGTGTGCACATTGTCTTGATCAAGTGATAGTCGCTCGACAGGTCCTAACTTGTTAGCTGAGCCATGGTAACTGCCTGTGTGCCTGCTGTTAGCTCATGGGAGATACGAGGCAATGCAACATAACTAAACTCATAATGAAGAGGATTAAACTAAAAAATTTTCTCCTTGCATTTTCTGTGAACTAAGAGTATGCGCATGGACAGTTACTGAGGTTTGGCTGATTCATGGAAACTTGCCAAACCATGGAAACTTGATTGTGAGTTTGAGATATATGCATAATAAAGGTCAAATTGTGATGCTTTTTCAGATGCCCAGATTTGATTATTCAAGAACCCTTCTATAAAAGGTATTTGAATCACATAAGTCAACAGGAAAAATGGCTCCATAAGAAACTGACTGATGAAATGGACAAATTCTGCATTGACTTGCACTTCCTGAGGTCAGTTGACTTCAGCAGGATGGAACAGAAATTTGCTCTAAGTAGTCAAGAGATAGGTATTTTTTCTTCTGAAGAGTGCTGAAAAGAGGAAGGAAAACGGCTGGAGAAGGGTAAGGATACTGTGTGCATATTAGAACTAGATGAAATCTTTAACACCCCTTGAGTTTTGTTTTTCTCCCCGTTCTTTCTTTCATCTCTGTCATTACCTGAATTTGTATGTTTTTTTGGGACAGGCACTGACTTTTTATTACACCTCTTTGTAGTACCATACCCTGTGGAACCACAATTGCTCGTGTCAGCTTATAGGCACTATCATTTTGGGTCAAAGATTCAAAGTCATTAAAAGTACCTCTTTGGACATCTTGCCTGAGACAGGTCATAGTATTTCACTATGGGATGTCAGTATCAAGCCCAATATCTGGTTGAATATTTTAGGAAGAGATTCCCAGTCTTAACTGTAATACTTCAAAAAATTGAGAACCCCTCCTTAAGGAGGTTGTTTTCAATACTCGCTGTTACATGCTTTTTTTTTTTTTTTTGGTCTAGGTTCAGAAAAATGAGATCTTGCTAATTTGCTACTATCAGAAACCTTTCCCCCCCTGTAAAGCCCTTTCCTCTTTCCTCCTTGCAAAGATGTAGAAACAATCTGCCAGTCACGTGTTAAACTTCTTTGGATAAATTCATAAATTGAGAATTGAGACTTTCACTGAAAAGGAGATTTTGCAATCTTAAATATTTTTTATTGAGCTTTCCTGTGTATTTTCCAAGTTGTCAGTGTGTTTCTTAACCTTTCACAGAATCACAGAATAGTTGAGGATGGAGGGGACCTCTGGAGATCATCTAAGTCCAACCCCCCTGCTCAAGCAGGGTCACCTAGAGCACAGGATCGTGTCCAGGCAGGTTTTGAATATATCCAGAGAAGGAGACTCCACAGCCTCTCTGGGCAACCTGTTCCAGTGCTCTGTCACCCTCACCCTTTCATTATTTACACTGTGAATAATTAGTAATAAAAATAATATACTATTGATAATAAACTAAAACAAATTGGACCAGATTATCTTTTCTTGCTGACACTAGAATGCCTTATATTGCTGTTGGTCTGTGTGATGGTGTACAAGTACCCTTTTGCAGAAAAATACATTTCCGTTTTCTTTCTACTTCCCTGAACTATCAGGCTGGAAACCCCATCTTTCTAGTTATTAGTCAAAGTGGAATGATCCCTCAAAGGTTTCCTGGAAGATTCAGTAGCTGGTTTGACTGTCTTTCAAAAACTGGATGTAGGGGACCACATTTAGGCCTAGGTAGGCACTTCTGCCATAGCAGAGGGACTGTGTGAAATACCCATCACTGTGTGGTTTGTCTCTAAATTCTAATGCCATCATGAATGTACACTGCTCTCTGCTGAATACTGACAGAAGTCCTTTACTGTTCACCCAGAGGCAGTGACTCTTTTGGAAGGGAAAACAAACAAGCCCTTAGATGTAAGTTTCTGCTTGATTCAACCCACTGAAACTTAAAAAGTTACACTCATGGTGAGCTTGACCTAATGTTTTTTGGCATCTGTAAATCATATGTCTTTTTTTCAGGTCATCAGAATGGCTGGTGACAGGACACAGCACCCCTTGAGGTTGCGAGTGTGTGAAATGACAATGTCATCCTGGCCTTTCCGCTGATTACCTAAACGCACCCAAGACCCTGCATGCCCGAGCTGTTATTCATCTTTCCTGGAAGACGAGTTGCAGAGAAGAGATAAATCATCCCTCCTCCTCAGACAGGCCACAGGGCAGCAAAGGCTGGACCGATCCACCGGCTACTCATCCCCGTATAATAGAGCTACTCACCGGCATTGTCTGGCTGCCATGCAAGGCATTGATGGCTGCTTGGGCCTCTGCATGTGAAGAGTATTTCACAAATGCACACCCTGAAAAAGAAGAGCATAAGAAAGGTTGTATGGATACCAAGAAAAGCCTATCTAGCTGAGTATCCTGCTCAGACAACTAGTCAGTAATGAAGCCAATGGAGAAAGTATAACAAACAAACGTGTTCCTGGTCATCCCTTTCTAGCAACTAGCCATCAGCAGCCCAAGGATCTCTTGAGGCAAAGCTGCACTCAGAAGTCCCACACTGCATGGAAAGGGGAATGATGGACCCACCCTGCGTGAACTTAGCAGGTACCTTTTAATTACATTTATCTTTTTGCCTACACAGCCTCCCATGCCAGAGTTGCACAATTTTATATCTTACTGTGAGAAATAAAAGTAAATTCATTTTCAATTAGACTTGCTGTCTGGTTATTTTACTGAATGCCCCTCCCTCTCATGTTATGAGAAACAGCAAAGAATTGCGTAAAACAGCTATCAGAAAGCAGCACATATTTATTACAAGCAACTGTAGGCCAGCTTTACAAAAGGGATTTAGCCTACTCCAACACACAAGGTACCTATATCCTACCACCATCTGGTAGAGCTTCATTACAGACTGCTCAGAGCTTGTCTTGTCCCCAAGCGGCTTTAGTCTGACAAAGCATGAGATAGTTTCTGATGAAGAAGTAGGGATGGGAGTGATATGCATGTGACGATTGCCATCTTGGCCACTACTGAAGTCTGAACCTTACTCTTTCATAGCTAAAGTTACAGCATGAGCTGCAGAGCCAGTGCCTGTACGGGTGGCTTCCTCTGGGCATGAGAGGAATGTAAGCAGTGCTTCTCTAGTCTGCCTTGTCATGTGATGAATCTCACACTTTCTGGACTCTTACATAATGGTTTAGGGCAGAAAGGTGCATTTATGATTATGTGCTAAAGTACAGAAATGATCAACACTTTGAAGGGTCGTATGCACCACTAGAGTGGGGGAAAGTATTGCTAACACTCTTAGCTATAAGCAAACTGACTCAGAGAGAGAAAGAGTAATTTCCATATGCTAAGGCGGTTTTTGGAACAGCCTGGAGAGATCTGAGAAGTTTTGGCTTCCATTTCCTCCTATTACTACTACAGACTTTTGAGCTTTTAGCAGTTTGCAGTACCCAAACCATTTGCCTGAAGGGATGCAGACCACTGGACAGGGGATCTGAGTCCCTGCAACAGGCCAGCTCTACTTTATTTCCTTTGCAGCCTCTTTAGAAGGGGCTAGTACATCCCCAAGGATCCCTATGGTGCAAAATGACAAACATCAGAACACCCCACTTGCAAACTTGAAGTATAAGCCTCAAAGGTCCCCCAAATCAGTACTGCAGACTGAGAAAAGCAGCAATTGAAGAAAGCAATGGTAGCCCCTTCTAAAATTTTATATATATATATATATATATATGAAATTAACTTACAGTTAGGAGCCCTTTACTTTGCATTGCTCCTCCCCACTCAGTTCAGACTGTATTTCAGGAAAAACATAATGATTGTTGCTAATAGTTGGATCTAATTTATAAGGAGCTGAGAGGAGACAATCACAAGAAAATGAGATAGATAAACTTCAACTGGAAACAATAGGGATCAATTATGACATAATCGCAGCCCAGCTTTCCAGGACTCCTGAGATACTATGCCTTCCTCTTCATTAATCAGAGATAATCCAGAATTAGGGTGTTTAATTATTTGCAGAGATTCTTTTGTACTTTCTGCCTCTAAAAGAAGATGCTGATTAGCAAGTATACAAAAGCTTTCCAGCTCCAGTCACCCATTGCATTTAGAGCAGGATTTTTGGCTGCAGTGTCGCTGTCATATTGAAGTCTTCAGTCTCTTCAGGTGAAATTCACTCCTGTATTGAGGAACCTGCTGGATCAGTAGAGCTGTGTAAAGGCTGTGTAATGAAGGGAGCAGAAGGCATTTATCCTGTTTAATGCCCAAGATGCTAATGGGGTACGTCCATTGTTTCCTCCTACTGCTTCTGGTAGGTTTTATGGTAACAGGACAAATGAAAATTCAGCTTTCAGCAGCGTATGGTGGCAAGGGAACAGCAGAAACTCTAACCCTTCAGCTCTTTTATTTGTGTGTTCAGTGGGATGGCTTCTGTATACAACACCAAATGCGTATATAATCTTCTTCCTGCCCCCAGCTCAGAACATCACCCACAGCTTCAGGCAAGGCTCACGCAGCTTTCTGGCTGTAACTGTGGTGGGAAACTGGGACCTACCTCCTCAGAGCAGTGCCTGCATCAAGGTAGGTGGAGGATTTCGAGGCTCACCATAAGGGTACCTGCTGGAGCTCCAGGTAGTGGGCTGGGTAGGACTGAAGTCTTTGCAATCTCATTGCTATCTGACACTTAGATAATCTGCCTAAATCTCAATTTAGGTGGAATTTAAGCCTTCTGGATCTTACCCAAAATAAGTAGCTCATAAGTGAAGTGTGTCACATTGGTTTCTAGCAGATGGAAAACATTACAGACTGGGAATATCTTTGTGGGAGTTGTGGCTCTCCTGACTGTCTCCTAAGACAAGGGCACTACTCTTAACTTTTCTGTTGGATTGACTGCTCTATGTGTGTGTGTGTGTGTGTGTGCGTGTGTGTGTGTAAATTAGGAGCTTCACATTCTCAGTAAATAGCACCAGCAAATGGAAGCTGGTAATATTAACTCTGTCAAGGCTCAGTATTGATCCTGAACAGCTCAGTGAAATGCAAGCCTGAGACTGCAGCCCGCTAGCACTAATAATTAAACTGGTTAGCAATATGGAGCTGCCACTCAGATTCAGGCTTATAATGAAATTGTTGAAGAAAAAAAAAAAAGAGAGATAGAGCAAGAATGAATACAACTCTGCAGGTTGGGTCTCCTTTGGTACCAGTTTCTTACAGATCTCAGTCATTATTGCCTTTATTATTACTCAGTTTGACTCCTTTGTCATTAGATTTTATTCTGCACAATTCCAGGGGGAGGCAGATGGACATATGGCTTTTTTTTTTTTTTGCTTTTCCCCAATTTACTGAGTTATTCAGTGAATGGCTCATTTAACTGCCTACCGTTACGATGGCTGAAGTTCCTGTAGGTCAACCCAGCCTACCAGCTTTCAGTGGGGCAGTCACCTTCTTTTGGTGTGATGGATCTAACATAGCCAAAAAACAGTAGCAGGGTGCCCACAGTTTGTTTTCAGGCATTTGTATCAGGAAGATTGGGCTTTGCTGACTTGCATCAAACTGGTCCCTGCTGCCCTTTATTGCCAGTGTGAAGTCTCTTTCTGCCAGCAGTGATTTTATGGAATAGCAATATCTTTCTCCAGTGTATCACTATGGTTTGGATTTTTCTCCTTCCTGTTGCAAAAATATGCTGGTTGATGTTGTCACATGTCAAAATACCCAGTGAGATATGAACTGCATCAGCAGGACTGGTCTCTTCCCTGGTGCTGCACATTCCAGCACAGTTTATGATATATTATACGCAGATCAATATTTAATGGACGCATTATACTGTCAAGAGTAGAGGGCTTCCTATTCAAATTGAAGTTACTTTGTCTAGAAAGTGACTGGAAAAAAAATGGTCCTGATATTCAACAGAGCAACATTGTTCAGACACCTAGGCTGTAGAAAAGGATCCTATGTGCTATCCAGGTAACAATCACTGTCAGAAAAAATGGCAGGAGGAGATAAGGCGTCTCTGTTTGAATGTTAAGCATTTGCACATTTCAAACAGCAAACACCCAATGAGCGTGTTTAAATCAGCACCTGTACCCTTGCAATTTTGACAACTGATCGGTGTATATCTATGCAAAGGCCAATTAAAGAAGGGGAAGACCAGGGGCTGGTGGGTGGGAAATAAGCCAAGACAGCGGAGGTCTGTATCTGGCTCTCCTACTAACCTGCCATATGGCCTCAGGAAGGCATTTTCTTCCTACTGTTTTTCCCCTTATCTTTACCTGCCTTATCTGCTTAGACCCAGGCTTCTTTGGGGCAGAGCCTCTTCCCTAAGGGATGGCTCTCCCTATGCAAGTTGGAGCTTTTGGACATTACTGTGAGACAAGTAATAATATCTTAATGAGGTGTCAAATGAGATGAGGTAGGAACTGGTGAGTCAAGATGTGAAACAGAAAGCTTGACTTTGCTTAAAGAAAGGATGAGCCTATTTCCTGGGGACAGAAACTCCCAACTTTCCCAGGGCAGGTGAGGAAGAAGTCTTGCAAGGATGTGAAGGCCTTGAAAGGTGTTCAAAGGGAGGCTGTGCCCTGCAAGCTAGCTGCAACAGGGGTGAGTTTGTATGCAGAAAGACAACTCATCAGGGCCATCTGTTTTTAAGTGCAATTAGCTCTTTGTTCTCATGCGTAAGTAGAGAGTGACCTGCAAAGAAATGTTCTTTCTTGGCAAATCTGACCCTTCCTAATGTAAGAGATGCTGTCCTGATAGCCACCTAGCGAATGGGAAATAATATGTACACAAAGACTGGGTCTAGCTTGAAGCTAAAGCCACAGTGTGTCACAAGCCATCATCTTACCTTTGCTGTTGCCATCGGGTCCCCGAAGGATTGTGCACTCCTCGATGTTGCCAAATGCCTCGAATAGCCTGCGCACGTCGTCTTCTGACTGCTGCTTATTGAGCATACCCACAAAGAGTTTTCTGTCTTCTGGAACAAAATAAAGAGATGCTTACCATATTTCAGGAGGGATGTGAAAGCCAAGATGGCTCAGTATCACATACAAAAGAAACAGTGATTTCTTTGAGGTGACATGTTTCAAAAGCTGCTAGTCATTTCAGGTGCCTGGCTTGAAACACCTTAATAGCACCTGATTTTCAGTGAGTACTTGAAAATAATTTGGGAATTTCAAAAAAAAACCCAAAAAACCAAAAAAACAAAAAACCTCCAAAAACATAGAGACAAATAAAAAGTTTTAACAGCTTCTGAAAATCTAGAGTCTTCCAGATCAGCTCTTTCTGCTCAGTTTTTGCAGTCAACTTGCAGGAACTGAAACAACAGCATTGCTTAGACTGCCATCCAAAAGGAATGTAGATAAAGATGGCATATGTTATTTTTCAATTGGACTTTATTTCTATAAGTTAGTAGCCCTCTTAGTGCTATATAAATTTCAGAAAAAAAAATGTTTAACATAAGCTGTTTTAAATCAGGAATGAATTAAATTTAACAGAAGCCACAGCCTGTAAATGGAGATTTGTCATTCATACCCACTCACAGACACATACCTACAAATTTGGATCAATTTTTTTATATATATTTAAAGTTCACTTGACATAAGCCAGAAGTTTTTGAAACATATATTGTTTTTTAAAACAGAAAGTTAACTTATTTGAACACTAGTCTCTGAGATAGATCAAGTAGGTGCTATTTCATGTGAAAGCAGAATGTGGTCTGCAGGTAGATAATTGTATTTTGAATAAAGAAGGCTGTTTATACTTGGACTTATACCAAGTAGGGAGAGCTTCAGTCCAGAAGCCGAAGGAAAGAAACACCTTGAGAAAATGTTGGTGAAAATAGAGAGTAAATCGATGACCACTGAGTTGGTATAAAGGTCTCCGAGGGCCCTGAGTGATGCTTCTAGATCAGGTTTATGTTAAAAGGGTCGTGACTAGTACTACTACACCATTAAAAAAAATAAGAAAAAGAAATTTACATAGTTTACATCGTGTATGTAAACAGGCCATTTGCACATGATTCATAAATGTCTTATTTATCATTCATTAAACACTATGTAAATGTGTGAACCAAGAGTTTTTTTTTCAGAGCAGTTTACAGAGCAGATGTAACCAATTTGAATAAATATATGTAAATAAATAAATAAATACTTTGATTTTTTATTTATTTATTTTTAATGCACATGAACCTAAAGCTGAACAAAACATTGGTTTGCAACAACTCTTTTCTGGCTGACTAATTGGGTGATTTATGTCAGTTTTGTTCACCGAGAAATTGTTGGTGTAGGCAATCTGTTCTGCTTCAACCAGTGTTTGATCAAAATTTCCCTCTCCAAGATGCACCTGCAAATTGGCAAATCACTTTATATCCTTGGATGAGGATAATTTTTCATGCAGTGGGTATCAAGTGAGGATATTAGGAGCTTTCAGTCCTGCAGTGGAGTTATCCACATGAACTAGAAGTGTACTGCCCCTAAAAAACAGAGAGTTATGTTGCCTTCAGTTAGGCTGCTGAAATGGTAGGAAAAAAAATAGGTTGAGGCTACATACACATTTCTGATAGGGGAGAAAAAAAACAAAGATCAAAAGAAGACTTTTAAGTGCCATGAGAGAAACTGTGGGATTGCCTTCCGATAGACAAGCTGAAAGCAAGAAATTTGCCTACTTTATGATGAACTGATTAGTTAATGAAGGGACTCTCTGAGGTCTTTGCTGGCAACACAGAGGTCAGGCTTCAATGATGCATGAAGCCCTTGCTAACCCTGCGTAGATTGTCCCCACCTCAAGAGAAGCAGCTTTGGACACCTCAAAGGCTCATTTTCTGAATGGGTACATCTGAGAAATAAAAATGACATTGGCAATTAAGCTCCGTGAAGTGACTATGAGAATTGCATCTGGGAAACCTGTATAATCCCCACAGGATTTTTTTTTCCCCAAAATGTTCTTGCCTGTGTTTTGTTGAGTCTTTTTATAAAGGATTTGAGCAATCTTAATCCTGTAATGTCAAAGAATGGACTAAACAGTCAAAATGCTCCCTGCAGGGAGCAGTCATTATGGGTCTGAGGAGCCTCCTGCATTTCTCTTTCCTTTTAGGCAAGGGCGAAACAAAGTCTTGGAGAAAGAGTTGAGCCCAAAGTCTAACTGGTTGTGCAGGTATTTGAGGAAAATTGCTCTGGAGAATGAGAACAGCTGCCCCGGAAAATGGGAGACATTTTAGGATGGGGGCAGAGGGGCAGGAACAAGCTGGGAACACAAGCAGAAGGCTTTGCCTGGAAAGCTTATATCTAGTAAATACTTCCAGTGTCTGCTATATTGTACTTTATACAGTTTCCTCTCTCTGAAATGAGCTGTATCAGCAAAAACACTCCTATAGCAGTGTAACTGTATTTTCACCAGGCCTTTTGCTAATATAAATGTATCATTAAAAAAAAAAAAAATCACATCCCTCCTCTGTCAGCAAAACTATCTAGCGTGGAACTGGCCTGAAACTGCCTTGTCTGGTTTAGTTTATGCAAAGCTTAAACCAGGTGTGTTAGGAACCGCTTTATTTTATTTTATTTTATTTTATTTTATTTTATTTTATTTTATTTTATTTTTTCCCCCTCTCCTCTTTCTGCATCTCCCCAGGACACCGGGAGGGGTGACACCTGTCCCCGGAGCCGGCTGGCAAAAAACACTGGCTGCAGCTGGGGCTGGTGGCGGTTTTGTGAGCTGCCCACAAGGTGGCCATCTGACCACCAGCAACAGCCTCAGCAGAGGGCAAGGACCACCTTCCCAAGGTGAGGCTGGTCCTGCCACTCCAGCGGAGGTAGCTGGAAGGGGACCCGTTCCCAGCCCCGGCTGGAGATCACCTCCAGTGCCGTCTCCGAATTGGGTGCCCTCTCTCCCTCCTGGAAAACCGTGCCTTGGGCTGTCAGGGGAATCATTTGTCACATCCGCAGTCTCAGAAATCTACACCACACACTCAGCTGATAAAAAATGAGTCAGTTTAACAAGCTTTTTTCTCTGAGATGTTCTTTCAACAAAATGCTGGGTTTACCTTTCACATCCCAGGCCTGACAGGGAGCTCAGCAGCGCGTTTTAGCAACGGATCTTGCATGCCTTGGGTGGGAAGGTACAGGGAAGCTGGCCAGCAGCTGTGACTATTCAGCAAGTTTCTGGTCTTGGCTAATGAGTTTCTCCCTTAACGGGTTTATGTGGAGCCTTTCGCACTCTCAGCGCCCCCCCCCCCCCCAGATCCGCTTTGGCAGATCCTGAACAAAAGGTCGACACACGATGCACCACGGCAACTACTTTGACTCGGTCAAATATACCTGAACAAGGCGTTGAAACTGCCAGAATGAAATGAAGAGCGGATGTGCTGGTCTCCGTGGGACCTGTCTGCACGTGTATGCACACCACAAACACTCTACCAGGCTTGCCCAGCATCCTCTAATGAGAGCAGAGTTCAGCACATTGCTATACTATCATTTAGGCCCGATGGACTTGGTAGCTACATGCTACAGAAACCAAAAGTTTAGGCTGCACACAAGCCTGGAGCTGTCCCGGGGTCCTGCCGTCCCTGAGCTCTGCCTGTCTATAGGGTGTAGGACCATGTCCACCTGTACCACCCTGCTGAGTCCCATGCGTCCTCCTCCTTCAGCAAGGGACTGTCCCAAACTGTCACATCACAGGACTCACATCTTCAGATGCTGAATTCCACTGGGAAGACTTTGTCCCTTGTGCCCTCCATGGCCACGGTCAATAATTTCATCCCCATTTCAGAATCTGGAGACTCAGAGGTAAAAATCCTTCAGCTAAGACCAGGGCACCAGAGCAATAGGAACACACAATCCAGAAGGAGAACAGAAACATCATGGTCAGGTGTGGAACAGAAGCACAAAAAGAGGCCAGGGACAAGCCCATGGTCTGGGATACCCCCAGTAAGAGCTGTGGTCATGACTATGTGCTCTAGCCTAAGTCAGTCTAGGCACCCTCTGTGGTCAATGGAGAAAGAGCCCTCAGTACCATCCGGTGCATCTTACACAACCGAGGTGGACAGCCCTTGAGAGAAGCCTCTGTCTCAAGGGAAACTGAGACAACACTTTACGCGGCCTGTCTAAGGTCAGGTATGATGAAACCCTACTCTACACAGCTTCCTCAAAGCCACACACGAGGTGGTGATTCACATTTCTTGAGCGCTTCCCCTTTGTTTTTGTCTGGGCCTGCCAAAATTTCTGTCTATTACACATACCAAAGTGACAGTTTCTGTTTTTATCTCATGACCAAATTTTACTTTTCAGTGAAGAAACCTCGCTAGTCTGCCTGAAGAGACAGCCCTTACCCCAGCAGCAGTCCGAGCAGTGACACTACCCTACAGCGGGGTGGCTGAGCAAGGTGTCCACCTAGGCCTCTTCTCCCCACATTTTCATTTTCCCTCCTCAGTCCTTCCCCACTACCTGCATCCATCCTGCCTGGTTGGCCCAAGGATCTTCTGGGCCAGGAGATAATTATTTCTCTGTGCTATTGTGCCCAGAAGAGCTCCGGAGGTTTTTGCTGATGCACCATGAGGCCCTCACCATGAGTGCCCTGAAGCAATCCCATAAAATAAAAAACAAAGTTCATCTGTTTTTCCACAGCACAACCACAGCAACAACAGCATCCAGCACTCCTCATCCCTCCCAGGAAGACAGAGAGAGAAAGGCCTTAGCGATGGCAAACCAGAGTCCCCAAAATTTCAGACACATTCCTTGGTGACATTTCCAATATTTCCATGAAACTAGGCCCCCCTTTTGCTCAAAGCCACAGTGGCTTGCTCGAGTCAGGAAAAACTGGCTGCAAGGCACAGTTGTGAAGAAACGTAAGTTGTCAGATAAATATACAGTGTCTATAAATCTCCCTGGCTGTGTTTATATGAAACCTCGGCACCTTCCCCAGTGCAAATAGGGGTTAAATTATTCCCTGTTCTATTTGTATTTAAATGTTATGTTTCTATGATAAGCGTAAGGCAGAGGTGTCAGACGGGCCCCGCGAAGGAGATGGCACGCGTGAAAGGTGAAATAATAGAGTGTTGCAAACCAAGTGCTGGGAGAAGCCGGGAAGGGGGGACACGGGATGAGGGGGAGAGGAGGGAGGATGGGCACTGATTAAAGAGACAGAAGGGACAATGAGATGCAGGATGTTTGACCCTCTGCAGAGCAAAAGGACAAGAACAAGAATCACAGCAATTGCGGAGGGACTGGAGGAAAATTAGGGTCACTCAGAGAGAGACATGACACAGGTTTGTGTTTATCCAGATAGCTCTCGCTAATGTATGTGTGTGCGTGGGGGTACATTTAGATAAGAGTATATAAATATACGTGTGTTCTTGTATTTCTCATGCAAGACAAAGAGGTTGAATCCTTGTATCAGGAAAGCAGAGCCCAGCCTTACCATCTAGAACGGTACATCCAAGGCCTTGGAAATAAAGAGGGACACGTCTACCACCTTCATGGCCTGGGCCAATCAAGAGGGTGAACCATAAGATCATCACAGTTCCTTCTAGCCATCAAACCTCTTATTCTAAAACCCATGAGCTTCCCTAGGATTTTATCCTGAGTTCATTGCCAGGGCATCACACACAGATAGTGTGCTTCTACGTGGAAGAACAAAACTTGCGTTCGCGTATTTTTGTAAGGGAACATGTGTCTCCTACAAGCACGTGATACTCACTGGAGCAGTTCTCAATGCTTTTTGGTGTTTTAAGCATCTGACCCAGGTTGCTGCATGGCTTCATTTCAGGAGGGATACCAGACACTAATTAATGCCATTATTCATTTATATAGTTAATAATTATTTGTCCCTAATGCTATTCCCCTCTCCTCAAACAGTGCTTTCACACACAGTGAGGGACCAGCTGGGATCTAGGTACTGGCAGGGCCCTCAAGCTTATCTCCTCAGCACCATGAAAGAGCAACCAAGCAGCCCACAGGTGTTTTGTCAGCCAGGCATGGGTAAGATGAAAATGATGGTGCCCCAGCTTGCGTGTCACAGCTATCAGAGAGGAAGCAAGAGGCAGAATGGATTTTCCTTGTGTTTTTTTTCCTGTCGCTCTCCCCAGCGATCTGTCTGCAGAGAGGAGATGGTGTTACAGGGTGCCTGTCAGTATGAGACAGACCAGACTACCACGTAGTAGGGTCAGGAATGTGCCAAAGCCAGAGAGGGGAAAAGGAGAGAGAAACGCAGGATATTTCTGGGGAAACTGTTCTGGGCAGGGCACCCCTGAAGCTGTGTTACCTTGTAGAGCTGGACAAGGCAGCAGTGTCAGGCCAAGGAAGAAAAAAGGAGCTGCAGAGTGGAGGAGTGAGCCATAGGCACCCCCAAACATTACCAAAGCTTGGATTGCGATCCAGCTCTGAACTGAAAGTTGCTGGCTCAAACCCATTCCCTTCTTGGGCTGCAGTCCCCAGAAAGCCCCACTCCCCTCAACCTGTGCTAATCAGGCGGATCGACAGGCTAAAAGCAGGGCATTTCCTGCGGCCTGGGCTGCACACTCCTGTTGCCATTTTCACAGCAGTCCTACAGCTCTGTGATGATGATTACAGCCCTTTCCACAGGGGAAGCGATTACGAATTCTGTTGTAGCTAATTGTAAATTAGCTAATTATCTTCTCCATGGTACCTTGCTAGAAAATACATGAACCTTGTAAAATAGAGGTGTTTCAAAAATTAGGATGGGGGAAAAAAACAACAACAACAACCAAAAACCCAGCCCACTCCAGAAACAACAAAAACCTACCACTACCTAACTTCAAACAATAGCAACCAAATCCTCCTTCCACCTGCATGGGCTTCTACTTCCCCCTTTTTCTTCTCCCCCTCCCTGTATCAAACAACACCCACAAGGGGCTAATTCTGCTGCAGGCTTTAAAATGTTTGCTGAGTTCACCTGTTCCTTGCAGCTGGGTGTTGTGGGGCATCCCTAATCACATCTTAGCAGGAGTGATTTCTTTGCACTGATCTCTTCCCCTCCTCCCTCCCTAGTTTGGTTTTACTTAACAGATTCTTTATATCCCATACGTTAGCAGATATGATTGCACAGCTGCCAGTTCCAACTGCTGGAGACAGAGGCTTTGAGACACCCGGGCTAGAGAGAATAACAGCTAATCTGAACAGCTGTGTGGTGGGGACAAGCGCAAATGAATATAAGCCCAGGTGTGGGAGCATAATTCTCCTGCACAAAGAAGGAAGCTTTATCCCACAGGTGTGTTACTCTCCACTATTGCATCTGAAAAACTTAGTTTGAAGGATTTCTCTTATTTAATTGTTTGGCAGCACTCTGGGCCTTGACTTGGACGTGGATCCTACATACAGAGTAAATGAACAGCTGTACAAGAGACAGAAGGTCTGTCTAGCTCAGTATGCTGCCTCTGACAACGGCCAGTTGTGTGTGTCTGGGAATGAATATAAAAACAGGGTAAGCAGTTTTGTTAATCCCCTAAAATATTCTCTCAGACTCCAATGTTCTGCAGTTTAGGGACTTCTGGAGTCTGAAGTAGTGTTTTTATAGGTAATAGCTCTTTATGTATTTTTCTTTGATGTAATCATTCAGTTGGCTTTTGAACCCATGCAAACTATGAGCATCCACAATATCCTGCAGCAAGATGTTCTGCAGCTTAATCATGTGTTGTGTTAGGAACAGTTTCCTTTTGTTTATTTTGAACATGTCATAGACTAGTTTCAATTGATAGGCCTTAGATCTTGTTTTGGAAGAGAAATCGCTCCCCGTTCAGTTAAGGAAGAGAGAGAACGCATGAAGATACACAACAGCTTGGCCAAAGCTCCTTTCTGTACGTTTCAGACTGGTATTCAGAACTCCTAGGTCTCATCTCAAGCCATGTTATGGATATTATGGAAGGCACAGTCTCTTCTCCCTTAGGGTGATTTGTTATTCTTGGTAACAAAGAGATAGATGACCATGTAGTTACTGTCAAAAAATATCTACAATACATCTCCGCCAAAAAAGCCTCTGTGGAGATATGGTCTACCCAAATCACCCAGTGCAAAAAGCAGCCTCAGTTTCCCCATTTGTAAAATAAATAGAATGGTGCTTTCACCAGGCAAGATTGGGCACTGCTGAGGTTCTTCGGTGTTTGCCATGAGCCAGGAACTTAGGGAGTTCTGGAAATAATAATGAATGGCAGATGACAGACTGGTGGTCAGATCACTGGACCCTCTGATGGTTTCTATCAGATCTAAGTGTTGTTACCCAATGAGGCTCCCCCAGCTGCAGGCTCATGCAGTGGAGTCCATGGTGGGGGTAAGTCCAGGCAGGGTTTATGCCTGAATGAAAAGCCCTGCTTCTGCAAATGGCAATGAGCACGGATCTTGGAGTGGTGTGATCCTCAAACAGTGATCTAGGTACAAGCATCCAAGAGAACACAGATGTTGGCTACTGTGCCCCAAGAGTGACTGGAAAGAAATATAACATGTTGGAAACTAGTGAACCCAAGGACTATGTTTAAATATGCTTGAGCCTGTTCAGCTTTGGGGCCCACATCCACACTCTTATCCTATCCTATTTTACCCTATCCTGTCCTGTCCCAACTGCCAGAACAGAGAAATCTGTTTGAGAGAGTATTGGAAGAGGTCCTTGGCCAACACTAACTGCTAAACCATGCCTAGAAATCTTTGGTAGAGCAGGCAAGTGAGCAGCATGGCTGAAGTGCAGAGCTGGGACAGAAAATGGAAGGACATATAGAAGAAAGTTCAGATGAGAGGCACTAACACTATCTGGGCTTGGCTGGCCTTCACACCTGTGGCAAGGCAGACTTCTTGTCTACCTGTACTGAAGTGAAATCCAAACTTACACCTACAGCCTCATTTAGACAGTTCAGATAAAACCACACTCAGGCTTCCTCTAAGTAGACAGATACAGGATAGGTTACGGACAATATTTGGGCAATAGGCCAAGCAAACCCTACGATGAAGAAATACCCTAAACAACTGTTTTAACAGCAGAATCTCCTTGTATAATTGAGAATATTATAACCGCAAGACAAATATCAGCAGTTCTGACTGGCTGAACAGCACTGTAACAGCTGTCCATTGCCAAGAGATGCAATTCCCTGTGTAGATCTTAAATGACAGGTTTTATGGTATTTGGTATAGAGCTGGGAACACAGCTCACAACAGCCCACTTTATTAGTAGCCGTTGCTTTAGCAAAGTGGGTGATGAGTACAGTCTAAGACCTGGTGTCATGCAAAGCACAGAGACTCTACCTGATTTGTCCCTGGCATGTCATAATTCTTCCGAGTTTATTCATTAGCTGGAATACTTTTCTGGATTCTTTCTGAGAATGATTCCTGTTGCAATGTTTTTTGAGAGAAGATTTAGGAGTCAAAGCCTGACCTTTCTAAATTCCATGTATAGCTAAAACACGCTCTTTTCTCTTCTCCATCCCTCCACAATAGGATGAATATCTGAATTCAAATTAGCTTTCCAGTTGTGAAAAAAGTTGCACATCTTTCCCTAGATGTTAGCAGCCTATGCTTACAGTTCCCATTTTCTGGGAACAGCCCTGGCCACAAGCTGGTACACCAGAATATTCATGGGAGAAAAGTGCCAAAAGAGAGCTAGCATCGTAGTACGGAGGTGTGCAACTCTGCTGTAACTAAACTGTGCAGGACTTTCCATGACTGCCTGGGCTTCTTCCTCCTGGAACAGTGTGGATGTCTCCAAGGCCCAGCCTGATGGATTTCCCACAGAAGGAGGTGAATGAGAAGACTGTCTTGTACTATCAAGTGACACCTCGAATGAACACTGAATTACATCACACTTTTACACTCATCTTTCGGAGACAGCTCAGATTTGAATACAGCTCCTACGGGAAGTTCTGGGGAATTTAACACATCTTAATTCCTATGTGTAACATCCCTTTTTACTCTGTTGCAACACAAGACTGGGGCTGAGCCTTAAGGGCTGTTTGGTTTTCACACTCATTCAGAGCAAAACTTAGAAGATTCTTGACAAACTCCACAGGGTCAGTGGTGTCAAGGCTGGTATGTCAGGAAAATAAGTTTTGATTCCTAAACTCATCTCACTGGTGACCCGTCAGGGCTTTGAAACTCTTTCCAGAAGCCTAGAAGGCCATGACACTAGTCCATGGTAGTACTCAAGCCTTGAGCACTGAGGACTGTTGGAACAGCAAAGACATGGGAAGAAAGGGGGGGGTGGGTGGGAAGGACGTATTTTTTCTTGCAGGAGCTGTGACGACATTTCAGATCAAATTAAACTTCAGTTTTTAAAGACTTCAGTGGAGGTAATTGAAACACTTCCTCACAATTGCCTGAACCTAAGTGTTATCTCTTTTTTTTCTCTGTATATCATCCCTTTTCCCCCAAGCCTGAGACAGCCCTGCACGGCCACAGCCTCCTTAATATTAAAGACGGTGATTAAATGGGATTCGCCAAAAGACAAAGGGCTGAAAACCTGCCAATTGTTAATCCCTCTTTCGCTGTGCTTAAAAATTCCATTTCCTTCATTTGAAGAAAGGTGGGGGGGGAGAAAAGAGAATTATACGCCTATGTCTAATTTAAATTCTGGCGTCGCGGGTCCTGTTCCCTTCTCCCTCTCTTGACGTCTGAATATATTCCTTTATTACCATTATTACAGCTTTCTGATTGCATTAAAATTCATCCACACGCTTCTCTCCACATTCCACTTTTCTTTTGCCAGTTTTTTTGCTAATTCCCTTTTTCTCTCCCCCCTTCCCTCCCCACTTTCAAATTATACAGAATGTCATTAAAGATCTCCACAAAATGCCTCAACTCCTTTCTCTCTTGCTTTTATAAACTTGCTGGCTTCCTTCCTCTCCATCCCTTCGTCTACAAACAAAGAAAATGAAGAGGGAGAGGCAAAATAATATGGTAATAATAAAGGAATCCAAGCAGCGTGTCTCATAGGTCTCAGTAACACCCTTCCTACATCATACAGCTCTGGGCCTAATGCTCACTTCAGTTATGAAACTGTATTTCACACAGAAGTTCTGTGTATTATTTGTTTGAAGCTTGTACCTGGAATCTTCAGCTAAAATCAGAGCGGAAGTGTGGCAGGCTGTGTATGTAAGCATGGAAAGAGATAGTCCTGCCTGTAACTATAAGCAGAAAAATAGGAAGGTTGGAAGTAGAGTATAATTTCATCCTGCTTTACAGAGTGAGAGCTGAAACCTTGTAAGGATTTGCCTATGGAAGTGAACAGCGGAGCTAGGCATAGAGTACGTAGGCCCAGTTATAGGTGGTTACTTCAAGACCTGAACTTAAATGGGATCAACCCTTTGAATTCTTCATACATCACACTGACTGCATATGCATCTTAAAAGTGCCATTTTATCCACACAAGACAGACCACCCAGAAAGAAGATGTATCTTTGCTTAAGTCAGCCCCCTGGATCTAGGTAGAAGTCCCAATCTGGGGATTTTGTACGAAAAATGAAGGTGAGAATTGGACCCTATCCCTATACAGAATGCCATCTCCTTTATAGGCAGCTAAACTACATGGTGAGGGCAGGTACTTAACACCAGTGTGGTCATGTTAGGGTGACTGATCCCCCTTAACTGTCCTTGTGACTGTTCCTAGCCCAGTTGTGAGGACCAAGCTGCTGCTGTGAGTCTCTTCTGTTCACTCTTTCCAGTTCTTCATAGGGTGCCTAAGTGGTTTTGTGTTTGTTTTTATTATTTTCATTGCTTTCACCCTCAATTACACTGATATAACGAAATGACAGAAACTGGATGAAAAATGGAATTTTCTTTCTATGGGAAATACTCATGTTTCCAAAAAATGTGCTTCCACTTTGAATTGGAGAGGCCAAAGTTCTTGTGAAATGAAAATTCTTCAGTTGTGAAATGTTATAAGGTTTTGTCTCAGAGGAGTAAAAAGGCTTTGTCTTAGTAGCCTCAATATATATATAAGATATAATGCAGAATTGCTGTGGTTTTCAACCAGGCAAAAGAGAGTACATCTTCACATACTATATGAATGAAGTGAAGAAGTTTCTATTACAATATGTTGTTGAAGGCAAAAGTTATCAACTGGCTCCAAAGAGAATGAGACAGGTTACTGGTGACTAGGTCCACTTACTACTATTAAACACAAGGATCCAGATGCAAAATCTTAGAAGGTCCCTGAACCTATGTATGCTGGAAGGTGGAGGGTATTAGGGGAAGAGTGACTCTTTATAAAAATTCCTGTTCTTATTCTTTCTAATGGGCACTTCTGGAGCAGAGGACTCCGGATTAGACAAACCTGGTCCAACCCAGAATGGAAGCCTTATGTTCTTAGTGTTTTAATACAGTACAGACTTGAAACAAAATTAATGAAAACAGTTAAAATGACAGGTTTGTACCTCCTGAAATGAGGACTGAATGCATTAATTTCAAAAAAATGTCCCCTGGCAAAAATCTCATTGAAATGGACCTGTTCCAGGGGAATGTTTTACCTTTACAAAACCACACATTTGGATAGATAACTGTTCCTTTGAAAAGGCTTTGGCCAGCTCAACAAATGACCCAGGAAACAAATGGGATGCTGTCTGGCAGAATCTGACCTGACTTATCTGCATACTCATTTAAACCATTACCCCAAGGGATGTATGCGAAAGAACATTATATTCCAGTGATGCTACACCAATGCTTGGAATAAACATTGGGCGTTCAGAGTTAGAGCTAAAGCTTATTGAAGTTAATGAAAAAGAGTGCCACGGAGTTTTGCAGCCTTTGGATCAGACCCTCAATTTGCTGAACTGCCATTCAATGTGTCCCTACCACTGCTTCCAGTAACACACCTCCCAGGCAGATGCTTCCTCATGCAGGATGGCATATTTGACCCGTGCCAAGCTATGTCTGGTGAGGACAGAGCAGAAGGATAGCAGAGCCTGAATGATGCTCATCACACCTTTGGTGTGCTTCGACTCGGGCATCTGTGTATATGCTTGCATCTTGCCAGGCTTTGTTAATATTTCAGGGTATCAAAAACAATGATGGATTTGTTGTTCTCCCAGCAAAGTCCTGGATGCTGGATTTGTCATTAGGATGCACCTAGATGCCCTCAATTTTTTTTCATTGTATATCTCCCTGAGTCTACATCTTTTCTTAGCCTCCTTTCACCACACCATTGCAATAAGCAACAGAAAAAAAACCCTTTGAAATCTCCAGCACGGGCAAAACTCATCGTTTCCCTGTGCAGATGGGGAGGACTTTCCTGTAATCCTGATCCCAGCTTTTAAAACAGCAGTACAGACCAGTGAGGCAAAGAGGAAAAACTGTGCCAAGTCAGGTGGCATGGCCCAAAATGCCACGACAGCAATGATGCAGAAGTTGTGGTAAAATTTATACCAACACAGCGATGGGCACAGAGGAATCTTTCTTTAGTGAAATCAATGATTTACACACACCATGGCTGGAAGCAAGACCTGCTGGAAGCAACAAAAAGACACCCATAGCTGTGGGATCCTCCACACCCCAGCCTGGAGCCCCCCAAGCACTTTGTCTCTCTGGATTTGGGCTCATTTTGGACTCCGGGGAGAACCATCCCACTCAGCAGATGAGTTGAAGATCTCGTCTCTCGCTGGGGAGAGCAAGATTCCTTTGATGTCACTTAACAACCCACTGCAAACGCTTTATTGAAGATTATTTCTTTCACTCCTCCCTCTCCCCCCCCCAACTTTCAACTCTGACTGTCTTTAAATGCCACTGTCATTTCCATCCGCTGACAGAGCTCTTTAACTGCTGTGCCGAATGGCATTCGCTAAAACCAACTAATAGAGGGAAATGAGGTTAACCTTTAAGAAAGGTGAAAACGAGCCGGGTGCTATGCCAGCAGTAAAGAGCAGTTCATAAACAGGCCTCTTGCTGCAGAGGCAGTTTGCTGCAGGCCCCAGCATTCCCGGTAGCTCCGTCTGCTGGGGGGGAGTTCAGAGGGGAGTTTTGGGAGGCAGAAGGCATGGGACCCCATGATGGCAGAATGATTATGGATGCACAGGTTTTGCAGGACTGGCAGGCTCCCACGCTGCACTGACCGGAGTCCATCTGAGGACTGGGGCTTCGCGAGGTTTAGTTGGCCCTTGTCCGACAGGCCTGAAGAGACGGGCTCATGGCTCTGATCTTGACTGCTGCCATTTGAACTCACAGCAAATTTGCATTGGCAGTAGTGGACTCATACAACGTGTCATCTGTGAATACATACCCACGCATTTACCCACGCTTACAGCAGCAGAGCTGTTCTCCACTGGTTTCTTCCCTAAGATGCAGGGAGATGGGAGTGCTTTGGGCCAAATCCTGTTTTGCCTGTCTCCCTATTCAGTTCCTTCTTTTCAGTGGTCTTCTAAAGTTCCTCAAAGCTCAGTACTATACCACCTATACTACCTACCATCTCCTACTGACTTAAGGCTCTGCTTCAGTAAAGGTGGTATTGCTGGTCTCTCTATAAGCCCCTTCTTGCTCATCTCCTTCTGTATGTAAACAGCTGTCCACAGAAATCTCTAAAGGAGTGTTTTTGTCCTTTCAGTTTCCTTTGAGCTTAATGTAATAATATTCTCCTTTGTCTAGGAGCTGGACAAAATCTTGGCTTTCAACTGCAATGCAGTCCTATGTGCAACATTCCCATACTCGTGCCCTGAGACTCTGTATCATGCAACTCAGAATGGAGAGAGAGTTGCGAGAGCAGAGCACCAGACAGCATGTGCTTCCACACACTAATTGCAAGGAGAGGGGTTTCTCTTAGACTTCAAAGAAGATGAACAACAGGTGGATCTTACAGGAGGGTGCTCAATATCTCACAAATTTGGGTGTCAGAGGAAGGAGATGCAGCAGAATGCCAAGATGGGAATAAGGGAAACGTCTGAGAAGTACTGTTCTGGTGTCAGAGCTAACATCATCTAATTTTAATTAGACCAGAGAACCAGAAGTATGCATCTACTGCCACCAACTATATTAACAATCACTGGCAATATAGGAGTAAATCCATATGAAGTTGGGATGTTGGTCTCCTGTTTCTGGTCAGCTTTCTCCATTCACTTGACACAAGATGCATCTCTATTCGTACAAGAAGGGATTGAGGTAGGTGGCCTATCTTTCCCCCTGCACAATACTGACCATAGTATTGCCTTTCTCTTGCTGTGGCAAATTATCCATGCTAAAAGTACTTGAAACAGGAGACTATACTCCTGGACCAAACAAACAGTAGTTTTAAACCTACACAGCTTCTTGAAACAAGATCTTTAGCAGCTGCAAAACACCAATACATCCATGTATCATGCAATGAATTACTTCTCCCACCAACACAGCCATGACCAGATCAGCAAATATAAAAGCCAGTTATACCACTCCTGCCTGAGATTCCTATCTGAAGAAATTAATTCCCTCATCCAGGGCAAAATCTGAGTCTCAAAAATGCCAGTTTCCTGCTACTGGAATGTCACAGTCCACATGGAAAAACATACCCCTCAGTAGGCTCTTTCCCCCTCAGATCTCATCACCACTAATAATGCTTTTTGCGTGGAATGGAGAGAGAAAGGCTGCACAAGCCAGATTTGAACCTGACTCCGGTCCCTATTGCTGCAATAGTACTGTAACTGTGCTAAGGGGAGTCATCTCTTCCCTTCATCAGTAGCAAGGACTCAGAGACACAGAGACTGAGAGAGAGAGAGAGAGAGAGAGAGAGAGCGAAGGTGCTGTTTTATAGCAACCCTTTTCTGAGCTTGAGAGCTCACTGCGCTATTATTTTCCCCTTTTTCCATCATTTCAGGCCTTTTTGTGTTTCATGTTTGGCCCTCGGCAGGCTGAGAGACGTGCTGACAAGTTGTAACTTTCACTCGGCTCTGCGAGGGCTTTGTTCTCTGCGTGCATGGCACAGACTTGCTTCCTCTTTCAAAATGTGACAGCGAGCGATAACATTGACACAGAGAGCCAGCCCGTGGTCTCGGCACGCTTCCTATGCTAAAGACCCTCTCTAGCAATCTGCCGCATCAGTCAGAAAGCAAAGATGGGCATCACCCAGATAAAAGCTGGTATCAATGACCCCCTATTCTTCCCAAAACTCCCTTCACCCCAAGCTAGTCATAGACCTGTAGGGCTTATGGCCAAAAAGGACTTTTCATGATCCAATCTTTCCTCCTATACGCTGGAGACACCCACAGAGCTATCCTCAAGGAGCCTTCTATCCCACCATGCAGAGGTGGGACCACCATGCCTAAGCCCTTTTGCCTCTGCCCTGTAGGGATCCCAATACTTTATATTTTGGCTAAAATGTGTGTCCCAGAGAGGGGTGAAGTTTTACTAAGAAGACACCAGGCAGAGTAACCATCAGCATCATAGTCACTCTGTTCTAAAGTGTATCTTCTTGTGACAAGAGACTGTCTCTGATTTCTGACTTGAATATGTTTGGCATCACATTCAAATTAGCAAAGTTTCAGAGAAAAATTCAGACTTTCTCCAATAGATTAAAGCGCTGTTTAACGTCTCAGCTTTTCTGCCACTAAAGGTACTTCTGTAAAGACCGAAGTCACTTGGACTTCTCTGAGGCAAGGATGGACACAAAACTTAAGCTTGTCATTTTGAGGCATCTGTTTCATTTATACAAACCTCTTCCAAATCTTTTACAATTTTTTAAAGGCGGACACTAGACTGGATTCAGTTTGTCAGCATAGTCCCTGCCAATGCTGCCCACTAAAAAACCATCCTTGTCCTCCAGTTTCCTTGTTTATACAGCAAGGGGTCCCATTAGACAGTTTTGCCCACCACCATGCTGGGAGCTAATGTTGACTCCCTCAGCCATGCCAACCACTTTTCTAGGTCATTGTCTAGGTACTTTTCTAGGTCATTGTCTTATGAAATATAACCCCTCATATACTTATGAAGTATAACTTCTCATTCTGTAGGCCTGGTTATTTTCTTCATGAGTCAGCTTAGATTTGGTCTGCAGAAACACATAATGCTTCATCCAGCCAAAGCTGGTTCAGAGTGACCTAAGTGACACAGATGACACTGTATCAGAGTCCTGTCCTTACTATTTTTCATTTTGCGTTATCCGCAGATTTTATCAGTCAGGATATTTAATTCCACATCATTCATGACAATACTGACTAGCATCAGAGCTGGTACTGATCCGTGCAGAAGCCTGCTACAAATACCTTCACTCTATCATGCTTCCTCTTTGACAACCGCATTTTGAGATTTGTCCATTAACCCACTACTTAATCCATTTAATAAGGCCCTCTTGAACGCTGTACTCAGCAGGAACTACAAGAAAGTTCCAATTCTAGAGATCCAACCTTTGCAGCTCATGATAATTTCTATTGATAAGGAAAACTCAATCAGACAGTTTTGCCAAGGGGAAGATAGGATCTCAAAGACACATAGCCCCTCTCCCACCTCCCCTTGCCTCTGGATTTGTTCTTCCTCAGAGGTTGAAGAGCAGACCTTCACCTCTGTTGCAACAAGTTCTCTAACACTGGTATTAAAGGAATATTGTATTTTACTAAATATGGGCAATGTTCTCCAGATATTGCCAGAAAAGCTGGGCATAGTCCTTAGCTATGTCTACTCCTCTCTCTTGGTAGTTACTGCTTATTGCCAATTGCTGGCTCAGACAGGTTGTGTCTGCTGTGCATGTGTGGGCATTACCTATGCAAATGTGGTGATTTGACTACCACAGGAAGGACCCTATTCTCCTTTATTATGCCAAGACCCTTGCCACTACTACATCTCTTGGACACTGGAAAGAAATAGCCTTTACAAGATTGCCTCACAGAGGGTGCGAGAACTGGAGAGACCAGCAGCTAAAGGAAAACAAAGTCACAATTCTGGAGAGTGATTCATGCAGGGAGAAACATATGACATTTTTTTCCTTTCCCCACCTCAACATCTTTTTCCTGGAAGCAGAAGTGATTGTATTCAACATACTCAGAGATTTCCCTGCACAGTGAAGCAATGCAAGGCAGGAGTCTCAGTATTTGGTTTCCCTGAAAATTTCTCTGAGCTAGAAACAAAGCCCAGGTCCCAGGTGGGATGACATTTATTTAGCATACATAATGTTAACTACAACAAAGTCAGGGAACATGCACTGAACTCTACCTTGACTGTCTCGCTGTTTAACTATTGGCTTGCTCTGGCTCATTTTTAACCTGTGCCAGCCATCCTTGTCCCATACAGACACCCATACCCTGGGCAGTATGGGTTCAAACCAAGGTGCTCCTTGGTCTTAGAGTCAGGTACTGGCCCTGTCTTTCTTTCATTTAGCAGTGTGCACCTTGTTAGACCAGATGCTAGGACCCAGAGAGAAGAGGTTTGAAGGATTTCGTTAAGACTTTCCTGATTTTGAACAAAACTGCTTTTCATTCTCAGGTTTGCCCATCAATAATCCCCTTAGGAGAAAGACACAACAGTTTGTCCTGGCACCCTAGGTAATGGCCTTAAGTTCAAGAAAAAGGCTTTATCCCTAGTTCTGCTTTTAAATGGGAGAGTAGTTCTGGGAAAATCTCTGTGTTTTCATTGCTCCATCTGCAAATCAAGGGGAATGATTTTGGCCTAGGCTGTTGTGAGATCTAATGATGAAAGAACACGCTATCACAACAATAATACTATAGTAATAATACTGCTCTAACATATTCATTGAAATATTGTCCAAGTAATAGTAGGTAGTGCTGTTAGCCCCAACTCAGGTTTGGGGAAACTGAGGAATGGTGAGGTTAAAGGGAAACATAACCTGGAATAGACTGAAATAGCCTGGAGAGAGCGAAAGAGAATTGTGACTCGCTGCTTTGCAGGTCAAGCCAGCAGAAAACATTGCCATTTCTTTTGGGTCTGTATTTCTCTACCAAGCTTTCAGAGCACTAGTCCCCAGTCCTGACTCCAGAAAGCTCTGCAGAGGCCAGTTACATTATATTAAAGCACATGATTTGGAGTTTGGTTCACTCAGAGGATGTGTGTGTATGTCTGCGTGTTTGCATATGGGTGCATGCAGGGTGTGGGCGTGATTCCCTAAATACATGGCGAAGTGCTTATCACAAAGAATAGACCTTAAAAGGAGTTTCTGAGCTGTAAGTGAGAAATCAAAACCGGGAAGAAAAAAATGAAGCAAAAAGGCAACCTTCCCACCACCACCAGCAACTCAAATCAAACATCAATTGTGTGTGTAAGAAAAAGGCGGCTTTGGAAATACAGGGATAAATGACATTTGTTGTGAAACACCTCCCCCACTCCTTTCCCTAAGTGATTAGGAAATGAGTTGGACTCCAGGGGAACTCCAGGCTGGATTAAGGCAGCCGAAACATTTTCCGGTCAAGCTGCTCTTGGCAGTAGCTTGATTTCCCCTATTAAGTGCCACTGGAAAACAATGCCTCTGTCACCACTCTCCAACCCCGGCGTCCCCACAGCAGCCTGAGGGAGAAGCGGGCAGGTTCCCGCAGGCAGGCAGCCCTTTCACTCTTTCTCATCCCCCAAACACTGCTACCAAAAATGCCTCCCCACCCCTCTGTCCTCTGCTTTAAGCAAGAGCCTGGTGTATGTTGGTCTCTCCATCCCCTGGGAACCTGGCACAGCTTCCCAGCGAGCAAACCTGGGGGAGGCCCTGGAAAAGAGGAGAAACCTATAACCCCCAGGAGAGCACATATGACACGGGACCCTGCAAGGGCTCTCCACGGTGCTGGTTCACTTTACGGAGGAGCCAGGCAGGCAGTGCTGGCAACATCTGGGGATTAGAGGTGGTTGACAGCTGTCAATCAATGTTAATGCAAGTGAGAGAGACCCAGATAAAAGGTGCATCACCAAGAGTGGGGGGTGTCTAGCTTGGGCAGTGGGAAACCAGCTCAAATATTTTAAATGACAGAGAGAGAGAACAGAAGAGAATTTGCTTCCTTGTCTTTGGCAGAGTTCAGACTCCACTGCCATGTCTCCATCCCCATATCCCAATGAGACCTCACAAAACTCACTCTGCACGGTGCCAGATCCAGCCAGGCACTGAGCACTGCCTTGGAGGTGCTGAACAGCTGGCGGGATGGGAACTGCTGCTGATTTACTTCCTCACTGTTGTTTGGGTAAGCAGTGAGGTGGGGAAGGGGGGATGATTGAAAGGAGTGGGGAGAGAAGAAGAAAGGGGGAAGAAAAGATAATAAGAAAGCCCCCACTGCCCTCTGCCATTGTGCTGTTCACTAGAAGGCTCCCTACAGAATTACGCTGTCGTCTTGCAGGAAAGCATGTAATAACTGAAAATACAGTGTCAAAAGGAATTTTTCAGGCTTTGACAGCTCATAAATTACAGTTCGTTGACTTCTTCCTGGGTCTAGATTTAAATTAATAGGCAGGCAGATATATATTTCTTTTGCTCCTTTCTCCTGAGCAGTAGCAGTTGTGGAAGTGACGCAGTCTCTCATGTCTCCATCTCCCCCTTCCCTGCCTCCCTTCCTTACAAGCAATCTGGCCCTGATGCAGATCAGCTCAACTAGCTCTCAAACCCCAGGGGGTGGCAGAGTGGTCCTCCTGACACTGCTCTCCTCAACACATGTACTCGAACCCCCAGCTGGGAAAACAAAGGCAAAAATATTCACTGTTTCCTACAGGAAATTATATCTTTACAAAATCAGGCCCTTTCAGATGAGGAATTTGGCAGAAAACAGTCATAGGTAAGTAAAGGTCAGAGTGCTCAGGTGAGTTGGTGATGGCTTCTGTGTTAAAGGTGAAAGCAAGTGAAAAGAATAGGCCTGTCTTTTAAATAAATCAAAATGTGATGAGCAGAACACTGATGAGCAAATGTGCATTGACCTTTTAATGAAACTGTAGGTGCTCATGTGCTGGATAGTGAGAATAAGGTGCCTGTGCGGATGAATGGATGGATGGACAGATAGATAGACAGTTGCATGTAACGACAAATAAAACACATAGGAGATCAAAGCTCCAGAATATAGTTACATTCTTACAGGGGTTTCACTCTGCCTGTCTGAAATCCCTTTCAAACACTTACATTTGGATGCAATGTTACCCTGCACTGTAAGTCTGCTGGGCTCAGCTGAACAGCTACCAGCATTTTTCTGCTAGAAGAAATTTGGGAAGATGGGAGTTTGTACACCACCTGCAATGCTTTGGTTAACAGGAATGACCAGCACTGCTCTGTCTGCGAAGATCTAGAGTTGGTTGGTGGTGCATCAAAACACCGGGATAGCTGGGGTGCTAGAGAAGACCTGCCTTCCTTTCGTATGCTGAGACACTGATGAGTTTGGGGTCTGTCCATGCTGTTGCTCTGCAGTTCCGAGGAACTCAGCCTGCATCAGAGTGACGGCTGTGAAATTCCTAGGAGGCTAAGGATTTGCAACATGTAGGTAGTAAAATGTGTCAAGAGCTTTTGAGTTCTGCGGTTTGAAAAGGTCTCATGTAAACAGGGGCTATTAATAATTATTAATGGTTCCTGCTACAAGCTGTAGTCTGTAGCTGCCTAAGAAGCTTAGGCGAATATTGGGCTGTGTGCTCCTCAGCTCCTTTGAAAGAGCAGTCCGGATGCATTTGTGTTTGGGAGGGCTGCAGTGACTCAGAGAGCTGGGAGCTGAACGTTTTCCTTGTTTGCCATAGTAACACAGTGAATGGGAGTGAAAAGCACAGAACCAGAAGGAACATGGCTCCTGGCTGCCTTTATAGAGGTGTGTGAAGGGACAAGTGTGATAATCACACATTTGAGCCATTTGAAAGATCTTTGCGCTCTGACTACAGGATGCATTAGCGTTGGCAAGGAAGGGCCTTCACATTGCTTGGAGAAAGCAACTCCTTGCAGAGTGCTGTGGGCTGTGGATTTAGTCACCTCTCAGATCAGTGGTCCCTGTCAGATGCCTTAGCTGTGGTGTTGGGTGAGCTGTCTCGGGGAGCGAGGGGGTCTGAGAGTCTTCCTCGAGCTGAACATGGGAATGGCAAGTCAACAGTCCCAGGTGCTTGCCCTGCAGGGAGGCCTCGTGCAGTGACACAGTAATGATTCCCATCGACCGACTCCACTACAAAATGGCCAGCTGCTGTGTCATAAGTATAATTTGACAAGATTTTGGGGTGTTCCCTGTGTGGTCTCCAGTGCAATGATTGCAACTATGCAGGAGGAACAGAAACTCAATTTCAGTTCATCCAGGAGGAAAATAACCTATTTAGTGCCTAAATTTTCACATCCTGCAGTTATCTAAGCCCTGAGTTTGACTGTTTAAAGTGATGGGCAGTTTGGTGCCTTGAATGGGGAAAGGATCAGGGAGAATTGGGGAGATTTCCTAGACCAGGGAAGAATCCTGGCAAGCATCCACCTCCCATTGACCTCAGTGGGGTCAGGAGTTTCCCCCTTGGTTTGTGGGAGGGTCATCACAGAGGCTACCTGGAGCTCAGCAAGGTCATTATTCCTTTCTGTCGTCAATGGAGCCAAGGAGAGCTCTTCAAAAAGGTGAGCTGGAGAAGAAAAGACAGGTACCTGCACAGGACTGCCCTCTAGAAACCAATTAGTTAGTCTTAGAAAGAAACCAATTAGCTAGGGTAGCTAAGACCTACCCGATTCTCTGCAGATACTATCCTTGGAGCATAAGCAGGCTGATGCCATGTGCAATATGACAAGAACCATCAGTGCGCTGTGCAGAGACGAATTCTTGTCCTTTGCAAGAATTAAGCTGTTCAGAAAAGGGTTAATAATCATTGACTTGTGGGTGAAGCTATGTCAGCTCTACCTAAGGGGTGAAACCCTCTTTCTTGCGGATCTCTCTGTGAGGTGCAGTATCCACACAGCTGCATGTTCCAGTGATTTTATCAGGGGCTGTTAGAAACTTGCATATCCCCAAACGGGATTCTGTTGGCTTGGGGCACAGAGTTTGGGCCTCACAGTGCTTAAGTCTATTAGCTGTGACTCATTTCACAAAAAGCTGTTCTCGGGAAGACACTTCTCTACAATGCATTATTCAAAGGAGAACTCAATAACCAACCAGTGGTGATGTTATCTTTTTTTTTTGGGGGGGTCATTTGCAGTTTAGAAAACTGTGCAGCAATGGATCACTATCAAACCTCAGCCTTTCTCACAGCCTAGCATGTACCTGTATCAGCACACTTTCAATTGGAGTTACTAGAAGAAAGAGTGTAAGTGAGTTCCACATAAATAAATGAGTTCTTCAGCAGAGCTTCACTAACCTGCTGCAGGCCCTTTTGCATGGCTTCCAGACCACCACTGATCTGCAGACCTCAGTAGTGGAAAACTGCTCTCAGCTAATAGATACCGCCACCAGAACAACTGCACTGATGTCCAGCCTGTGTCTTTTCTATCTTAACTTCAGCTCACAACTACTGTTTCCCATCATCCCTTGCTTCTGGCCCCTCACTGGGACTATCTAATCTGTTATGCCCCTACAGTCCTCTGCGCCTTACTCCAACGAATGCTTACCGCAATCCCCTGCTTTACGATTTACAAAACAGCATTTTGCAGAGGACGCAAAGGCAGAAGTGACAGAGAAATAAGGCAACCTTTCAATCCATTTATCAAAGTCCTTGAAGTTCCCATTTCAAGGAAACAATCAGAAACAGAGAGCAGAAAAATTGAATATGAAATCCAGGGCATTTTAAATAAATGGAAAGGTTAACAACAAAGTCAGCTCCCTGTGATGATAATAAGAGAAAATCAGTCCTGAGACCTGTTGATCCTGAATGGATCTTGTTTATTAGAAAGAACCATTTAAATGAGCTGATACAAGAAAAACACCAAAATATAATGTTTATTCATTTCCTGTTTCTGTTTTCTTAATTGAATGTTTTGCTTTGCAGAGTGCAAAAAATGGTTCTAATATTGTGCTGTAGCCAAGTGAGACCCATTTAATCACACTCAGTGGGTCAGAGTCTACATTAGGCCATGCACTGTTGAGCTGCACCTGTATTCCCCTGGCAAATGCATCATTAGCTGGCAAAGCTCATCCTGACATTGCTGAAGACTGAGCAGCACATCTGAACCACCCCACCCTCACTTTGGAAATGGAAATAGTTAATGGAACAATGAGGCAGGAACCTCACAACTGGACTTGGGAGCTAAGACTCACTGCTGCTAATTTACTGCTGCCCATTAGACTGTTTCCCGGCTAAGGAGAAGTTGTTTTCATGATGCTTGTCTGGCATAATTATTTCAGGCATAGAAACATTTAAATAATGAAGCTCAGAAGGTGTGATTTCTCAGCTGAGATCTCATCTATTTAGGTGTTTACAACACATGTGTCATGATGATCTCAGCTTCAAGCTCAATGAACCAATGAGGTTAAGGGGACTTATTCTCCCATGTCTGTGAAATCTGTGAGATTTCTCTCACCTTTGTCTAGAAAGTTTGGTGCTCTCTCTTAGGAACATGACACTGGACAAGCAGGACCACAGGTCCCATCTTCTATTCATGAGATGTTACAGCTCTGTGCTGAAACTAGGCATAAACGGAGCAAGCCCACACCTCTTCTGAAGAAGGAACTGGCTAAATGCTAGGCAGACAAAGGGCAAATAAAATTATTCTCTCCATAGGGGGTTTGCAAAGGAGCCTATGGGGAACGTGGACCTGTTTCAGGAAGAGCCAAGTACCAAACTCTCAGGTTCTGCTGCAAATCTCCAATATTATTTATTATTGTTTGCATTTAATATTGATCACAGTCTCAGAGCCAAATGCCACCAATTTTTAGCTGATACTGATGGTGATCTTCAAGAGAGCCACAGCCACTTAGAAACACAAGTTTCTCATGATTTTCATTTAGATATCCTGCTCCTAATTTCTCACCGACTCCTTTGGTGACTTCCAGCATTAGCAACTCTGTCCCCCTTGCTGGAAATGTTTGAAGTTGCGATGACTGCGCTCAGTTTCTTACAGACAAGCGTGCACAACGACACCCAGAGTTTCACAGCTGACTGTGTTAGCTTATGATGGCCTCAGCCAAGCAGCTGAAGACTGCAAGAGTGAAAGAGCCTGAACTCCTTTTTACCCTTTGGGTTCAGCTCCTCTGGGTCAGGACCACAGGAGACTATGGGGTAGATTACTTTGCCTTTCTGTGACTAAGCAGAGGACTGGTATGCCCAGGGCACTCAGTCTGACATCTCTCACCATCATGAAATGTACTAATTGGGTTTTTGTATGTGTGTTTTTTTTATTTAATGGTCCTCTAGGACACTGAACCTGCATTATGATCAGAAGCTGATGAGTTAAGGATATGGGGAATTAGGCTCAGCTGGGCATCTCTGCCAAGGGCTACAATAGCTTATTATAGCCTGTACAGTATTTCCAGCAAAATGCTTTGAAATCATAGAGCACCTTCTGTGTGAGGGACAAGGAACTGTTTACCATCAAGGAGGCAATGTGGAAAAGAAAGCAGGAAGCTTTTAACCCCTGTCAGTCATCTGTCTGCTTCTCAAACCAAGGCCCAGAAAATCTCCCCCTCTAGCTGATGGGATGCCTTTGCCATGACATAGTCCTGACAGCTCCTCACTCCCCCACCACTGAACCTCTCGATTGCGTGTGTTTGTGTGTGTTTGTGCGTGTGCGTTTAAGTCCAGGCAGTTCAAGCAAAATCTGGCACCACCTACTCAGCACCCCTTTGATAACCAAATGAAAAAAAACAACAACCCCCCCAACTTGTATTAAGGTCCTACCAACCCCCTACTTTCCCACCCTAAGTTGCAGAACAAGTTATTTGCCTTGGCATGCAATGCAAAGGAGTTTTCTCTACTAGAAACAGTTCCGCAAGGACTGTCTGTTTCTGAGACTTGGGAGGAGACAAAATTTCTACTGCACAGGATGAGCGCCAACATCTAATTCAGGAAAATTGGCATGGAACTGGTTTTGGTGTTAGGCTATCTCAAAACTGCCGTCTGCTTCTTTTAGAGCACCTGGTACTTCTGAAAAGCCTGAGCCAAAACAGGCTACAAGATTCAATTCCTATCTTTTTTATCCAATATGGCTTTAACTATTTTGCATAATGTGACCACCTTCATTTCTCCGCTGAGATGTTTCTGCAACCTAAATAAGCACACATGATCTGAAAAGGGATCTGATTTTGAGTCTTAGCCTACCAAAGGACAAGGTAGCAGTAATCTGCATTCTAGAGAAACTTAAAGCCACAAACCTGTGCACATCATCTGGCATCAGATGCAAAGAAACACAGAGTTTAGCAAGGTGTGATGAAAGTAGGAAAAGTAGCAAGAAAGAAAGCAATAAAGACAGAGAATGAATACGAGGGGGGAAAGCTTGCAGCGTTCTGTCCCGCATTTCTCTTTTGGTACAGTGACAAGTTGTGTGAAGATGCCTATGTCTGATAACATGGACATACAGAGCCAGGTCAGAGAACAACTGGTGCTTTTATCTCCTCGCTGGTCTGCTGGCCCACTTATTCAGGGTCAGGCTCTGCACAGACTGAGAGCAAGTCCAAGAAAAGGGTAGGAACTTCTGGGTCTCCCTGTTTTTAGTATTCTGTTGGCTGTGCAGAGTAGGTGGTGTCTTCCAGCAAACTAGAAAACCTCAGTTCTTTTAAGAAAGAGAAGAATAGACAGGATATTTGAAGTGTACTGATTTTCTGTGTTTTTTCTGAATTGCATAGTCACTGCTACTGACTCCTGGGGTCCCTGGAGAATAGAAGTCAGCAGAGAAGTCAGGCCTTTTGAGTGGGCCTGGAAGAGCACAGAGGCAACAGCTGTGCCGCAGGGTACAAGCACATGTTTTTATAACCCCACAGCCAGGCTGAGAAAGGCTCAGGAGCTGTGAGTGGGACGACTTTCTTGTATTTGGTGGACACTGCACTGAATGCAGCAGAAACCTGTGATGCATGTTTGTTGGCAAGGTTTCAACTTAAAGCAAGGTAGGTCATATAAAAAAATGAGACAACCTCAATTTTGGTACTGACTCTAATGCTACAGGATCCCAAGTCTATCTCAGAGGTTTGGGGCAGAGCCAAAGCAAGGCCCTTCTGTAGGTTCAGAATAAATTCAGGTGAGTTGCTCATGTGACTTTTGTACCATATTGTCTTGTCACATGCACACACGCGTACACAGACTCTTGCTGTCTTGTAAACACTCTGGAAGGGATTATGTGCGTTGCAGCATCCTGGTTTCTGTGGAGCAGATTTGGCACATTGTGCAATTTCCCCCCTAGATCTTGGTGGGTCAGAACCAATTAGCATAGCTCTACCCACCTCCCCTGTGGGCAGGATAGGGTGTAATGTAGCCAGGGACTGATCTTGCCATGCAGTATCATTGGGGGTGACACAGCTGAGCCCCTGATGAGATGTTTGCTGACATCTGTCAGGAAGGATCATGGCATGCTTCCCTACATGCCCAGGTGGATTGTGGGTATGCCAAGGGAGGCAGGGGCTCGTAACATTTTGTAATATGGCATTTAAGACAAAAAGGAGTGAGCTGAGGCAGAACAAGACAAATTAATGTGTAATGACAACTGCCTTAAGGAGCATCAGATGTCCAGGGAAAATCAAAAGAATTCTTTCCCCCCAGTCTCCAAAGTAAATTTATCTATCTATCTATATATATACACATACATCTGTGTGTGTATGTGCATATAACAGCAGATTGTCTGCTGGTGCTCAGTGATAAAGGTCCACCGAAGTCGGCGAGTTATACGAAGATGCTTAAATATACATTACCTATTTGTTTCCTGCATGTGTGGATTGAACACAATGACTACAAGTCATGCATGTATATAGGCGTGTGCGTGTATAAATATTCTTATCACTTTATCATAGCTTGAATACAGAATTTTTTCAAAGGTAATTAGAAGGAATGTTAGTCGGGGCAAAGATCAGGAAGAAAGCTTGTGCATATGGATGTGGCAACCATCTGAAGATGTATCTATAAACAGGAAAAGATGGAAGAATTGAATGATGTGACTCATAGGGATTTAACTGCATGTAAAAGAGTGAAATTAAGGAACAGAAACTTCCACTGAATGGCTTCTTGCCAGTGAATACCTGAAACTGGAGAATTGTCTTATAAGAAAGGGGGTGGAAATACCACAATTTGAGAACTTTAGACACAATACAGCTAAAATGCACAATTACGGAACAGATGAAACAGGTGGGGATAAGAACTGGTAACTGCATATGGGTTTCATATGATCAAGCCCTGCTATTCTTTGAAGTTGATTTACAAATATTGCGATGCTTGCAGACTACTCAGTATTGGCTTGCAGGAACTATTGTTTGGATGTAAAAAGTGCGGCATCCTCAGCATATCTACCTGTATCAAATAGCTCAGTGTTCATCCTCTTAATGAAATCAGACTTCTGGAGTGGGATTCGGATTGCAAGTTAAAATACCCACATTTACGTATCTCCAGATAAAATGGCTGTGTAGATTGCCATAATCAGTGGAGACCTAGCTGTACAGTCTGGGGACCCCAGTGAGCTATTCAGCTTACCCTATAGTGGACACCTATATCTGGTCATCTGCATCACTCTCTAGGCCCTACAGGTTGCACTGTCAAAATCTCCATTGACTGTAATGGGAGTGTAGATTCCTAAAGGTAGGTGTTTTAATCTGGAGCTGTGTGCTATCTCTCAAAGAAGCCGTCCTCTATTTCAATGTAATGCTGGTTCTCCTGCCAGGGCAAGGAGAATCATTAGGGTCTACAGTGCAGAATCCAATCTCATAATACCATGCTGGACATCTAAATCTGAGCCTGTCACACTCATCTCCCCTCACAGTCAACAGAGGTATTGGTGCCTCCAAAGGCTAATTCATCTTATCAATACTGCTATCTAAGAAAGGTCAGGCAAACTGTGATCTGCACAAGTGCCTGTCTCTCTCAATTAAGTATAAAGTAAGTTTAAAAACTACTTTAGATTTAATGGTTAATGTTCAGATGGCTAAATTTAGGAGAGATGAATCCCACCCATAGCACGTAAATTAAACACACACATAATCTTTGAGCCCTAAGTATGCCTACGGGTGTGTTCTTGCTGGTAGTCATACAGATATAATATATCATGGTTTATCTGACTCATCACAAACAACCAACACAGTAGAAATAGCCAATATCAAATAAACACCGAGATTTTTTTGTGTGTGTGATAAAATCTACAGAGGTAAAAAAATGCTCAAAATATGTGTCTTAATAATGATCTAAAATTACTGTTCAATGGACCTATAATCTGTTTTCACATAGTGCATAAGGAGAAAAACAAGTGAAAAGGAACTGGGAAAAACTATTTCTTGCAAGGTATTCCACCATTAACATAATATATAACTGTTACCTGCAAAAGAGCTTCCTCAGACAAAGAGTAAAAGCACTCAGAAATGTTGTGATAGCTGGTAAGACTCTGCAGCCCTTGAGTTTTCAGGATATTTTAGAGAAGTAATATTTTGCACATAGGCAGCAGGTTTCACCCGAAGATCTCAAAGCACTTTGTAAATATATATGCGTTAATTAATCTTCGCAACAGCTCTGTGAGGTAAGCACTGTAAATATAATTATCTTGATTTTACAGATGGTGAACTTGAGACTCAGAGCACTGAAATAACTCCCCCAAGTTCACACCGTGAATCAGCAATACCACAGTGACTGGGATCCAGCAGCTCCACTGGTGCTGCTCTTCACTAACCCAGATGACAAAAGTCCCTTTGCTTACGCTAACAATACGCTACATGTGGAGAAAAGAGCTGTTCTGGGGCTTCACACTTTCTTGTTGGTAAAGCATTTTTGACCCTTGGAATAGGGGACATGATAAATGTACACACTATTATTTATTATTTACATGCTTATTAGCATCTGCATTATTATCACCGGAGGAATGTTATCAGTCGATGGTGTTTGTTAGCAGGTCAGATCCTATCTCTAGTATCTAACATGGCCAATTCTGGTGACTGTTTGCTGCCTAAATGGACGTTTTCCTTAACAAACAGCTCTTAAGAAGGCTCAGAAAGCAATCACGCTTCCTGCACATCTTTCGTCTTCATTTAGTGTGACATTCGTGTTGTATTTTGTAAATAATCTGTGGTTGTCCCCACTGGGGAGAAACACGGTTTGATATAATGTCAGCCTGAGCTGAAATTGAGAAAGCTGAGCTTGGCATGAAGGGGAGGGTCTCTCAAGCGCCCACATCTGAAATCTTCAGCCTACTCCTACTTTAATAAAAAGTCAACCTGCCAGCATGTAAATGGCAGGGAACAAAAAGGGATGACATATGGCAAACAAGAGCTGTACTCGGTGGCAATGCTTGTGCGTGATGGAGGTGCTTGGGCTGTCAGAGCTGAGAGGTTCCTCCGAGAGGACCTCCTGGCGTTCTCCTTCTCTCCCTGGAGTCACAACGACACTGTGTGGGGTGGTGCATTTTGAAAACATTACCCTTTCTCACTGCACTAGCTAAGCATTTAAAGAGAGACCGCATGGCTGTTTTCATCTAAGCTAAATTCCTTCAGATTATTCTCTTCTGCTCTGCTTTGCTCCATTCTTTATGTGAAGCCCCTCTCCGTGTTATCCAGCTGCCTGTGTTTCTGATAGTCTGTGCTTTACCAGCGTGTCCTGATTTTTGTTTTTAGTGAAACTTATCCATATTTATTTCTAATAATTTTTTTTCTGCTGCCCCAGGATTGTCAAAGGTATTTTCACCTATTAGATCCCAGTTGTGTCTGTGCAGAGCCCTGGTGCTGGCACTGGGTGTCTGACTGGGAATCTTGGAAGTTCATGCTCTTTCAGAATATTCCCAGTATATTCATGTCAAATGGCGCTGGACCTCATCCATTTCCCTCCGTACATATCAGCTCAATCTCCATAGGAATATTTTAATATTCTCCTTTCTAATGTGGCAGAGAATGAGAAAAGAAAGCCTGCCCCTCTTCCCTCCTCAGCCACCAAAAAGGTAACTGGACCTTGTGAGGGTCCCCACATAGGGGCATTCTGGGCTGACGTCAAAGGCCGCAGCTAGTTCCCATATCATTCCAGCAAGACATCTCCCCTACAGCTCAGGAGCAGTTGCATGCCACATTGCCCCCAAGGCCATTTCTGCAGCGGTCTGTAATGACCCCGCGGCCCCAGCCCCGCACAGACCCCAGGCCCTTTTTCGGGGAAGTCAGCAGGACAGAATCTGTTTGCCTCCCCTTCCTTCTGGCCACCTAAAGACAAACAGAGGAGACACTGGGCTCTGCGTTGAAGGTTAGGATTTGTCCCTCCTTCCTTGCAAATTATTGGTTGCGGAAAGCAGTTGTGTGGGTGGCAAGCCCCGAGAACAGAGGCCGAGGCTGTGAGAGTCACTCAAAGCCAAATCCCGCCTTGGGCTCTCCACCGTGCAGCCCTCTCGAACGCGTGCAGTCCCGGACTCGCTGTTCTTCCAAAGATGCCACGCTTTCTTTTTTATTTTAATATAGACTTAGTTTCAAATCCATCTCTCAGCTGTGCCTGCAGGGAGTTCCCAGCTGAAGCCAATAACAGATGTGTGGGCACATCTGAAAGCAGAACGTGTCCCTGAGCTCCCTCCCGTACACCATCCCGCTGGGGCATGGACTTCGGCTGCCAGGCAGCCACACAGGCTCCCCGAGGACAGCACATGCCCTTTCTACTCAGTTATCTTTCTGGAAGTATACTTAAGGGAGAGGGGAAGATGGAAGAGAGAGAGAAAAAGCAAGAGAAGCCTCCAAAGTCAGGTGAGAGATGACTGCAAGCGCTGTCTGAAGCATAATGCGATTCCTTCCCTGCCATTTCTTCCCTGGGTTTGAAAGATGCCCTGAGGTGGGTTGCTGTATTTGCATAGATTTACTTGTAAAGGGAGAATTTTGCTACTGCGCATATCCTTGTTGATTGCCACATTGTTATGGGCACCTGGGGAGTCCATAAAGAAAAGCAAAGAATAAAAAAAATATATAATGTAAAAAAATTGCAAACAACAAAAGCCATACTGCATTTCCCAGGTAGCCCCGAAATAAGGATGCCTCAGAGAGAAAGCACAGGGGTAAACTTGACACACAAACACAACTCCTGATGTAGCCACAACCCCAGACCTGCCTCATATTCTAATTACCACCTTTGTTTACATGTGTATCTGCTTGTGCAGATCCTTCCAACTACTTTAGCATCATTTCATTTTAGTGCAAATACTGATCATCTAAAGCAGCTTGAAAACTGAACAAGGGAAAAGAAATAGAAAAAGAAAAAATAAAAATCCAACAACCTTCCCAACAAAACATGACAACTATCCACCCCTTCTAAAGAGCAGAGCAATTTCCTCGCTGTGAGCTGGCACGCTGCTCGGGAAGCGGAGGCGCTGCCTGCAATACATGTAGCAGACATTGTTTGCTGGATGTTAGAAAATGCTGCTTCTTGATTGCTTGCATGCAGCAGTGATGCCACAGGACGTTTTGCAAACCTCAGCTCTTTGTCTAAGGGCTCTCACTTGTGACTGGAGGTATCTCAGCCCTGGAGGACTCAACCAGTTCACCTGCCGATCACCTAAACTTCCCTTGGAGGTTGCCCCCTGCTGCAGGGCTATTGCAGTTGTTCATATAACAGCTGCTGAACTCCTACAGTTTACAGCTCCCCTACCAAGGTTAAACCAGCCCTGCTCTGGGATCCCATCTTGGGTAGTGACATCTCATAGCCATCACTGCCTTGGGCAGTCTAAGCAGGATCTGGCATTCTTCTCCCTCAAACTGTCATGCTAAAAGTCTACCTGCTACATGCACTGTCCTATTTCAGACCTGGCAGGATGCTGAAAACTGAAAAAAGCAATTTCAATGCATTATTTTGTGCTTGTACAAGTTGCCAGTCTCTAGGTTCACTGACTAATGTCTGACTCCATGGGCAAACAGTCCTGCTTAAACAATGAAAAATGCCAGTGATGCAAAACCAGCATCCAAAACATCCCTATGAATTCAAAAACAACAGAGCAATTCATGGAAGAAAAATCCATTGAAAGCTACTAATACAAAGAAAGTACCTTTGGCTCAGGAAATCCCTGAGCTGCCAATTGTAGGAAGATAGGAGAGTATTCAGGGCAAGTATTGCTCTATGCTCACCTTGGTCTTGGAATTTTCCCTACGCTTCATGATTGACTGCTATAGGAGACAGGATGTGGGTGGGATGGACTTTTGGTCTGGCCCACTATTGTTGTTCTTACGTTCTTATTCTATATTCCTGTTTTCCCAGGGAGGAGTGAATCGGCACTGTGAGCAAGTTAGTAGTCAGTTCATACGACTGTCATTGCTCACATTTGACCAATGATTTGAGTAAGCTATTTTCTTGAGCAAAAACTCAAAACCAAAGCTCTTTTCAGCTGGAAGGGGAAAAAAAATACCTAGCTCTATATGAACTTTTCAGAAGTGCAGGGAAAAATACCCTGTTTTACGACCAGATCTATTTGCAGCATGTGTCTGTGAACAAGAAAGGTTGCTGAAAATTTGGAAAAGCACTTTGTTTAACATTTAGAGGATTAGCATGCTGCTCTGGACTTGTACAATAGTTTTTCAAATATCATTAGACAGACAGACAGGAATTTCTCTATATGAGCACTGAACCCGACAATAACTTTAATAAATGGGTTAATACTGCAAATAGTTAACACCTCTCCCCCGAACTTAAAAAAAAAAATGTTGTTTTAAAAGCTCTCAGAATATTTACCAAGTTCTGGTGTTTGAGATGATGATTTTTTTTAGACAAAGCACATACTGGATACAAGAACGCTACCAGCAACAAGGAAATTGCATGTTCACTCCACTCCTCTCCTCCCCCAAAAAGTGATCTTGATTTCTTACAAAAAGCTGAAACCCAGCATTTGCACAGAGGAAGGTGGTTTAGCTCAGGAAGCTGAGCTGAAAGATGAATGGGTAGAGCTGGAGGTTGTTGGGCTGATGGTGGATCAGGGAGCTGCACAGATGAAACCTGACTTCTGAAGTCAATAACTTGGTACAGACTTTGCACTGTAGACAATTACTAAGATAAGATGCAGTTTTACCAATTGTACATCTGTATGTCAAGCAGAACAAATGAAATCCTTGACAATCTCTTATAGGATACCAATCCTATTTAAAGTGCATGGTACAAGTATGAGAGCAGTAGTCACAGGTTAAGATAAAACTTGCCATTTTGCTCTACTCTCCCAGCTAATTAATTTTGTCTTTTTACTTTTTTTTTCATATTACAGAAGTTTCTGTGCATGTCCCCTCAACAATAAACTTGGACAAGCAGCTGACCTAAGAATGGGGATTGACAGATTGATTCTGCCATTTCTGATGAGCTTTTTTGACTTTAAGGAACAACATGCAACTGGCTGGAAGTCCATAGCATTGCTAATTTGGTATTAATTTACACCGAGGACATGCTCCCTTGAAAGATGCAACTATTAGAGGAAAAGGTTAACTTAGTTGCACAGAGCAGGAAACCTAAACTTAGGCTCACAGCACTGATAAGGTCAATGGCCTCCTTGGGTAGAGATATAAGAGACAGTGGGTTAGCTTCAAAACTCCTTTTTTTTCTGATTTCAGGTGGAGAGAGCTGGGGAAGAACTGCTAGGCCTAGTGTCAGTAAAGTCACTCCAGATTTGGTGCGGGAGAAGGAAGAAGGTTTCTGGCTCTAAGTTTACTCTGGCACAAGATACAGTCTAAAAGCAATATTCTGACAGCTAGCCATCACTCCAAGGTCTTCATTTAATACAAACTTGGCCAACTCTATCAAAATCTTAAATTAAACAGTTGAGCTCATTCCTCTGCTGGTGTAGAGTGGCACATCTTTTTCAAAATCAAGAGTGCTATACCTATTCCTACCACGACAGAAACGGCTGTGTGTTGCCCCCAAAAGGGGCAGGATTTAAAGAGCAAGTACATGCTCTTTTGCATTTTGACTTCCTGTGGGGGTCTAACCATTTTGTGTATCTGAGAACTTGTTTCCTAGTGGCATTTTCTGCCCCTTCTAACTCAATGCTGCTTTGGAAAATCCTTTCTAACTTTTCTTCTCCTTGTTCTTTTCTGGGGAAGGTTAGAGTCCAAAATATTCCAATGGGGACACATGACTGCTTTTCACTTGGATGAAGGACAACTACCATTTAGCTTATTCCAGATGAAAATACTTTTCCTTTGCGTTTCCAGTTTCCTCTCAAAAGTCATTAACCCTCACTGCCATGGAAAGCTGAATGAATGGAAGGGGAGGCTGTGTTGGAAGGCCCTGACTCGAAATCAGCTACCCTATGTCAGGTGTGGTCACTCAGCTAGACTGGCCTTGCTGCCATCATGACACCAAAGCCCCTTGGGTGTCCCTTTCTGATACCCTCCTCAACAAGACGTACTAAGGGAGGGTGAGAGGGTAGACCCTGATGATTGCCGCCATCGGTTGTGAGTTGGAAATGGTGTCCCATGTGCCAAATGTTGGAACCTCACTTTAATGTTTAATTTCATGTTTAATTTTTAAAATTTGATTTGATCATTACCATAAACATTAAACAATATTTCCTGTTTAAATATGAATAGGCTGCATTATTTGATTGAAATGAGTGTTCAGATGGCTAATGCGTTTTATTACAGCCATAGAATTTTACTGTTATTTCCCCTCCAGCTGCTGCTGTTCCAGGGAACTCAAAGGGATTCAATTTTCAATAGGATGGGCTCTATCTGATGACATGGTGTGGTACGCTGTCTTGCCAAGAAGAGTCTTTCCCGGCCTGAGGATATTGCTGCTGGTAGTTTTATAACACTGATGAGTGGCTGTTATGGTTCAATGTCCATACAGGGACCTCTGAAAGGCTCTTCACAGCCTATCTCCCCCTCTACCTAACATCTCTCACTTGCTATTGAAATGCCAGCTCTCATCTTTGGTTATCCTGTTGATAACACCCTCTATCACTCAGTAATTGAATTTTTTAGACAAGTTTTCTCCCATGCTGACCCTTTGTACCTCATAGGAGTTCATCAAAGAGAGCTGCAATCCCATCTCAGGATGTTCCCTGAAATTCCTCCAAAGCTGTCCCCTTTGCTATGATGCTGATATACAGCTTTGACAACAATAAGACAGTGAGTGTGTTGAAACCATTTCTCATCTTACTAATGAAACCTATCTCACTATTTTCTGTACTCTCTTATCTGCTTTTGTTCCTCTGATTTCTTTCTTACTATCCTTAACTTGTAGAAAGTCTGGAGCTGGGTGTGCTTTCATTGGTCTCTGTAGAGATGTTAGCATAGTATGGTCCTTCCACAAGACTAGCATTTCTCAGCACTATCTTAATTAGGGTGAGGTGGAAAACAAGAATTCCATTAAGCAGAAAATGTCAAGGATTCACATACTATTTTTGTTCTGGACCATGACCTTTCAGTAATGCTCGGGTTGACATCATCACCCTAAAATGCCCAGGAGCACAGCTGTTGGATAACTCAGCAGAGCAGGTGTCACCCATGTCAGCAGAGAATGGCTTACACGTTGGAGCACTTGCTATTCAAAAAGTCCAACTTGGACCTTAGTAATTTGCCCAGTAAAAGCTTCATCAAATCCACTATTTTTGTCCCCAAAGTCTGAATTGTGAAAAATTAACATTTTTGCCTGAAAAAATATCTCCCTCAGCACTAATTATCATGTGAATAATAACCATTTAAGAAAGCAGCTTTCTAGCAGAATGTTTCAATACATCCAGACGAAATTTTGCTGGGAGAGAACTGTGGGTAATGGAACTGGAAATCAGTAACAGCTCTTTCTGATTAACAAAAAAGCATTTCCAACTTCTTTAAGATGAAGGTATAGTCCAGTTAACCCTTAAGAAGGATTACAATATGGAAGGGAATCCTTACTGTAATGTTATTCTAAAACTCTGTCAGAAGAGATGAAACCAGTTCTTGTGCCAGGTGGGCATCTTTCTAAGCATTTTACAGTTAAGAAAAAGTCACAGGTCATCAAATTCATCATTTCCTGAAACCAAAGGGAATTTCTCCATTTATTCTACATGGAGTGGAATTAGATCCTAAGGGAGGCCTTCATCTCCTCTTTAGTCATCTAAGGACAAGTACTTACTTGAAACTAGTTGTGCATACTCTACAAGAAGTGTAGAGTGATACAGGTGAATTTCCATAAAGTGATTCATCCCCACCTGTGGAATGAATGAATGAATGGCCCTGTGGAAATATCCTTCTGCTTCTTTATTGACTGTTGAAGCACCTCAGATGACCAGCTCAGAATAACACTTTACTTTCAGAAGACAGAAACTATGGGAGATGAAATCCATAGAAAGTGACTTGCCCAAAATGCAAGAATGAGACTAGAAAGCTGTTCATTTGATTTTCAGACCTGTGTTCTGGTGTCTAACCAGTTGTGATCTGCTGTAGCTGCAGCACTTTTCCCTGGGAAAAAAAACCCACAGGGTCTATAGATTTTCCAGTTCTGCATTTTGCAGCATCTTCTGCTCAGAACCGTCAATATTTTGGATTGCCTTGAGGTCTTGTAAAATATGTGTGTTTCAGTACATCTGTGTTCTAACATCCAGGGATGGAAACAAGTTTAGTTACAGCAGAGTGAGAACAGAAGTATCAGACAGCCTGGTCAAGATGACTCAGAAAAATCAGAAATGAAAAAGACTTCTTTGGTTATCTGGTCCTCTGAAGACATGGGACATTGCCCTGCTGAAATTTCAGTAGTGTTTTGCCTATCTTCATTTTAAGCAATCCACAGAACAAGTTACACCTCCTTCACTTGGGACCCTCCTCCACAATGTAATATGATATACCACGAGGACTTTCTTCCTTGAACCTTGTCTAAATTCTTCTTTGCTTGAATTTTCCCCACATAATAGGGTTTCTACTGTTTCCTGTGAGAGATTAATCACATAATCTTCTAAATGGTCTTATTACAGAATTTTGAGCACACACACATGTCCCATCCAATCTCATGTTTGCCAGCCATGAAAAGTGCATATGTCCTTAAGCAACTGCAAGTGCTTACAGTGAAAGGACATACGCTACTAAGCTTCTGAAGATATTATATACTGCTAATAAATAAATAATGATATATCACACAAAGACTGGCATAAAAAAAAACCAGAGCGGAGACCCTCTGAAGGTTTAAAGCAGGTATCTATATACGAATCTATCTACTTCTTAAACAATGTTCTCTATATAACATGGTGTTGGTGTTATTACAGCACTGAAATGGTTGCCTTACTTTGGGAGGGTGAACAAGAGAAAATCACTGCAAGTGCTCTCCAGCAGCAAGACAGAGTACGTAGCCCACATGATTGTACTGTTGCTGTCTTCCAGACAGATATATACAATACGCACTTACATGGTACTCCACATCGACAAAAACAGGCCTTAATTGTATTTGATAATCAAATTTGCTGCTCCACTCAGGTACTGTGCAGCTGGCAATTCAGAATGAATATAACAAATAGGTTCAATTTTTTTTTTTAGCGCTCTCCTTGATTTTCCCCTAAACCCAATGCAAAATGCAGTCAGTTTATATGATCCAGGAGGCATTCCCAGAGCCAAGATGTTTATATTAATAAAATAATACTAGAAATGGGATCATGTTAATGGAAATCAGTCCCGCTTGCATTCTGAAACTATCTTCTCTTCCATCTTATGAGTAATATTTGAAAAAGAACCGATTTCCCTCTCTCTCTCTCTCTCTCTCTCTCTCCCTCTCACCTCCTCCCTTCTTTCTCCCTGTGTCTATTACAAGGATTTTAATAGAAAGACATTCAAATTGTAACACTCAGCAGCCCATGAGAATCAATTGTTATTTTTTTTTCAGTTGCTGGTTACCATATTATTTTGTATAATTGTTGATGTCTGTCGTCTAAATTATCTCACCCAAAAAGCGATCACACACACGTCGAAAAATAAGAATAACAATAATAATAAAGAAGTCTAACAACCCTTCACAACCCAGACACAACCTTGAGGGAAGGAAAACACGAAACCAAAGAGAAAATAAAAAATAAAAAAATAAAAAACAGCCCATCTAGCTAATTCATCTGCCCAGTAAGTGCATGTGTGTGGTGGATCAGATAGGCTTGATGGCAGGTGATGGGGGTCGGGGCTTTGCACACACTCTGAAAGGGTTTTGATGATTGCAATTACTCGCCCACGCTTTGACATAGCACACAATAAAAGACTACAATTAGACAACTATTATTCCTAACTGCTGATACCAATGATGTCCATACAAATGCAGCTCACTTTGTCATTGCATTATTCATTCTTGAGGTGCATTTGTGTATACGAGTTTGTGAGGGGAGAGGGGTGGCAGTTGCTGTTTGTATTTGCAGCACTGTATAAATTATCTAGATTTATGCACACTGTCTCTGTAAATCTATATTCAAGCACACAGTCATGTACACCGTTCTTCTGCCTGCATCTGCAGACTTAACACACAGAGGTGCGGCAGGATCCTTGGGATGGCCCCACGCAGCGTTCCCAGTCTGCACTCGGAGCCCAGCGAGGCCGCAGAGGGGTTCCTGCCGACACCCCTGGGTTTTGGTGAAGTCCAGGACGGGTACGTGCGAGACGGGGATGTGATATGCTGCCCTTGGCTTGCGTCTTTTCAGAATCTCTTTGCACCACATTTTCCTTGTGCTGCTGTGTGACCAGCAGTGGCTTCTGGATACGTCCTTGATATGAAGAGGTTCACTTTAGTTACAGAAAATTTTAAAACTAGCATAGTCATCTCTGCTCAGCAGACACAGCCCAGCACTGTTCAAAACCTCTTTAAACTGGGAGCAAGGGAGTTTTCACTGAACGCTGAGCCCACTGGCCATCGCAGGCCTCTGGAGGCTTTGGCATGTAACTAAATGTGGGGAATTATTCTGGAATCATTAATTTCTAATAACTAATATTAATAATGCTTAATAATAAGAGAAAGTAATAACTAGTAAGAATATCCAAAGTCGATTAATCTAATTTGGACTACAGCAGTCTGACTGAAATAAGAGCACCCAGACAGGGAATTAATTAAGAATAGCTATTCCATGTTAAATGTATACTATACCTTAATCTGAATGAACATCTCCGTGTAGAGAGCCCTTTTGATTTATTTTATCCTCCAGTAAAGGGAATTCTAGTCAAATGTTGCCAAAGGGAGCTAAATCACCAGTGGGACATGGGCTCTGTGCTCTGTGTGGGAGCAGAGCTGCAGGATATGCTGGAAACCTGGTTTAGCCCCTGCTCTTACCTTAAATGTGTGTGTAGCAGTTCTCACTATACATTCCAGATCATCACATGGGCAATATATTATTAGATTTATACAGTCAAACGTAGGTAATGTGAAGTCCGGAGGCAAAAAGAACTTTGCCGCAGTTTTACAATCATGTTTTTAATTGATTTACTACTGGATCGTCAGGGTGAAAACACTCCCGTATCCCTGCCACACACAAATACCTGCTGCCAGTAAACATTTATTCATGAACATTTTTGAACTGCATCGAGAATTCCTTCCAAGAAAGTGAGTCACAATGAAATGAAATGCAAGTGTACCCATTAATGATAAAATCAAATCATAAGGCACAAAATAATACAAAACAAGGGTAATAAACCTCTCCAGGGAATTGCATCATTGCTAACGAAGCAAGTAATCAATAGACCATTGTTTGAAAGTGTTGCTTGTTGCATGACTGCTTAGATGGAGACAGAATAACAGCAGCAACCTGAAAAATGATGTGTCCTGAAAGAAGCTGCTGTGTAAGAATTGCTTGGGGAACATAAAGTCTAGGAGATTTGGGAGGCCTCTTGCCGATGCCCCTTCTACAGATTTGCTTTCCTAGACAAGACAACACCCACCCTCCCTAGCTCCAAAATCCCAGTTTGTAATTTATTGGCTGCAAATAGCAATTTGGGTACCAAGCGCAAAGGAGACCTCACAGCCTGGGACCTTGGAGGAATACTCAGATCGTCTGCTCATATTGACATCTGTGCTTCCACTGCTCTTGGTCCTCATCCTGGCTAGCCAAGGCATGTCCAAGGAAGGATAGAGAAGTGGGATGCTAGGGGCCATGGCCAGAGATGGAGCAAGGAATTGCAGCAGCTCATGCTGCTCCCAGAGTTGAGGATCCCTATTAGGGATGGGGTTGGATGGGATAGGGTTTCTCCTGTCATAGGAGGAGAAGGGAGAAAAAGGAGAGCTGAGATGAGAAACCAGTCTCCTGCAATGCATTTAAAACAGGCTATGGGAGTATCATCCATCCTTCCCTCTGTTTGTGCGTCTCTCCACTTCCTTTCATCGGGCTATTTAACTCGCCGCAGAGGTTTCCTAACATGAATGCATTTGGCCTGAATCACAGCAGTTACTTCTGGTAAGTCTCTGGGGCTTTCTTTTGGGAAGCTGAAGTTGTTAACAGCATGTCTGGCTTTCCCAGCTTTCGGGGTGGTGGCCTCAGGTGGCAGGTGATGGGACTTGTCACCGCTTGTAAATGCGAAGCTGGGAGCAAGGGAGCCATGTGTCAGTGCGAGCAGGGGGGTGGGCGCATTCATGTGGCACCCACTGCCGCCGGGTGATGCATTCAGAGTTCAGGGTCCAGGTAGATGTGTGTTGCCTCCTGCCATCTCAAACTTCATCTCCCCAGCGGGGTTTCCAACTCCAGACATCCCTGAGACCTGACACAGCAGTGACAGCCCTGCTGCAGGGCAGGTGAATGCGTGGCAGAGCAGAGAGGGGATCTGCAGGGACATTTTTGCAGTAGGACAGGATGGCAACAGGGGACAGGGTGTACTGGCATGGACTTGCTTTGCCAAAGCACGTAGCACCCCATACAGAGGCACACCGTACCACTGGTCCTGCTTCCTTGGCTGGGTGTTTTTCAGAGACACTTTGCTGTTACAGTGCTAGGAGTGGAGCTCTGTAAAATATCTGTCTATCCTTTAAAAAGTAATGCACCATGTTTTTAGTGCCAATGTTTAACTGCATGTGAAACACCGGCTGTGAGTGTCTCTTCTGTGAGAAGGAAACTTTCGAGCTAAAGTCCCCAGCACTTCAGAACGGAGCTTTTCCTGAGTGGAAATTCATTACCCAAAGGCTCAGCCCAAGCACCCGGATCCTGGCTGGGATCCATATCTGGAAGCTACATGGGCACCCGTTCCCTCAGCTAGTCATCTGGGGCAGATGTTTTCCCACCTCTGTGAGAGCAGGGGAGTCCTTCCGGCTTTCCAAGGCCTGGGCATGGCAGTTGGGAGGCTCTGTACAAAGCTCAAGGAACGGAAAAGGAGAGAATCAGCCATCACTGCAGACTGTAACCTGGACCTGGAGCAGCTTACGAACATCCCAGACTGGATCTCAGAACTATACACCTTCGCCTGGAGATTAAGGCCCCCGTTCAGCCAGGTACTTAAGCCAGGTGTGTTAGTCTTAAATACAAAAGCAGCTCCATTGGCTTCGACGAGACAGCACAGGATTTAAACTATGCATGTGTTTAAGCACCTGGCATAGGAGCTTTACTCTCCAGTGCACTTCTCACTCCCCTGGGCTTAATTTCAACTACTTCCACTTTATAGTCTGTGGTCTCTGCTGTAAATTCAGAGAGCCAGGGAACTGATTTTTAAAAAATACTTTCTGCTTGAAATATTGTAAGAACAGATAAGAATATATATCAGTTAAATGCTTTTTTAAAGATGTATATGATGTGACATGACACACTGGATTCTAAAATGAAGTACAGTAGCAAGGAACCCCCAGCTGGAATTTCCTAAAATATAGCTTTCCTCCTCTGAAACCACTTTTAATTTTAAGTGCTGACTTTCTTGACCCAGAATAAAGTTACAGGCAATGTTTACTAGCCAGCATAGAAGGGAATTGCTCCCTTATTGCATTCCAAGCGTGCAAGCCACTGAAAATCAATATAACTAAGTAGGAAAGAAAGAATAAGAACATGCCCACTCATCTCCCCCTGCTCCGCAAGCACAGGCAGACACATCCATAGACCTGTCTCTCTCCTACCCACCATGTCAGGTAATGGCCCTCTCTAACCTTAGAGGTTGGCAGTGAAGAAAGATGAAGTTTGTCACATTGTTCCCCAGCAGCAAGTTGTACAGCTAGGTCACCTCCGATTTTTAGCTAGTCAGTCAAGGCTACCTTTCCGTGAGCAGTGCACAGCTGCCATTCCCCAACAAATAGTGAAATGATGAATCCATGTCACAGCGGAGGACACCACCTAAACTCCTTGTATCCCCTTCACTTCAGCAACATGATTGGAGATGACAGGGACATGAGATGGGGCTGATGCAAGCCTGGAATCTCCATACCAGGGCTCCTTGTGGATGCAGCGAGGGGCTGATCTCTGGAAATTTCAGAGACACAGGGAGCCGTGAAGAGGTAGAAGGTCACGTCTGAAAACTGCTATTCCAGGGCAGGGGGCTGGAGGAAGGAGGCTGAGCCCTACTTAATGCCAGAGCCTGAAGGCAGACAAGATGCTGCAGGAGCAGCAGTGATCCAGGAGATGTCTTCTAGACATCTCGCATGCTGAATGCATGTTGGTGTGGTGGCAGAAAGAAGGAGGGAGATGAGAGAAAGGCAGAAAGAAAGCATGACTCATGGGTCGATTTGGCATCAGCTGCTAAACTTTCTGCAGAAGGGCCATGCTGTTCTTAAAAGAGGTCAAATTTTGTCTTCGGTAACAAGGACTCTTCTGATTTCTGCATGGCCTGCAGACTTGTCTGTGGTAGAAACACACGGACCTGTCTTCTGTTTTAGGGTTTATTTGAACGCTGCTCTTTCAACATCAGAGTGGAGGTCCATGACAAAACTGCTACTCCTTTCTTTCTCCACGTGACACATGCTGACTGGGGGCTGTGCTCTTTTAGCACAGGTTTTGTTTGTTGGAGGGGGTCAGAAAGTGTTTTTTGGCCCACAGCAGCAGAGCAGGGCAGATGTTTTGTGAAGCCAATTTCAACCGCTGAGTTAGCAGCAATCACTGGGAGTTGGCCTCAAGGGTCCAAGTGGCCCTTCCCTGAGTCATGTCCTGCGATAACCCAGACTTTTCAATGTTAAAATTGACTGCTAAGAGAGGAGTACCAAACAGCAGGATCATCTTGAGAGTAGGATGATGGGCACATATGCCCTTAGCTCTGCAACAAGTATCTTTTATGGCCTCAGTCCTCTCACTTAATCATAGCCCTTCTTTGCTGTCCTGATTGCTCCTTTGGGGCAGGGACTGTGTGAAGGAAATGCTTATCTCAGTCAGGGCTGTGAAATGAAAGTAAGTAGCTCTGCCATCTCAGACTTTCTGTGCCACACAGATTTTCTTTTCCCCCTGGTAATGAAGACCAAGGAGAAGAGAAATGCAGAGCCCTGAGAATCTAACAGTGTGAGATAAGCCTGACCCAAAACAAACTCCTTGCAAGATCAACAAACCTGCCCTATCCTGTCCTTAAAATATGTCCCAGGACGCATCTCTAAACGACCCAGTCCCTGCCAGTCCTCCGTGGCCAGAGCCTTTACTGCAGTCTGACAACTTTATCACCTCCCTCTCTCCCTCCTGCTCTCTCACTCCTCCTTTGGTGCGTGGGGTATTCAGGGTGACGGCTTGAGCCAGTGTTAATGGGAATAACACTTGGAGCCGGCTGGAGGGAATCAAGGCCTCTGTCTTCCCAGACCATCACTGCTTTGCGAGCTCTGGCTCTCACCTTTAATGTGGAGTCAGCTTTCTTGGCACATGGAGGACTCACCCTGTGGGATACTTTGCTGACTTTTCTCTTCACCTTGACTCAGACATGCACAATAGAAATAGCAGCTGTGGACTCCTATGGTTTCAGACCCTGCCCTGTTTCAATTAGAGACACACAGGTTTGCAGAGGAGGCTTTCAAGGAGGATTTGTGGGTTTCCTTTTGAGTCTTAACACATGAAAAAGAGCCTTGTGCTGAGCTGCCTGTTTGTCCTGAGCACCTTCAAGCACTTGGCAAGCAGTCAGCACTTCTTTCGCCCTCCCTCGTCCGAAGGGGGAGCACAGACTGTGCTTAAAGTACATTATTACCCCTTCACGCAGGCACCTTGTGTGGAGCAGGGCTGAAGCTGATTTGCCCCCTCCCACCCCCCCACCCAAGACCCCTCTGCTGCTATGGAGGAGATGGGAAATAGCTGGTAGGGCAGCACGTGAGGCCAGGCAGCTGAGCATCCCTCACAGGGCATGCACATGGCATGGCATACTCAGCCTTCTGATATCTTTGTGTCCGGAAAGGGCTCGCAGAAGCCCCTAGCACAAAATGAGAAGCACGCCTTTGCCTAAAAAAAGCACTTGTAGAATTATTTGGAGATGCTCTTGTTATTTAAGCAAAGGACTTCTCCTTTCCCTACTCCTCCATCTCCCTCAGTAGGCTGAGAGGAAATAATGTAACACATCACCTACCTCTAGAAGCACCATCCTCTCTCAGGAGAGAGAGAGGAAGATGAGGAGATGTTGGCTCCCGTGATGGGGAACTAGGTAAACTCTTAGAAATCATTTGACAGCAGAGATAATTAGTTGTGCAAGCTTAGTTTTTTTTTTTTTCCTAAGCATTTACATGAAATTGAAATTCTCCTAAAAAAATTCAGAACTTGCATCTTCCCTGAGATACCTGCGACTTGGCCCTTGGGGAAGGCCACACACTCTGCAGTCTCCCCCAAGGAGTGCATGCGCCTGCGAGAGGGGCTGAGAAACCCATCAGGATTTCCACAGAAATCTCATGCTGTTTGAGGCCTTGCCATCTGCTGTCATGTGCACACTTGAGTTTTTTTTTTCTCTTTCTTGCTCAATAAATCCCTGGTTTCTAGACCTCAGGAGGATATAAAAGTTTGAAAGTGACCCAAGTTCAAGCTAAAGGCTCAGCAGGAGACAAATAAAAGGGATTTCAAATCTATTATTAAATAAGTAAAATTTCATGACATCTTTAGGTCTGACTTACGTCTTCTGAGTCCTTGAAGTTGCTAATAAACACCAAGAAAATGTCTGGAACTTTGATCTTCAGTTCTGAGGAAGGATCTGTTTTGCCTGATAATACTTAGGAAAAATATTCAGAAATATACTCGTCTACATTTCTGCTTTGGAAAATTCTCCAAATTTTCACATTTGGACAACTCTGAATATGTGAAAAGTTTTACAAAGTCATACTTGGATGCTCATATTGTTTTTCAGATTGCTAAGCAGTAGCCAGTCAGTCAGAAAGAGATACAGAGACATCACTGCAGAAACTTTGCAGTGGAGTAAGAGAGTAGCTTTCCCCCAGTTTTCCATATTCTTATTTCAACAGTTGACCAGTGATTAAGAAACAATTCTTCCTCAGGGTCTTTAATGCTGTCCTACAAAAGACTTGAAATCCACATTTTGAAACGGCCCAAATCCATGAAATCCAAGTTCATATATATCCTAAACCCATAGACATACAAAAGATAGCTACTAGTCAGAATTTACCCCCTCCAGGGCAGAATAAATTTAACCAAGCAGTCCTCTCGCCTGCATCTCAGTACAGACCAATACCCATTTCACTACAGATATCATAAGGACCATGTTGTAAAGTAATTACGGTCAAGTACAAACTCGGAAAGTCCATGAAATGACTTTCAGAGATTGTTGAAGTATTTTGCACATATTAATTAAACTTTAAATTACCTGGCTTAAATCAGAATAGTAAAACTACTTCAAAACTAACTTTGAAGTTAGTCCGCTTTGAGCAGGGGGCTGGGCTGCACGATCTCCAGAGGTCCATTCCAACCAAAATTATACGATTTCCTGAAAATGGCGCAAAACTATTGTAACATACCAAGTGAGGTCAAGAGCCAGAAAGAGAAACTGGATGTTTCTCAACACATGCCACGTTATCCTCAGCGCTAGAGACTGAGTGCACTAGCCTTGGCTCACAGTCCTCAATCCCCATCCTTTAGACACCAGACGACGCCCCTAACATGAGCCTGGGGACACGAGCTGTCTCTCCGTTGAACAATTGCATTACTTGCAGAGGAAGTAAAAGCGTGAAGTGTTTGAAGGTCTCTCTGTCTGAGCAGGTTTGCATGACCAGTTCTGTTAGCAATCACGCATCTCTAGCACGCCTGGATAGTTAGATGCTCTTCAAAGATTTGCAGTGGGCAGTTTTAGCCATGCATCTTTTCATCTTTTATAGCTACACTCCTTATGTTGGAGCCATTAGCTATATCTCTAAACTCCCTTTCAATCATGTTTTACAGTGCCTGTTCAGTGCATTGAGGTACCTTTTATGGTTGAGATGACACTTTCATTATAAGCCGCTGTTTTCAGTGGTTTATAACTTTCCCCCAAAATTACCTTTGGGGGCTGAAATTTTCTCACGCTTTCTTATTCACAGGCCAGTAGTGAATTTATTTAGAAAGTTGGAAGATAATCTTATCAGCTATTTTAAAGTTATCATAACTTAGGGGAAAACAAACAAACAACCCCCTCCCCTAATTTTTGCCATTGAAAAGAAAAGGTAGGCCTGTATTTTCAGTCTCATGTAATGCAAAAAACTAGGGTGCATGCAGGCTCCATGACAGAACTGCTTATTGTGATTGAATTTAGGCAAGTAAGAAAAAAAATTACACATGATGAGAAATTGTAAACCGCTCAGATACAGTGGAAGCCTAATAGTAAGAGATGGAAAATGTATTTATGGCTGTTGGAGGTTGAAGGATCTTTGTTGCTAGCTTCAGCACTTTGAGTTTCCTGAGCTTTGTGCAGTGAACCCTTAATATAGCATCAATAAATGCCTTTTGAATTCATAAGCCAAACAGTCATAGCCACTCAGTAAATATATAGGCAAATGCAACTATTTATTAACTATTCTAAAGGTATTTGTTCACTTTTCAGTACATGTGCTTTCCAGCTGGTCCCTAATAATGGTTGTTGATACCAACTATTTGCAGAGTTTCTATTGTCTGACTGATTACAAGAACAGTGGTCATAGTCGGGGCATATGCTGTTTCCAATCGTGTTTTCTTTCCTCTTCAGGGAAAGAAAATGCATATTGACTTGTTTTCTTCTCAGTGCTTAAACCTGTTCTTTAGATGCATATGCTTGTTTGTATGATAGAGGCTTTCATCTGAAGACCTGAACACCGTCAGAGACAGGGATGCTGGACGAGATGGACAACTGCTTTGATATAAAGTGAATTAATCTTCACAACAAATAGATATTGTTATGGCCACTGCAGATCTACCTAGGGTTCTTTTAGGCATATATCAAGAGGAAAATAAATATGGAGACAGATTCAGTTTATATTATTCTCCGTGGATCTGCTCCAGTGCTGGCTCCAGCCAATGGGTCCCTTTTCATTGGCTTTAATGGCTTTCCAATCAGGCTCGAGGATCTGATTTTATGGTCAATGACCCGGTTGTTCATGATGAGGTTTCAGCAATTTCAGTGTAACTGGAGTTGCCAAGTAGTTTTAGATATAAATGGTTCAATTCTCATAAATTTTACAAAAGCATCTCCACCTACAGGATCTCCCAAATTAGTGAGAGTTAAGCAGCTCCTTGAAAAAGGGCTTTGAATGTTCACTTGAGCTTTCTGAATTTGCTTTAACCTTCTCTTAGGATTCCCCTGTGCATTTTAACCTGTGCAGGAATGCCTTAACCAGCATTTCCTTCAGACTTGCAATAGTATCTCTCTAATAAAACTACAGACGTAAATCACCACTTTGAGTCTAATATTCTAATTCAGGGAACTTTTAACTATACCCATTTTGAACAAAGTACTTAACCACCTTATTTAAACTTTCAGTGCAAGGAAACCTGAGCAAAAACATGCACTTGAATACTTTGCTAGGTAGAGCTGAATGGATGGTCCCAGTAGCCTGACCCAAACTGAATGAAGAAAAATCCTTCCACCCGCATCAGAGGTCATAAATTAGATGACGGTTTCCCTTTAAAAGGCAAGTTACTTCATCCTGCAGTATGATATGCTGTATTTAACGTTTCATTTTAAGCTGCTTTGAGCTCAAATGAATATAAATACCCAATGGTCATTCTCTTTATTAAACTGGAGCTACACAAAGGACTAATAATCTGGTTGTCTTGTTGTTCAGTCTAATTATAGTAGTGAGTGTGAGGAATCCCATGTGCCTCCTAACTTTGGATGAAAACAATTAGTCTGCAGGTTTCCTTTTTTGGCTTTTATTATTATCATTATTGCAATTAATAAACTTCATCTTCCCGCTGCCACCATCTACAGAAGTACGCACTACAAAATCAGGAGAATAAAGGGAAATGAGGCATTTTGTCTTTTTTCACATGATTTCTGTCTTACTTTTTGGACAAGATTTGTTTTGTATATCAGGGCAGTGAGCTGAAAGGCTGGACCCTGGCGAAGGATATTAGAACAAAATGCTCAAAAATGTTTTTGGTAATGGAGGCTGCTGTCAACATTTCTCAAGAACAGGCCAAGCACAAACCTTGAAGAGGGGCCCTAGGGAGTGATTTATAGTACGGACTGATACAGTAAATGCAATTTGTTTTAATTAAGGCGATGGGTTATTGCATAATTCACATTGCACTGGCTGAAATGACCGCACCAGGCAGTTTTGGAGAATTACAAGTCCTTCTCATAAATTCCATAAAGTGTAATGCAGCGAATGTTGCAGGAAACAGAGTTTCATCACAAAGCAGAAATGCAACATCCCTACTTCTCACAAGTTTACACTAAAAAGAACTCTGCAGTACGTCTTCACCTCTTAGCTCCAATATGTTATGAAGTACAGTTTTTCACTCTGTTGCCCTAATCCACTTAAGAAACCTGTAAATGTGATCAGCATCAAAAGCACTAGGCCAAATCCTCAAGCAACAATAAACAGCCTGGTGCAAAGGAGAGAAACATCTGCAATCCCACCCACCTGAGCACGGTCCCTAGGCTTGTACAGGTTTTTACACTGATGTACCACAATCCACAAGGTACCATAAATGGTGTAATTTTGAAAAGTGATTGCTGTTTTTGTTTGGGAGTGGGGGAGCGGCACAACCTGAGATGCCTGTGCATTCAGAGTGAACACAACAAGCTGATTCACTCCATCTTTTGCTTTTTGTTATTTCAGGTTTAATCACTTTCAAAAATCGCTGTGATTATGGAATTTAAAAGTGAGTCATGAAGTCATGAAACAGAAATACAGTTGAACAGACTTAAATTTGCCTGGATCAGCCTAACACTGGCATTGACAAACTTTTTCAGAGATACTTTTGCAATATTTACATTATTTTAATGTCACTTTATACTTATAAGAGGAATATAACAATAAATAAACTGTACAGTATGTGTATAGTACAGTATATATATAGTATAGAGTGTGTGCATATATACATATATATTATAGCATATATTTATACTATTAATAGAGCTAATAAGGACCTAGCAATCTGTAAACAAGAAGGTGCCATTTCAGCACTTCAAATGGGTCACTCAGTGCTCTTGAGTTACTCCAGTCCCAGAAAGCTGCAAAAATAATATACTTGAAAGAAAACAACAGGAGCTAACATCTTACTATGCTAGTGAAGTAATTAAAGGAAAAAAGGAAGGAAGGAAAGGTGAAGGAGAAAGAGCTTGGATCAGCCCTGGAATTCATGATTAGCCATAACCATTCTATATATTTCCTCAGTTAAACAATGGTAAGCCAAATTATTGTGAGCATCTGATTCCTAATACCTGAGGATTCCTGAGGATTCAGCTCACTTAACACTAGCTACCTAAAACTTACATCTCTGTTCTCAGTCTGTTATCTGGCTTCTGTATACAGCAATGGATATAGGTTTCCAGACGGCTATTTAAAATCTGAGGATAGGGTTTTAGAACAGGCAGGATGAGCCATCCAAACTAGCCAACAGAGAAGTGAATTTGGGTATGACCTTCTTGTGCAAAGACGCAAAGCATAGCTAATGTTGTAGGAAAGATGCTTTTCTAAGGTAGGTAGCTGTGGCAACCTGCTGTGAATGTTTTAAAATTTCACAGCCCTGAATGCATGGCTGCTGGTGTCAACAGAAAAACTCTCAATGTCTCCAGTGAACCTGGGCTGATCCCTGGACCATGGTGGCCAACTGGTGGGTCTTGAGCTACAGCCAACCAGCAGAGCTCCTGCTCCATGTCTACTGCATAGGGCTGGTGGTGGCAGAAAATGGTGAGGTAGGTGTTGGGTCCTCTGAATTGTTTTTTGTGAAACAAACCAACAGAACTTGCTGAAGCTGAAATATCTACCTACTCCGGGCATTCAATTGCATGGGTGGCTCAGCACCATCTGCCAGTGGTGCTCCATGGGCACACTCATCAGTTTTCTTCTGCAAGTGGTAATTGGGTCACCCCAGAGCCAGCTTCAGGACTCTCCAGCAGACAGACAGAATTGCTGGATAGAGAGCACGACTTCAGTAACCTTTGAGGCTACCTCTGTGTAACAGTGTGGTTGCCACCAAGGTTCTTAAAACAAAAGTGATTGATAGGATTTGCAATTCTTCTGTTCAGCTTCTTCTTCTTCTTCTTTTCTTCTTTTTTTTTTTTTTGTAACTGGCAAATAAAATAACCCTCTTTATTTTGCTTCTCCTTCCTTCGGTACTTGCCTTATCTATTTATTTTTTTCTGTGCTGGAGAACATGGACCTCTTCTCTGTTTGTATTTGGGCAGTGCTGTGATCTCAGTTTGAGGAGGGAGAAGAGGCAGATTTAGGTGCTACCTGACTACAAAGGAATGTCAGCTAATACTAAGTTGGTGGCCGTGCTCTTCCCTTCCCCTCCTGCTCTGCTTTCTGTGATGTTGCACTGTTGATAAGTTTGTCTCGTTTCTTTTGGAGCATCGTAAATATAGCAGCATGCTGGAGCTGCTTTTGAGCAAAGTTCCTCGCTGCATTATACATGAGTTTGGAAAGAAGAGGAGTTTGTTCTGAATTCCATTTAGCCTTGTGAACTTTTGCAGGTGAGTTTCAGGCCTATTTGGCTGGCTAAAGCTGAAGTTTGAATTATTGAAACAACAGGGGGGCGCTTTGGATCTCTTCTGCCAGAAAGGCTGAGAGAGACAGCATTTTATTTTCAGCCTTATTAAAACTTCTCTATAGAGAGGAAGTCGATCTTTTCAATTGCTCTTAATCTCCAGAGAAATCTCTCACTGATCCCTAAAATGCCGAACTTGCAATCCTGGAGCAGTTTTTAACCGGCAGCACTGGAATGGTTCTAACATTTCAAATACTGCTTAACTGCAGCTCTCTTTGCCGATTGCCCTGCCATGGCTGGATACTGTCAAGGCCTACAATGCTAATTTGCACAAGGACAATACTTGTTGTCCACAGACTTGTGGGGCCATCTGTGCCAACGTATGGTAAGTGCTAAAGCACTGGACCCTGAGCTCCTGGGTGTTTGATAGGGATGCTGAGATACAAACACAAATTCAGCTAGTTTGACCCTCAGAAACAGAATTCATCTCACCTAACTCTGGGAATGGATTTGGCTCCAGCCTGTGCACATCTACTTTGGACAAGTGCCTTTGTTTTTGTGCAGCTGTCTCCAGATTTTGACAAAGAGATTAGCAACATGTCCTACAGCAAGGTGTCATAAGAGTTTGCAGACTGCTGGCTGGACAGGACCCTGGTGAGACCTGGAGGGTGACACGGTGGCAAAGAGAAAGGGCAGAAAGACAAGCAGCGCTCCTGGAGAGGCTGTGAGGGGTTGGATACTGTGAGAACAGTTCCAGTGATTTGGAAAGGATTTCTTTCCTGCTCATGAGCCAGCGAGCAGGACTCAGGCAGAGACTCTATTGGGATGAGATGTTTTGCCTGAGGGGATGGAAGTGGGTGGGGGAAAAGAGGGGGGAGGGTTGTCAGCAACTGAATGAAAATGAGTTTTGTGAAGACAAAAGACAACATCCCATCCAGTAATCTGAAGGCATCAGCTGAGTCTTACCTGCACTTTTCATGTTGACTGTTTAAAGATGATGAGCATGAGATTAACAGCCTTTGTTTTCAGATCTTAGCTGCCTCCATTCCCTGGCCTGGGGTGATTCTTTATCTCAATTGCCAGCTTTGCATGTCATTCAGTTCAACTTAATCGCAAGGATCCACAAATCAAGCGATTTCAGGCTGGGGGCTCTGCCTTACAAAGCCTTCGCACGTCAGCAAATAGGATTTTCTTGCACTTCCTCATGGACTTAACAAAGACATTTGCTCTCAGTTTACAGAATTTACATAGTGCAATTTGGGCATTTCACAGTGCTGTTTGTACGAGGATTCTTTGAAGTCAGAGGGCTCGGGTGGCCTATATGAATGAGTGGGGATTAGTACTGCAAATACAGGTTGCATCCGGGTTGGAAAGCTCATAATTTAATGACCAAGCAGTTAAACCAGATTCAGAGTCAAGATCCTCAGCTGGTTTGAATGAATGGAAATCTAGCAAAGTTAAAGGTGACACGTTGAATTATACCCACAGAAAATTACACCTTAATATTAAGTTATTAAATTGAGTTACTGTGAAGCATTCATGTGACACGGCTGCTGCCTATATATCCTCATATCTTTTCCATGCAACATATTCAGCACAGTTCAGTGCTCATGGCTCAATGGAACACTCAAATGTGCGAGGAAGTCTGGATCTGAGAACACTGTGCAGTTGGACTCAATTGCCTCTCAGTAGTCATCATAAAATAGGAGCCCTTTAATAAGATATGTACATCCAAGGATACGTGGAACACAGCTGGCTGAGAGTTTGTATGGTTTTCTGTCAGTTGCTACATTCAATGGAGAAGAGGACTTTGTGTGAAAATTTAAATTATGCATGATTTTGGATCAAGGAACACTGACTTGGCTTGGCTAAAAATATTGCCCTTGGAGAAGTCAAAATGTTTGATCTTGTGTCAAAGTGCAATAGTTGGTGAATTTTTGTTTCAAAAAGTAATATTTAAATTTTCATCTAAAACTTGACCTAATTTCTAAAAGGGCATAAACGGGTTAAATAACCCCCACACTAAAAGCAAATGTATATTTCATGCACAAAAGTACATTCTGGGTTGACAAAAAAATGTATCATTCTAGAGAGCACTCTCTAATGTTCAGGGGATTCATATCATTTCAGCAGAAATAAGCAGAGAGATGTAAACCACAAAGACTTCTAGGCCTTCTGATCCAGCATTATTATGTATCCAGCAGAGATCAATGCCTCAAAGAAAAGTATAAAATCCCCTGAAATACACCATTAAAGACTACACATTTAATAATGATTAGTATATGGATGTCTGAGGTTCCACCTCTTCTCCTCGTTATTAGCTCCATCTAATGTGACATTCCCTGTACTGGCTGCTGGGATCACTTGAATGTGTGCAGAATTGTTCTGGAGGAAAGCATAGAAGATGTCTATATCCCAAAGAGGTGTAGGTCACTTTGCTATCTATCCGGTGGCTGGCCTATTCTCCTTTGAAGACTAATTGCTCTTGACGAAGAACTCAGCTACTTCTGAGGAAGTTGTGGCAACACCTTTCGCTAAATGATAAGCAAGGGATTAGGGCAGGCAGCAAAGCGTGATTTTGTAGCCAGTCGCTGTGGCCACATGATGCAGGATTGGTATGCAGATAGGCATAACGGACTCTTCAAATTGGCATTTGGCTCTGGAAAAGGTGCTATCACATCCTTCCCCAAAGTGCTACGTTATCTATAATGGCCACACGCTTATGTTTACAGGCTATGGGCTGTGCCAGGGAATTAGGCACTGAGCTGTTTCACTGGAGCTCTGAAAACTGCTTTCTACAAAGTTGGAAGCTTCATTGCTTGTAATCATCTGAGATCAAAGAGACAGAAGATGGGTTTGTTGTTGCTTCTTGCTTTCTTGGAGAGTCCTGGCATTTTCATCAGATATGCTGATTTGTCTGTCTGTGGTGATGTGTGTAAACAGCTCATCTGAACAGGTATTGCATGGTGTAAATGAATGAAGGGGTGATTTAGGAAACTTCTACCATGCTGAGAAAGCCTAGTGTGTCTGAACATCACTACTCCAGCTCCAGCATCTCTCTCACATACACTAGTCTGGGGATGAAAGAGATCTTCCCTTCCTCACGTGGATGAACTGAAACCTCCGCTCCATCCAAAGCTTTAAAAAAACACACACCCTCAGATCCTTAAGGAAGAACTTGTTTGGCAGGATAAGCTGTGAGTCTCCTGGGACTCCTTTCCCTAGGACCTATGTCAGGCTCTGTACAAACATGAGAAAAATAATCTCACCCCAAGCTGACTAACAGACACAGGCATGGGGGAGAGACAGGGAACACTTTGCAACAACCTTATTTCTGACCACCTGGGGAGTCCCACGTTCCCTGGGAGAAGGATGTCAATCCTTCTCTCCTCCTTTTTCCTTGCCAACTGATAATTAACCTCCTGGTGCCATAAATGTGCATGCAGTCATCTTTCATAACTGATCAAGTCTACAGGCTCCATTTCCCAGCTGCTGAAGCAAAAACATTGCTCTGCTCCAGTTCAGAAAAGTTCTGCTAGACAATCTGAAAATATTTGGGAATGCCTGTCCTGAAACCGGTGCCCCCTCCTCTAAGCACACAGACTCTCTCTTGGGCACTATAGGAGAAGCCACTGGTAGCTATATCAAACCAGTTACTGTAAAAGACACATCCCACTCTTTGGGCCAAAGAACAGTCTATCATGCAGCTTCACTGCAGATGTGAACCTGAATCATGTTTGCTCTTCCACATAAGCTTTAAGAAAAGGAGAAATGAAACATGATACAAGCTGCAAACATGGAGAGATGCTCATTCATACACACACTGCATGCAAAGATAGCTACACATACAAATATGCGCACTTCCACCTTGCCCAAGCTGGTGTCAAAGAGCTTTTTCTGAGGAGTTTGCATACCTCCTAGTGAGAAGCTCATTTTGTCTTTCAGAAAAGTTGCTTTCCTTTTACAAATAGGGGATATTCATTTAAGCTGTTTTTTGAGGTGTCAAACATAAAAATGAGAAGAGACGTCAATCGGGGCCCAGGGGGACGGGTGGGGGGAGACAGAGAGCCTGAAAAATGCTTCCAACGCAGGCGGCTTGTTTAAGCACAGAGCGTGTTGCAGCCAGCTGGATCTTAGGAGAGAAAGATGAATTTCTACCCATTTAAACTTGAATAAGGTGAGCTGAAGGGAGGGGGAAAATCCATGAAGGTGAAGAGGCTTTTTTTTTCTTTCCCCAGTTGTGATGGATGGTTTCAGCTTAAAGTACTGAGCCTCCCCGTGAAGAAAATATCTACACTGATTTTGATAAATAAATGCTTAGACCTTGCAGTTGCTGCTTTGATGTTGGAGAGAAAGAAGTTTACACTTTACAGTGATTTTTTGCAAGGGGCTGAGAAGGAGCAAGGCTGGGACAGTCCTTCAGCCTCTCCTGCAGTAAAAAGGAAGGACTTACTCTCTGGCATGTTTTTCCAGTGTTTTCTTCACTACACAGTAAAAAACAGAGGACTCACAGAGGCTGGTCTCACGATAACAACGACCAAAATTAGGACAGCCCGTGAGCCTGCCAAGTGGCTGGAAAAGAGAATGAAATAGGCCACTTTGTCCTGCTAAACTGCTTCTCCCTTTTCCCGTGCTTGTAGCGTCATGTCTTGGCCTGCGTGGGCTACCGGCTGCCTGCATGGTGCTGTGAGCCAATATCTCTAGAGCAGAAAGAGTCTCCGAAGCCTCTAAGTATTTGTTAGTGGAGGCAAACACACAGATCCAGACTGCAGGATTTGTGAAGTGCAAGAACTCCCTATGGCTGCATTCAGGTATTATGTGGGTTAATGTAATCCCAAAGATTTTTCTTTCTTTCAGCCCCTTACCCAGAGGAGCTGCTTCACCACCTACAAAATGCTGCTGCTTCTGTGGCAGGCTGTCAGGGGGATGCACTAAATAGTATCACGCTTCTGTATGGTTTTGCGGAGAAGGTAAAGAAATATATTCAATCCCACTGCACCAACAGTTGGAAAAACACAAATGGATGCTATATTCCGAGCTGGAATATAGCTCTGATCACAAAGAATAACCTACATATGCGAAAAGAGAAGCCTCTGAACCGCCACGCACGAGTTCTGTTTTACACCCCACCAATGTTCTCAGCACGGCTCTGGAGAAATGTGCCAGGGAAGTGGTGAACAGTCATTCACCAAATCTGATTTCTACAGCAGCAACATTTTTTCCCCTGGAGCTCTCCCAGCCCTGCCTTGGCCAGATTTAACACTGCTTTGCTGATGAGATGTGAGCAGATCAGAAGTGTCAAGCTATGCCTCAGAGAAACCAGACTTTGGCACTTCCATCAGGACCCTGAATTAGAAACAAACGTTTCTGGATTCCCAACTCAACTTTCAGTGAAAAATAGAAATGAAAACAAAAAAAAATGCATTCCATAGCTTTCATCACACCGGGCATCTGCTCACATCACTGTCTCCTATTTCCAAAGCCCATTGAGATAGTATCACATCAGCACATGGGAAAGGGCAAATGAGGGCAAAGATGTGTTCAAGTGGAGCTTATCCCTGGTACTTTCGTTCACTTCCCTAGCACGGGAATTCCTGACAAGGATAGTCACGCTTCTAGGAAAGGCTGTTGTAATTTCACTCTCCCATTCTCAGCTGTGAGACCCTCAACAGTGAAGGGTTTGAGCCTGCTCAGCATGAGCGTGGAGCTACATATGAGCAGAGAAAAAAATACAGAGCTAAATGGAGAACACAAACACTTCTCCAAGCTACACTAATGAGAACATAACTAATACGTTACATATTCCCAGCAGTATGGTGGAAACCTAAGGGAAGCAGAAGCAGTCAGAGGTATTATTTCACTAGCTCTAAGCTAGTTTTATTCGCACAAGGGTCTATCTGTCTGTGTATTTAAGTTCCTCTACTGGTTTCCTTTGACCTCAGAAATGCCCTAAACTTGGAATCCAAGACTAAATTGCTTGGCTGTCTGTGCAAGGCTGCATCAAAACCTAGGGTCCTAGGTATAGGGGAAGGGGCAAGCTTTGGTTCAGTAAAAGTGTGGAGAAACTTGAAATCCTGCCTGATCCCATTTATTCCCTCTGAAGTTTGCTCAGTTCAGTTAGTAACCAGAGAGATTCTGAGAGCCTCCAGATTCACCCAAGCTGCAAGATGAAAGGAGGGTTAGAAGGAAGGCTATAAACAAGATAGATATCTATTTTTCCCCTCTGCAGCAAACTGTGGCAGAGGCAGCGGCAGACAAGAATGCAGATGCCATGTCATTTGCTCCCCAGTATATCAGGGGAATGACAGGTCAGCCTTTGGGTTTGCAGTGATTTGCATTTCTGAGCTGAGCAGGGTGACAATTCGAGGTGACACAACAGCAGGAAATGTTTGTAGCCATAACACCCCTTAAGAAACCAGGGACAGGACAGAAAATATGACATCTTTTATTGGGGCCAACGGACAGACTCATCTGGGGGGATCTTTCCAGAAGAGGATGCCAGTCCTAACACCAGAGAAGTGTACAGGGATGCCTTTCTATTGGACCTGTCACATGGTTTCCTTCTTGTCCATGGGAGTGTGGATTGTGAACGGAAGACAGAAATAGAAATTAAAATTAATTTGGTTCTTTCACACACAATGTATCACTAGCTCTCTGTGTAGGTGTGGACATACCACACAGTGCCCTCCTCTCCAAATTGACGCAGGCCCTTGGTATGACAGGGAAGTGCCAAAAAAGGCACTGTCCCAGCGGGTATGTCAGGACACAAAGGTAAACAACCCTTTTGTGGCTTTTTTTTTTAATTCCCTTTCCACCCTAATAAGGCTGATTTGCACATTGGGGCTAAGTAATTGTCCTCATCAGTCCTTTCTGCAGTACCAATTCATTGTGTTAAAAAAGAGGTTTACTGAGAGGGGGATGAAAGCAGGAGGGAGAAGGGCAAGACACTGGAGAGAGAGAAAGAGAAGACTTCACTGGGCCCCACTTTCCCCTGCTCCCCCCTGCAGATCCTACTGATGCCTTACTCCATTCTGCAAACAGCCAAATATGCTTGTCAGTCTTCTTGGGTTTTGTACTGTGTCCTTTGAGAACACTTGCCCTTAAACAAAGGGTCTTGAGACGGGTGAAGGAGAAGGAAAGATCAAAGGAGAAAATCTGTTTTTTGTTTATGATCCTGTTTTTCAGTCTGAGATCAGCGAGATCAACCAATGATCCAAGTTTATGCCTCTGAGAACTTCCTCAAGAATGTTTCTTCATTTTCTAAGTGGAATTCAGGCTTCTGAGAAGGGTAAAAATTAATCAAAATTGAAAAAGTTTTCTTACCAGCTCTAGCCAAGATAGAAGATACTGTCCAAATTGAATCACATAAATCCCCCCAGGCCTTCTGGCTGGTCTGCTGGGCAGGTGGTTCATTGGTCAGGAAAAAAAAAAAAAAGCATAAAAATCCCCTTACTATGCAGGCTGCAAAGGCTTTCCTGCTTCATTCTTCACATCATGTTTAAGGGATTCCTCTTCTGCCCAGTGGAGCATCTCCGTTGACTTATAGCAGCTGGAGAGCAGACCCCTGGGCAGATATGTGGTTTTCCCTTGCTCAAACAGCTGATGTATTTCATCCCAGAGGAAATTGCCTCTGAGTACCTTATAAGCAAATCTAGAGTGTACATAAGAGCATGGTTTGAAGTCCTAACTCAAGCAAAAGCCCATGGCAGGAAAAAAAGATTTAGCTGAATAAGAATAAAGAATCTGGGCTTTAAAGGTTGGCGCAACATTTGGAATGTGCTACGGGGAATGCTGGATTGGAAAGGACTAGGTAAATGTAGGATATCATAAATATTTGGAAAATATTTATGCATCTAGAAACCCCAGCTCTGTCATCAACTAAATCATGAGCTCTTCTGAATTTTACAGAGCTTGGCACTGTCAGAGTTTGGGAAGACATGGTCTAGCTCTTTCTCAAGCAGTCTTTTCACATTTATTTATTTATTTTTAAATGGCACTCGAAATGAAGCTAATTAACCAAGTCCCCAAATCATTTAGAAGATCTATTACAGAAAATAGCATTAAAGAGGGAAGGGAAGGAAGCCAAAGCAAGGAGCCCAGCAGAGACAGAGTTTGTCTATTCATCTCCACTTATGGAAAACAGACCTGCACCAGAAGGACTGAAGCCCTGGGCAGCAGGTTGTAATTAGTTAATGATATCCTTGCTTTTTCTGAAAAGCTCAGTCAAAGAGAGGTGATCCTCTTTTGAGTCCACAGAAAGCCAAACAGGCAGGTAGGGGAGGGATTTGTTTTTAGGTCATTTCAGGTTCAGGTGACTGTGAAGCCTCACTGTGCACTGACGAGACAGACTTTGAGGTGAACTGCTGCCTGGGTAGCAAAGCCCTGGGCAGTTCTGCAACTTTTACTGCTGGGTTTCTCATGGTTTTTCACCATGTGATTTGGGGAAAGGGGGGAAAAAAAAGAAGTATCTTGCCAGAATGCAGCTGTTATGGATTAGTGTGACTGCAGCAGGGACAGCGCCTTGCAAGATGGGACTCCTTGATAGGGAAGAATGGTTTGCAGGAGCCTGAAGTCATATCTCTGTGCAAAGGTGTATTGTACCTCTGCTCCTAGCTGTCACACTGCCCAAAAGTCACCTGTACCCATCACTTCTACTTATGAATATACAGAACTGTTGAGTCCCTGTCAAGGAATTATCTAAAAAGCAGTAATGAAATGAATCCCACAGCTTTTCTCTGAAATGTATTTATTTTCCAGGTTTTACAGGCAGGGAACAAGCACAGACAAATCTGTCAGCCTAACCAAATCCAACTTTTCTAGGTAGGCTGCCCATACTGTACTAGAAGCCCACCCTGATTTTCGTTTCCTATGACAGGGTCAAGCGCTGCTGGAAGATACACTGCTGTATATCTGAAACACCACCACTGATTTCAGGATGGTTGGGCTGGATCTACACCAGCCTAAATGAACTATTGAAGGAAGAGCATATCTTTCAGAGGCATTTTTATGCTCTCTAAAAATGTATTTTCCATCATGTTGGGTAGTTAATTAGGCAAGAATGACAACTGTTCAGGATAGAGGGATCTGCCAGGTTCTGCAGGCTACCTCAATGCAGGGAAACTCAGGGAATAACATTGTGCTACTGTTCTCTGGTAGCATACCTGCTGCTTGGAAAAAGTGGAGCGAAGTACCGACCTAATAAAGAACTTGTATTAATCCAAAGATGGCAGTAGGCTTGTGTACCTGTAATTCTGAGCATTTAGTCTTCAGAGGAACAATACCTCTCACCCCTGAAATTCCCCGCATATAAGCATTCTTTTTGGCAGCTCCAGCAAAGAGGCCAAGAGCTAAAATCTAGCCTGGTCTGTGTCTCTTCTTACTCCCCTGAACCACCAAGAAGTTCAGGTAAATTGGTGGGAAATAGCATATGGGAGCTGCTCTGTCACTGCTCATTCAGTGTGTTGACAGAGAATGCCAGTCTGCTGGGGCTGGATGTTCAGGGGCTGGCTATTCCTCACAACAGGGAAGGGCAGTTTGAAGCCTGTTTGTTTCTGCCTTGGAAAAATAAAATTGCATCTGTGCATACACGCACACATGTATGCACGGTACCTCTACAAATGCACACAGAAACACCCCCAGTGTTTAGTTTGGCAGAGTCCAAAGATGTGTCTCTATTTCTGTACAGTTTTTTTACTGCACAATGGTGGCTTTTTCTGTGCATATTCGACAGTTGCATTTTGGTCTTTTCCAGCTGGAATGGAATTCACTGTGCAAAAGGAAATAAAAAGAGAAAGTGGGAAAGTGAGGGAGGGAAATATGAAGAGCTGAGTGCCAGGGGCTGCCATCCAGAGATTTCTTTTGGCTCTCTCCCTCCAAGAAAACCAGAGTGAAGCAGTGTGCCAGTGCTGGGCTTCAGGTTCCCCTGGCACTGAGGGGCTGGCTGCTGAGGAAAGATGTCTAGGAATGCAATGAGCATCTATATCACCCATCTTTCTTCCAGGGAAAAGGTTGATCTAGCAAACTTTCCACAGCAAACTTTCCTCCTCCGCCTTCCCTCAATTCACAGAGTGGGACTTTCAAACTTGCTCAGCGTTGGCCTATTCTGTCACTGTGAAAGAGTGTGGCCCTTTTCTGTGTCACACTTTGTGCTTTCCAGTAGTAATGGCAGCATTCTGGCATTTGGGGGGTCTGGAGTTGGTCTTTGGTTGGGTGATCCTACAGGTGACATTAACTACCAAAGCATGCACAGTCTAGGAGTCTTGCATTACAGATGCTGATTCACCAAACTTCATTCAAATTCCCTAAACTTCAGTTTTCAGGGAATATAAAGAAGCTGCAGAACAGTCTGACTAACAGACAAAGAAACTTCTTCTACTTTACAAGATTTTGTAGATTGTGTAGGTAGTGCACAAATTCATATCTGTGATGCCTACATATAGGTGCATGTGTGCCTTGGTAAATATGCACGTGCACACACACACAAGCAGACACACTATCTATCATGCACACACATCTATGTATACAAATATATGCAAAATATACACATATGTACAAAATACAGACATGTGGTTTATGCATTTACACACACACACACAAAAAATATATATATACACACACGTATATATTTCCCTGAAACATTTGTGTTACAACCATCATTTTCTTCCTTACCCCGATGCAAGTCCTTTTTTTAACCTCCTCTGAAAACACCTCTAGTGCCTCATTCTGGTGCCTAATTGGCCTTATCATTAAGATTTTTTTTTAACTAATGTCTAAGCTAAATGTTTCCTTTTTAGGATTCAAGCCATTGCTTCTTGTTATGCCTCTCTCAATGATGTCTACATAATATGGATTGATACGCTAGCCAGGGATGGCTTCAAAAGAAGCAAATAGCATCCATTAGGGAAATGCAATATAGGAATGAATCATATAAAAATATCCACCTATGTGGTATTTATGTCTGTGTGCAGGTGTACACACAAACCATTTCAAATACACACACACACACGCACGTGCACACACGGAGCAGATTGTTACTTTTAAGTATGAAACATTTAAGACCTGTGGAACCATAAAATCATATCATCTTACTCCCTGGATATCCCAAACTACTGCATATTCATATTTTTGCACAAGCCCAGTAAGTTGTGGCTGACTGAAACACAGCTTGTCTGCTGCTAACTGTGCCAGTCATGCTCAATTAACAACCTTGTGCTCCCTGTTTTCAGACAGTGAAAGTCAGGTGAGATAAATCCCACCCACACCCTGTAAAGCCGTAGGTCTGAAACTAGTCATTGTTTTAATTATATAGGTTTGTGGTATCTAGTGGAAGAGGCCTCCGGGCCCTGATTAGGATCTCTATTTGCTGCTCTAATGCAAAACAGTATTATTAATAGTGTTAGTAATAAGCAGTACAGAATGCAAATCCCAGGAACACATGTTATCAAAGCCTGTGCAGACTTTAATAGTTGAATATTTGTAAAGTACTTTTTGATCTTAAAAATATGTGTCGAGGAAGTGACTTATTATTATTATGGCATCAGCTCTGCTAAACATGTGTTTTTCCCTCACTTTCCTCATTATTTATATAGTAAGTGATGGGCTGGTGATGGCACTAGGCTTCCTCAGACAGAGTAAAGTTTTGTAAGTACTGAGGGTGAGAAGTAACAGCTAATTTTAAGATGGATGATGAGATCCTGAGACCAGAGTTCACTTTCCATTGTTTCCAGTGGCTGGGGCATAAAATGGAAAGGGCAGAGCAGACGGTGGCAGCATAATGCTGATAGCAGGACTTTTCTTGTTGGTGTTCAGTAATATTTAAGCATAAACTGTAAATCATCATTAGATACAAGTTATTGCTACTTTAATGAACAATTCATTGCACAGTGAAGTCCAGACTAAAACTCTATCACTGTTTTAGATTCTTCCCTTTTTTGTTTTGAAAGAATAATTTATCTCACCTCAAGTCTTCACTGCTTGAAGTGATAAATACTCTGTTCTGTCTCTTTCGTTACGCTGCCCTCCACCAAATATTTTTGCTCTGCCTTTCTCTGTTTAGTTACAGGGTTTTTATTCTCGTCCCCAAAAGAGAACAACCTTTTAAACACAGTAATGTCACAATGACACATAGCTGGACCATTATTCTGCATATGCCACATATCTATTACGGAGATCTTAAAGTCCAAGGGCAGCTTTCTCAGAACCGCTTCATTGCTTCATGGTTCACAGTTGACGTGTTGCTGGAATAACAGAAGACAAACTGACCTCAAATACTGGCCTGTATGAGAATGACATGTGAGCAGTATCTTTTCCTTCTCATCTTAGCCTCTTACAGAGGTGGAAACAAAGTGCTTTATCTCTTTCTTGCATCCTGATATAAGAGGGATCCAAAATGAACATTCAACAAATTTCATTTCTGAAGATTACTTCCTGCAAATCGGAATTTGAGATCTTAACTTTGCTGCTGTAAATTGATAAAAAAAAACCCTGTAAGGTCAAGCCATATCTGCTATAAACCTCCAGTAACCACAGTTGTACTGAGTCTAAAAAATCCAAGTGAAAAGTGTGACAAAGGAGCAGAATCTAGAATGAACTTATCTCAGTTTGGTCCAGAAAGATACAAGCATCACCAGGACAATAATCTCCAAATAAACCATGGCAAAAACAAAGAAATTTCTTGCAGTCTGAAAAAGCATGTGGAGCTGAGATGCTGTAAAACAGCATTGATTTCATCAAGCATTTTTCATCCCGTTGGTTTAGTTACTATTAAACATTACATTTGAATGCTGTTGGCTATGTCGTGTGGTTTCTTTTGTTTCTTTGTTTCTGGATGGAGACTTAGTTATCTAATATTGGAAAAAGGGGAAAGAAAAATAACTGGTTTCTACAGTAGATCATATTGACATATTGGGATTTCATCTTGCATAGCTGAATCATTTGTATCTGACAGGTACAACTACATGGAAGATGTTAGACTTTACAGATAAATTAATTCTAAGAAATGTTTATAAATCTAGAGAGCTGCACCCATTGACTTCTGTGCCAAACCCAGGCAGAGTAACCACATTTTGAGAAAATGGCTCTCCTGCTGCTGTGACAAAAAGAGTTTTTGGTGGAAGTCATTCACTTTTTATTGCTCCAAAAAGACAGTGCCAGGTTGAAAAATTTCGCTGTAATGTTTATGATGTTAATGAACATAAATCATGAGGTGATTTGGCCAACTATAGTGGCTCTGGGAAGGCTTCTGTTAGCTAAAGGGATATGTTGTGCTTTTGGTATCATTAGGTTAAGAGGACAGAGAAACAGGAAGGAACTTTCTCCCTTCTTGCCATACTGAAGGAGCAGACACTTCTGGTTCAGCTTGAGTGGAAGAGTGAGGGTAGCGCAACGGAGAAAACAGGGGAGCTGCATCAGGGCTGGGCTTAGCTTGGGAGCAAGGGTAACAAAGACATGGGACAGGACATGATGAAGACAAGCTGTAATAAGAGAGTTGGGAACTGTCTTTGATTCCAGATGCTTTGACTGAATGGATTGCAGTCATTTGACCAAAATGGACAACTGCTTCCAGCATGGTCGCGATCATTGCTCTAAAAGGCGTCTAACTCAGCCATTCAGTAATTGATGGGATAATGATTTTCCTGTGTTGAATTCTATGGTCTACATTATGTAACTGTGAAAATTTTAATCTTTGTTCTTCAATCTGTGAGTCTAGGAGGGCAAATGGTTCAAAGGTAAACCACTTCTTAATACGAATAATGGGTATGAGAAAAGGGAAGGAAGGTGGAATTAGTGCTGTTAAACCATGCTATATATCATTTGTGTGTTTGCTAAATAGCATAAAATTATCCTTTTTACTGGTAGGCTGGAACTGCAGCAGGATGTTTCTGATGCTTTTATTTCTATCTGAGTTATGTTAACTACATTAATACACATGTGCATGCACGCACATACTTCCTTTTCTGTACAACCATCCATTCCTTCAGTGAGTCCATAATCACTCCTGTCCTACTTTTTGCATTAAACAAACTACAAGTAAGATTTTCATGGCCTGGAAACAGTCAAAATAAAGGTTTTGTCTAATTAAAACCTGTGGTGGAGAAAACCAAGCTGTTGTTATGAAGAGAGAGAATGTAAAGTTGTAAAGTATCTTTTATGGCCTACTAGCTAAGCTACGCTGTCCCTCCAGCATTTTGGCAAAATCAATATAGCAACCATCTTTTTTCTTGTTTAATTTACACGCATGTGTGTGTGTGGGGGTGCTCCTGTGGTTACTGACAGCTCTCAAGACTGAAGTTCTCTGAGTATGTCCTGTAGAAGCAGAGGTAAGTGCCTCACTGTGCTATAGTGATGGGCTCAGTGTACGAACACAGGTAAAGTAGAGACAGGGCACAAGGCCAGAAGGCAGAGAGAGTTAAATAAATGAACTGTTCTGTTCTTGGTATGTAAGAATATGAATGTAAAGAAATGTCATCTTTCTTCATGACCACTTGGATATCAACATCTTTCCTTAAACAGGAAGTATCAGTGCATGATGTTCTCTGAGTTATGGACCTTATCTAATTCTTCCCTGGCCTGAACTCCGTCAAACTCATTTCATAAGCTGATCTGTTCTGTGTGGCTGCAGTGTTCCAAGGAACACACTTCAAGCTTGCTTGTGCTAAGGCTGGAGTCTGGACTGTGGATTAAGAAGGCGGGGTAAGAGGTTATGTAAGCAAAGCTTGACCTACGTCCGCAATGGGTCTGTGGGAGGATGTCCAATAACTTCAATGGACTTTGCATCATACACTGCAGAGCTAGAGACAAAAAACAAAAGACATATATCCAAAGCAGGAGATACTCAGGCAAACTGCCTTGAAGGTAGTTGTCCCAAACAAGTTGAACAGAAAAGCCAAGTCAATTGACATGACTGAGTTTACCCAGATGCCAACACAGTTTGAAGCATGTGACCAGCCTGCAAGGATCTTTAGCCTGAAGGCTAAAATATGCAAAGCAATCAAAGATCCCTTTCCTAGACCAAAGGCCAGGCCCCAGTACAGAACTGCCCATATTTTTGTACGGAGTCACAAAGTCATTGCAGAGGTAATGTTCATTTCTACCTGGTAGACAAACACTTGAGAAGTTCTCCTTCTTCTTGTGGCAACTCCTTACAGACCTGAACCTCTGGGTAAAGAGGTGTCATTTCACAGGGAGGGAAGAAGGACTTTTACAATATCTTCTGCCTATCCCCATGCTCTCCAATCAGCCCAAATGAGCTGACTGTCAGTGAAATTCTCCACAAGGAGAAATGGATATCAGAGTCCAGCTGGGAGGTTTCCCTGAGGTGAAGAGTAAAAGGGGGGACGAAAGGAGAAGGACAGGTAAGGAGAAAATTATTCTCTTACAAGGTATACAGTTATCTCCTCAAAAAGGACAGCCCAGTGTGATATCTGTGAGCAATATTCAGGAAACATGACTGCAAATGCCTCAGGTTCCTCCTGAGTTGGTGGGTCTTATTGAGTGCCAAGTTCCCTCTCTGGCTAGACAGTTACCTACAGGAAGCTCTTGGCTGAAGACAGTATGTCTGCTGGGCAGAGAGAAATCAGCAATACTGAGAGGATGGTCCCACAGACTGGTAATGAAATGTCTTGCTAATGAGAGATGAGTTGGGCTGAGTACAAAGATCATTGCAAGGTACTGCTGTATATGAGGACATCTGTCAGGTGCAGTTCACCTGCCAGAAACAAGCCATTTTAGCTGGATGTGACTCAAACTTCCTCTGTCTCTACATGATATTTGTATGCTTTATGGAATAAATTCTTCTTGTTACCTTTGTTAGCATGTGTCATTGAATATATAATGTCCTGTCACTTTCACTAGTATGTTCTATTGACTATATCGCTGCTTGCAAAGCTCATGTTGAGTTAATGTACCCGATTTATTTATACAATCCATTTTGCTTTATTTCCAGAGACATGCTGTGACCATACTGTGATGCAGATCCTGTGATAGTGACTGTAATAAATAAATCCAGTGAACAATTATCTCCCAAATACAGCTTCACTGACACAAATCAGTGGAGAATAGTTCTTCGCTTACATTTAAGAGCTGGTGGTTGCATACCAAATGTGGAGTTTGACCAACAGGGAGTACAAGCAATGCATTTGTGATCAGAACTGGAGGGGTGGGAGGGAAAAACAACTAAACAGCTTCACTAGTAATAATTTGGAGAGGAAAATCAGTTTTGTGGTGTGAATGTACTGAATAAAGCAATCTGTCTGAACGTCTATATTTTCTCCCAAGTTTTATGGTGCATTGATAGATAAATAAATAAACAGATTTTTTTTTCAAAAAGGATTTTTTTTCCCCATGAATGCTTGCATTTGGAATAAAAGCCACCTTGTCCTTTAGCAAGAAAAAAATACATTATTTTTCTTTCTGTATGCAAATCTTTTCTTTTTGACTGGGTAAAATTTAATTCTCTGAACATTTTATTTGGACTACTCTTGCAGTGAAACTGCTCTATATACAGGTTGAGATGGTTCCATTCTACCACTGATCAAAACTGGCAAGTTCCCTGAAATCTCAGATTTCCAAGAACAGAGTGCTGCAGAACCAAAGGAATCCTATAACCACTGACTTGCCCCTCTCCGCAGTTTGAGATGATTCTGAGAGCACTCAGAACTAGATGCTCCAGACTCGAGACAGTCATGAAATGTATCTCACCTAACAGTAGGAGTCAACATTTGGGCCAGGTGTCCAGATGCCATGATAGGAAATGGAGATCCCAGCAATGAAGTTAATGGAATTTAGAGCCTAATTCCTCTGACCAAATGTTGGAATCTACTTTGGGTTGACACGAATCTTTACCAAACTCCACTCACCATATTGCCCAGATCACTACTGACTACAGAGGGAGCCAAGAGTGATTTGCTCAGATACAGATGCAAAAACTGTGGACACACATATTCAGTCAAATGAATCACAGCCCTGATTTTGAGATAAACAAAGTTGAGGAGGATGAAGCCCTACCATATGGGACTTCTTATTATTCTCGTTATTCAATAACCAGCATATTGGGAGGTCTTCTTTATTGCATTACTTAGCAGTTATTTCACGCTATCAGCCTTGGTGTTTGTAGTTCCTCTAGGCCTCATGGTGACAACATGGCACTGGTGAGAAGCCAGCAGCTTTGACTGCAAGATTGCTCCAAAGCCCTGAAACACTAACAAACATCTTATCCACTGATATTCTTGTCACACTGAGCTTTGTGCTCTGAGATATTTAACTCCCACTATGCTGTTCTGCCTTTGCAGAAGATTTATTAGGAGAATGACAATATCTTCACATGGGCAACAGCTGTCATCTGCAAGAGAGCCACCAGGATGTTTGCAAATGGATGAATCTCTTCTCCCCAGGTATGATGTCATGCATTAAGTCATTGCATGGTAGATGAATGGAGGAAAAGCAGGAGTAAGTCATACGAGACGTGGGGGACCACAATACCCAGCTGTACTGGAGAAGGTCTATTCTAGCAGGGTTTATTTGAGATTTGCTGGGTGATGAACTCAACCATAGAGAGCTGAGGCCTCTCTCCCCACACTCCGATCCCACACACCCAGTGAGTGGATTTTAGCTCAGTCTGATCATCTATGTCAAAATATCTAGGGTCATGAAGCTGAAGGCCACTGTATGGCCTCACAAATACATGTGATGTAGGCCTTGCCCTTAATAAGATCGCAAAGAATGGACATTGAATATCAGTCAAAGAAAGCCTGAGCTCTGTCCCTCAAGCTCCTGTTAGCATTTGTACCATGGTTTGCTGATACTCGAGCTGCCAGAAGGAACAAAGAGACTGCTCTGCCACGGCAGTTGTGCACAGCATGTCTCCTGAAAAGCCAGTGCAAGGCAGGGCAAAGGGAGGGTAGGATTTCAGCCTTCGCTCCAAGTTGCCTCGCTTTCCTGGGTTTATGTCAGGCCCTTAGCGTTATTTGAACATAGTTTTTGTGGTTTAATTTGCATAATTGATGAGATGGAAAATTATCTCGATGATTGATGGATGTTCTGCACGCACCAGAGTTTGTCACAAAATATAATGCATCTGTAGGATGAGCCTGCTGCTCCTGCCATGTTATTTCCCAAAAGGGCTATAAAATTCTAACTTAACCCTGCAGGTTTTTAAGTTTCTTTTGTTTTTAATCTTTTACAATATAATGTATAACACAGTAAACAAACAGAGACACAGCATCAACTAAAGTTACTATCTTTCTTCATTGTACTCCAAGGACATGGAGAAGGTAAGAAATGGTATCATACTTGTGGAACTGATCTTAGGGTTTCCTATACCAGGTGTTCACACTATTCAGTAGACTTCCACTGTAGATATGCCTATACATTTTCTCCTCCTTTGGGTACGGTCTGCCTCTATCAGAAGTTTGTATTAATTAAAAAATAATAATAATTTGCATTTGCAATTGGTTTACAGTATGCATATGGTCAGATATCACTGTTTGTATGATGGGTGAATGGGTTTTTTTTGGTTACATATCCTTTCATAATCAAAAGATGATGCCAAGTGCAAAGACACTCTTCAATAATTAACACTGTTTTTTCCCCTGGGAAGCCTAACTTGGTCCATTCCTGTTAAGCAAAGCACTGAGACACATGGGTGACTTGAAGTACATCTTTAAGTTGTGAATGTGTTTGCATATGCTTTCCATTCAACATGTGCTGAAGTTTGCTGTTGAGCAGAGATGGACTTAGAGATGCACGCAACTTCTTTGCTGAACTGTGATTTTGGAGAGATGAAGTGTCCCCTGGTCTGCCTGCAAATTAGTGGCCAAACACAGCAGGCAGTTATGCAGTTTCTATACACCAGAATTATTTGGTGGCTGGACATGCTTTGTGGTGTGTGTCCTACATCATTGTCTCAGCTAAGACTCAGGGAGCTTGGGGACAAGTTAGCTGATGAGCTGTTACCTGCCCTGAATGGTGAGGGCAGTCCCTCCGACCAGTCTGAGGTGGAAGTTTGGGACCAGCCCTGATGCCACAGGACACAGAGCTTTAGGGAACAGAGAAGCAGCGGCTCCATTTAGTCCTATGTGTGCCATATTCAGGGAGGATTTATGAGGCAAAAAGGGAGAGAAAGAGGTGAGAAGAGAGGAGCTGTCTTGATCCTCAGATTGAATGTATCCAATGACCATGAGCAATATTTCCAGGGCACTTTCAAATCATGATTTGAGCAAACTAAAAGCATAGGCTAAGCCTAGGATTATCACAGCTCTTGAGGGACAATTTTGCTGCGTCAGGTGAGTTTTCTAAACAACTCTAGCTTTGGAATACAGAGGACACAATTGAACTGATGTCAATGGAGTTGGAGAAGATGAACAACACTGGCAGTTCTCCAACCTCTTAAGAAAAGAAAAGAAAAAAGAAATCAGAATAAAGGATTTACCCCAGAAACTCTTTACTGTGATAACTTGTTGCACTGAATGAAAATTTGCTTCAATGGGAATTTGTTCTCTGAGCTACATATAGATTTCTTCAAATTGTGAATGGGCCTAACCTGCTTTCCTTAGTGATTTAATTCAATCTGCTTTAGTTTCCATCTGCAAGAGGATAAAAATATGCATGCAGTGTTAAGTGTGTATGTGGTACTATGTACTTTTTCTATTATCTATTTGCCATTAGATGTTGCTGAAGGAAAAGTATAAATCATACCAAAAAAAAAGAAAATAATGAAGAACTGGGGGTAGGCATGAACAAAGTCATGTCTATGCCCCTAAAAAATGGTTCCAAATTGGAAATGATTCAGCTTCCGAGCTCTGAGGTAGAAAAATCAGATGGGAATGGCCATGTTTTTTTTTTTTCCAACCAGGAACTTTTCTACCAAGCAAAATGAAAGACATTCTTCCTGTCCCTGGTCCACACCAAACACTGCTCCTGTTTGAAGTGACAAAGGGTTGATTAGTTATGATCAGCCGCTACAGCTGAGGTGATACAGAACTCCAATCAATTCCTCAACAATCAGTTCGTTACACCAAACTCTCCCTCCATCTGCGGCTGCCTGACATCCATCAGGGCCCCTCTTCTCCTGCTTGTGAGTCCTGGTGAGCATCTGAAGATAACTCAGTGGGCTGAAATGGAGATCACTTGTTTGGCATGCTATTGGGCAGGTACGTTAACAGTGTTAACCCTCTGGAACTGAGCAGCTCAGCTGCACACTTCAAGTTTCCACTGTGATATTATATTTGACATTCAATTTGAAACCCTAAACTCCTTTAATGCAATATCTCAGCACAATGATAGTAATAAGGCAGTACCACTTGCTTTCAATTTAACTACCAAAGGCAAAGTGTGGAGAGGGGGAGAAAACAGCCCCAATTATGTTAACCCCTTCAATACTAGCTCCATTGGTGGCTGGCTTTATAGGTACATTCTTCTGTGTTAAAACACACTGGGAAGAAAGGCAGGAAAGTGCTTTTTCATGGAACAACTAAAATGCTTTGCTTTGTTCTGTTTTCCTCCCTGAAAGTCCCAGCGGCTGCTATTTTGCTGTGTGAGTCTCAGCGAAGCTATGTGGAGGTGGTATTTGTTCCCAATAGAGCTATCCACCTAGCATTTTTGGCAGTAGTGAAATGGTTAAAATCCTATCTTTCTAAATGTAGCGCCATGGTTTACCCTGAGGGGACCCTTGCCAAACTCCTTCTGATGCTTCAGAAATCTACCTCCATAGTTTTGTCATCATCCCACACCAATACTATAGCAGTATGATAGCAATGGTTTAAAGTTCTCCGAGGTCTTTTCCACCCAGGGGAATGGGTGGAAAAATCAGTGCAGCAATTCTCACTATGTCTATTTTACAAACGGGGAAACCTGTCAAAACCGAGGTCTGGTTTTGTTGGGAGATGGAAGGTTTGTTTACTATCCAAGCTGAAATACTGACTATGCACCTCTAGGGTTTCTCAAGTCTCAGATCTGGGACTGTCAGTTCTGGAGAGCTTTGAAGCACCATTTCTAGCCCAAATTTTCCTCCAGTCCTTTAGGCACAACAGGACTGTCACCCAGGCTTTTGTCAACCTTCCAGGCTGATAAAATATGAAGCGTGGTTGTGTTTTACCAAGTTTTGCACAGCTCTTCCACTGGAGTTCACCTTCCATTAGACTCAGGGAGAACTGAGACAGCATGAGTCAAAGCAGGGATCTGAGTGGGAGGAAAGGGATTTTAACAGACCTAAAGAGTCAAATACAAAGGTACTTAATATCCCTACTACGCATATGCTTGTAAATGTAACATTTTTCTTTCTAGTAAATTCATTTCTTTCTCTTCTCATCTTTTTTCATCTTTTCTTCCGTGTATACAGCAGTACTTTATACACTATGTCTTTGTCCATGTTTCTAGACATATGACCTGTACTGTAATGGATGGTATAAAACTTCCCTGACTGCCTCTTCCCAGCTTGTCCTTAGATACCAAGTGAATGTCAGAGATCTAGACTCAAACTATTTAAAAGCATTTAGCTAGCTTTACACGGCAACTCTTCGGTCAAACTTTCTCTGCTTTAGGAAAGGACATGTCGCCCCTCTTGGCAAATCAATTATTCAGACGCTGTGATAGTCCGAGGCATCGTATCAGTAATAAAGTAGTGAATTATTAATCATGGCTTGTGCCGTTTCGATTAGATTTGGGAAATTCAGGATTAAATTTCTGGCACCCTGTGTCTCGGATTGAGCTCAACCCAGCTGGCCTGACAGGCATGAGCTGGCTTTGTACTTCAGAGGAGGCTGGTGGATAAAAATTACTTGAAAAGCCTCAGAACTTCAATTATTATTATTAGTATTTTGGAAGGAACTGGAGTGACTGAAAATAGATTTCCAATCTGCAGGGCAGTTTTGGTTTCACACAAAACTTGTGCTGTAATAGCTCAGCCTTTTTCTCTTTTTCTGGTTATTCTGAGCTCATCTGCTTGCTGTAAGAAAGGCTAACTCTTCTTGAAAGACGAGGCAGTCTGGTGAGGTCTGTGTGTCTGTGTACAATATTTACACTTTCCACATTTTATCGGGGCTCTGAGGACACTCTGGGAGATGGAAATCATATTAGTCAGAAGCACAGGACCAGTGCTCCCACCGCTTTGGCACTATCTGTTGAGGGAGGGAGAGCCTCGGTGGAAGAAGTGAGAGCCTTGGTGTCTGGAAGACTTTGCTTACAGCCTGCCTAGGGCCAGAGAAAAAGGGTTTTGGCTTTCTCTGCCTTGTCCACATCAGACTGTCATCCTTTATAGTGCTCCTCCATGTAAATTCAACCCATTTTCACTCAGCTGGTATTTTTCAGCTGTTGCCTGTTCCTGGTGTGCACTGTGGAGACTGAGCTCTGCAACGCTGGTGAGCCCTCCCTTCACTGAAGAAGGGTCTTCTGCTATAATGAGAGGAGCAAAAGCAGGAAAGAAAAAGGCAGCCAGGAGAGGGGAGGCTGTTGAGAGCATGCAGGGAGTTTCTCAGAGAAATGCTGCCCACTGAAATCAGTATGGAGGCAGAAAGAAAGGGAAGGGAGGGTGGAGGTGCTGTGTCTGGTTGAGGGTCACTGGCTGCAGAAATGCTGGGGGGGGGAAATGGCAGGGCATTAGGGTGGAAGCGGGACGTCCGAGCACGGCACGAGGAGATGGCCAGCATGGGAGTTTGGTGCTGCCAGGCGTGGGGAGATGCCAGCTAGGGGGGACGTGGGACCTCCAAGCTACTGGGGAAAACCAGGGCAAATTGTGGGGTGCCCCCACCCCAAGCTGCAAGCCTGCCACAAAACTGTAAAGACAGAGCATCCGCAGATGAAATTTCATTTTTATTCATTGCCTATAGGCATAGCAGAAGTTAGTCACTTCTTAAGCAGTTAGGCTGGGCAGTTAAGTAACTTTGGCCGGGCCTTAAGGAAATCAAAGGAAAAACCCAGGTGACCTGACCCTATGCTCACATCCTTGTCAATGTGAACTGATAGCACAGGTCTGAAATGAAGCCTGCCGGGTTTCTCCCTGTGATGTTGGCCTTTCACTAGACATACAACTGAGGGAACAGCTTTTGCCACAAATGCAGTCCAATTCAAAACCTGAACAGGACTCAAAAGTGACCGAGTTGAAAACCCTTGACATGAAGGAAATAACATTTCACTCTGTGCGGTTTTAATTTCATTCCTCTGCCCTGGAGTCAGAGGTTTCTTAGCAGAACAGGGAGTGTGGAGTGCATGTGCATTGTGGGGAGGAAAGCGTGTGCGGGGAGAGGCTGCGTATAGCTAGTTTCTTACCCTTAGAAGCCTTCATGACTTTGGGGGAAAGGAAAAGCAAGGAAAAAAAAAAAAGATTTTAAAAGAATTTTTTTTGAAAGAGGAGCTGAAAAAGACATCAAAACAGATCAAAGAAACTCATGGAAGTGGGAAAAAAACCAGAGGGGGGGGGGTAAAAAAAAGAGAAGGAAAAGCTCCTGCAGTAACATTGGATGAAAATTAAGCTTCTCAGATCTGTTTAAAAGATATTCTGTTTGATCTTTTATATCTTCTGCTCTGATTATCCAGGTTCCTTTTGATGTCGCTGAGCCCTATAGAACTGATATGTAAAAATACACATACATATGTATTAATATAGTGGGCACATGCACATGCACGCACCGGCTCATGCCGTCCTTGCTGCCCATGAATGGGAGATACGGAGCCAACGGAGACGAGGCTGCGCAGGAGCAAGCCCCTGCGCTCTGGCCCCAAGTTGCGTGTCTAGTGCCTGTGCCATGGTGTCCTAGCAGTAATAAGAGCCTCCCTGCCACCTTCCTGGGTAGGACACACTGGGAAAAGCTGTACTATGAGATGCACGGGTTAAAGAGATGTTGAAGGATGCATGAAGACCTGCATTCTCCGAAAACACCTGTGCCTCTCAGAACGGTCGGAAAAACTGAATTTTACTGCCTTTCCCTGAGGGTGAGGGAGCAGGGCCAGGGCTGCCAGGAGGCCTGGGAAGGACTTTGGAGAGAGTCAGAGCCATCCCCAGTGTCCCATCCATCGCTGGGGTGGGAAGAGGGAGATGGATGGCGGCTGAATTAAAATGTCCTCCTTGGCCAGGCAGCAAAGCTGCCTTGCCTTCAGTCTTGCCATCTCCAAAGCCCTCCTCATGGCCACTCGAAAGCAGCAGGTCCCGGCCGCGGGAAGCTGGGAAAAGCGCCGCATCCTCCGGAGCCTGGGCTTCGCTCTGCCGGCCTCCAGTCCCTGTTGCAGCTGTGGCCAAACACCTCCAAACCTTTAATCTACTTACCCTCAGGAGGCCCCAGGAGGCAGGCAAAGTGGTGTTAAGCTTATTTTACAGCAGGAAACGCAAGCGATTTACATACAAATACGGAGGAAGCTGGCAGCAGAGGCAGGACCCAAGCTGCATCTCCTGTTTCTCTGGGCCTGAGAGCGCTCCTCTGCCTCTGCATCTGCCTCCCATCCCCAGGTCTCCCCGCGTTTTGCCTCTCGTGGTCAGGCGCAGGGTTATCACGCCCCAACCAGCAGAAGGAAAATGCTGCCCTCCCACTCCTGCCATTCTGTCCTCGCTGTCCCCCGGACCTTGGGGAGCAGCTATTTCGGCGCCGACTCCCTCCTGCGAGGATGAGCACGGGCAAAGCGCTCCAGCTCAGCGTGGGCTCACACGTGTGCTTTCCTGCGACGTGAATACGCCAAAATGCTTCTAATTCTTATAAATGCCTGGAGTGGAGCAGAGGCAGCAAGTACAGTATTTTGGTTTTTCTTAGCTGGAGCTAGTACACTTGGTTGCTTCAGCCTCTGGGCGCTGGCAGTCTGATCCCGTCTCGCTAGCTGCAGTACTGTGTATTTATTCTCATTGCTCCTCTCCCCAGCCTCTCCCCCACCCTTTTTCGGATGTTTTCCAAGTAGATCTGTCTATTGCCACTCCCTTCCTAACGCTCCCAATTAAAAATAAAAAAAGGAAAATATACAGCAAAATTATTTTAGTTTTACAGAGAGCAATAAAATGATCAAAGGCTTATTTGTAGCTAACAGCGCGCACACGCCATTCATTGAACTAGCATGGTGGGGGGAACATTTTCTTCATCTCCTTACAAATGTGTTTCTTTAAAAAAAAAAAAAAAAAAAATCAATGGAAGCAGATTTTTTAATTAAAATAGATGCTGCTCCTTCCTGCCCCTGATGCTGCTACATGTTTTGTTGCTGTTGTGGCTACTGTTATCTAATCTGGGGCTTTATTTATTTATTTATTAGCCACTGACAATAGGAGATTGCAGCTTTGATTTCCCTGCTAGACTTGTGGGAACAGAAGGGAGGTGGGTCTGCCAGAGGGAAAATGCTTTTGTTTTGTCTCCGGTCTCTTTACCACGCAGGTGAGGGTCAAACTCCCCCTTCCTCATGTTTTCCCCTCCTCCAGCCCTGGCGATGGATACAAAAGCTAAGCCTTGCTGTCTCCTTCTCACCGTCCTTTTTACGGACGCAAATCCCTGCTGCTCAAGCTCAAGAGTGTTTCAGGGAATAAAATGTGCTCTGTGGAAACGCCTTCATTTGAAAGTGTTATGGAGATCTGGAACCGAACCACTGAACGGCTGGCCTTTTCTGTTTTTTCCATCCCCCTCCCCTTTTTCTTCCACAAGAAAACACCAATTTAGGGCTCCAATAAAACAATCAGGCAAGCGAGCTCCTAGAGCACTCACCCTTCTTCCTAATCCAGGAGATCTGAATCACTGGTTACCTTCCTATATCTCTCTATCCCTGCCGCATGGGCTCCCATCGCACACGAGATCAAAGGGCTTCCAAGGAGGTTTTTGTACGAGTCGCCAAGAGAAACACGTTTGCTCCGAGAGTGTTGCAGTCAGAGCTGCACTGGACTTTGCGGGGGCCAGGAAGGAGCTAGCCCGTGTGCCCAGCTCCTCACCCTCCCTGGTGCGCTGGCTGATTTCTGCTGGGGTCCCTTCGAATTCACGCAGGTGCGTAGAGGCAGGGATTCACTCGCTCACAAGGACTGGCAGTGCCCACTTATTTAAGTGTCCTAAAATCTAAAGCAGAGATGAAGCCTCAGGGAGTCTAGACATAACCTAAGGGACGCTCCTGGCTCTCATGGGGCAAGGACGATTTGCACCAGCCAAAGATTTGGCCAGAGCATTTCTCTTTATGTGTGTCATTAGGACAGAAGGTCAGTGCTGCAGGGCCCAGGGAGAAATTTGTCCTTTCCGTCCCTCACCGCACTGTTGGCCAGGTGCTGTTGAGAGGGAGAGCTTCACATGGCCCTCAGGCACCCAAGCACAGACCACTGCTGGAGGCATGGTACCTGACTAGACGGATCACTGATCCCATCTGTTATGACAAACTATAACTCCCTGTGTGGAAGGATACTGGCAGTTAAAACTGCCCAGAGAGCACTTTTTTCCTTTCATCTTACCACCCAGTACCCATAGACCTGTTTGTGTCTGACTTCCCAGGTTCTGCATTCCCGTAACCTCCACTGACCTCAAAGGCTGCTCCAAGCACTCAGCTCTTCCCCAGATCTGTGGGTAGGTGCTGGCAGCCTTACATACGGACTTAGAGATGTCTGTGAATAACTGATTGTTTACCTCACTGGCCAGAATGCACATCAACCAAATAATTTTTAAAAAATGACTTCCCAGTTTGCCAGATTCACCCTCTTGACCCAAAACTGATTTTTCTTTTCATTTTGTTACAGGTTTTCTCCCTTTGCATTAAAAGTTAGCAGATTAATAAATAAAATTCTGAAGAAGAAAATCAAAATGCTTTGTTTAAAAATGTCTCATCAACAAAATAAAAGTTTCACATTTTCACTGAAATGAGTTGATTGTGGTATCTTATTTTTTGATAGGAGCATGCGTATATTTCCATTCAGTGCTTAACTACTATCTTTTATTCAATGAATAAAATATTTGACCAAAATCTTTCCACTGCTGTAATCCTGAATAGTATCTTACATTATATCTACACAGAAAATTAAATAATGCCAGGGAATGTTCTCTGCAGTGCAATCCAAATACCACTCTGTCAACAGGTGAGGCTGGTCCCTGGCATGGGTTGGGTGTGGGTCAACTAGTCCTGTCCCAAGCAGTTTCTGGGCATGGTCTGGAAGATGGCACTGGGACCTTTCCCAGTGGACATGCTGGATATGGCCACTTAGTTTTGGAGGAAGAGAGTCTAACACCTGGCTGCAAGCTGTCCTGTGTTAGCTCATATCATGGCTAAAGAAGGTCGCTGACAGTTTTTTGTTTACAAATATACATATACCCATAGTCTTTCAACTGTTTCAGGGGTTATTTGGGATCATGCAAGAAGAAGGGTACTTGTTAAGATGTGTAAGGCAATGAATGCTATTCCTACTCCTCTATCTATATACAGTACATATACAGGGAAGAAATGAGGTATTCTCTTAAAGCCAGAATATCATTGTCTTTGAATCAAGAATCTGCAGATTTAGAGATTCACTTTTGAAAGGGTGCAGAAATGCAGGTGTTTACAACATTTGGAGAAAGGTAGGTGTTTACAACAAAGATATGCCTCCATCTGAGATAATCACCTTAAGCTTTCTTCTGTAGGCAACGGGGATCCGGTCTGCAAAGTCTAGAGGGCAATTCTCATCCCGAGGTAGATATCCACATTCAACTAAATCACATGTACTGTAAAAAAGCCCTTTTCTCACTGTGTTCTACATTGCAAGTCTCAGCTGACTTGCCCAGTTGAAACATTTTACACTTTAGTTAGGTGACTTGGATGTGGGTAAATTTCGGGAATATTAAACCTGTCCTACTAGTTTAAAAGTTCCTTCTTTAGAGCTGTTCAGGACACTAACAGGATTATGCAGAACCTGATAGAACTGTGGTTTCCCTAAAGCTGGGTGTGCAACAGCATATGGAAATAAATACTTCTAATTTCAGATCAAATGTCTATGGACAGAGGTACTGAGCATGCACAACAGTGCACATTTTGTCATCTGTATGTGCAGATATTCACTTTGTAGAGGAAACAGTTTGCTGTATCCATTCACTAGGGAACCCCTCTTCTTTTTCTTACTATTATCAAGACCTCAAAATGCATGGAAAAATTAGAAGAACTGAGATATAAACAGCTCCCCTTCCCCCACCACCCACACTTACATAAGCACACACATGGAAAGGAGGTAAACTATATATATATCTGCAAAAGATAAAATCCATTTAAAAATGCAATCTCTAACCCTGTTCCAGCATCTGCCTTTATCAGGTGGTAAGTAAAAACTTTCACACCAGCGGAGTGTAAATTCTGTTAATAAATTCTGCCACAATATCTTTGAAAGTGTGAGCCAATAAAATGTTATACCTGGAGATTAAATTATATCCAGCCTCAACAGAACAGCAGTGGCATCTTTTCAGTGGACCTGGGCTAGGATAAGGGTTTTTTAGCATCTCTCTCTTTACCTTTCAAAGGGAGCTGAAGAAGGACACTTCACTCACAGTACCTTGGAATAGATGTATCTCTCACGACAGCCCCTTACAACTATCCACTTATGGATGTTATCATGGGAGCAGTTGCCTCGCTATATGCATCTTTGCTCAAATGTACATTATCGATTGCTGATATAACAAAGTTTTTGAGTGATAGCTCAACAGTGAAGAAGTTCCAGTCTCCCTTGCTCTCCTCCTGTGCCAGTGCAGGGGAAAGTGTCTTAGCCTCAGCATTAATTAAACCATATTAAGCCTGATTCTGCGATGGAAGACCTGTATGTAGATTCAGACTCTCTGACAATATCTTACCTTCACTGACCTCTATTTACTAAGTAAAATAAATAACAGGATCGTTCTATCATTACAACATCAAAAACTTTTGTCTGCCTGTAAAATACATGGGCCAACTCATCTGCTCTTGAAAACCACCAAAGCTGTACTGAAGCTTACTGATTTACACCAGTAAAGCATTAGCTCTTGAAAAGGTTTTCTCGCTGAGAAAGGCTGAGCCAGAGAGTGACTATTATTGACATAACTAGATGGACCTTCTGTCTGGGGACCAGAAGGGCTCTGCTTTATGTCTTACTTTGGAAAACAGGCACTGATCCCCATGAGTCCTAGGTCTTCCATTGTCTGCTCTTTCTCTACAGGTTCTGCCTTCCCGTGGTAGAGGGGCTCAGCATTTACTACGCACTGGATGGTGTAGAACACCACATGCCTACATCTGCTTTCAGGTCTGGCTTTCAGTAGGTTTACCTCCAAATTGCCACTTCTTGGCCTGTGTCCATGATTTTGCCTAAAGGTCTGCTTTTGCCTCTGTGGATTTCACGAGAATGAGGATGGAAATCTTAGGGCAACAACAAGGAAGACTATCTATATGATTATTTAGGTTACCTCTGCAGTAAACAGGGCCAGAGAACAGGTACAGGCAATGTCCCGTGATTCTCCAAACTCTATTGCTGTTAGCACAGTGTTGGCTAAGACCTATTCTGGACCTCATCCACGTATGGTTTGGGGGACAGCACAGACCAGAAACTGTTCCCAGCCTGCAGTATGGTTATGCATACTCTGTTTTGTGATGAAAGAGAGCTTAGCACTGTAAATGTGAACCATACCATGCCATCTGTCCTTAGGTCCAGGGAACGCACCTGCAGTGGTGTAGATGTAGTTCTTGCCTACATCTGTTTATGTCAGCTGGGTGCTCAAGCTTGCTCTGTTGTGTGTATACACTATCCAGATCAGAAAGTCCCTAAACAGGGAAGTCATACCTGGGAAGACTCATTATATTTTCCCTGATTCTTATGTATTCTTGCTAAACATGTAGTGCTGGCCACTGTTTGAAAAAGGATACTGGACAACCTTTGTGTTTGATCAGAACTGCTATAACAACGCTTATATCCTAAAATGTCTTTGTTGCCTTTAAGAATAAAGCACTCCTGAGTTCTTGCTTCTAACTCTCCCACCCCCATCTATAGGTTCCTGTTTAATCAGCCCATTCTAACCACTGCATTTCTCCCCCTTGAAAATCAGGGCTGACTTTCAGCTCTCAGCATGATTGGAAAAAAAGTCTGGCAGCGAATAAAGCAAAGAGTTGCTTTTCCCTTCCAGAATCTGTGTGGGAGGATGAGATTGGCACAAGTTATTGGCCAAAATATCACTTATGAGTGGCAAAGCTCTTCCTAGGACAATCTCTTTCACATCCCACTTACAAAAACAACAATAGCCTTGGTATCATTTTGAAAGAGAGAGCAGAGAAGGTGTGGGGGTGGGAAGGGCAGGAATTACAGCCCTTATATTAATCAGATAGAAAAGCTCTGTCTCCTAGAATTCTTTCATTAGCTCGTGAGACAGGTGCCCTCCGACCTCCAGCATCACTTACTTCCTTCGTAACAACTACTGCTGGCAGATGATCCCTCTTGTAGACTTCATCCATATTCAAAGAGTTGTCACATCCAACTGATGCTAAGCAGCTAATCAAGTGGAAATTTCTTTTCCTTTTCTTTTTCTTTTTGTTCCTCATTTTACTCCTTCTCTTATGCCAGCAAGATAGTTCCCTGCCATGGAGTCAAACTCCTTTGAACCCTGGGAAAGGGCCAGATACATGGGGAAAGAGAGACAATCCCTTTTCAGTCCACACATTAAGTCTCTCAGGATATTTCCATTTTTATATGTCAAGTGTATGACTGTTTCGCATTCCCATTAACAGCATCTAAGAACAACCAGGCACAACCAGAGGCTTGACTAAGACAGCCATCATGTCACACTTACTTTTTAAGGGCAGGTTGAAAATCTCCCATCAAAACTTCCCTGAGATAGAAAATTAAGTTTTCAGTACTGTCTAGGTTTTGGAAGGAAGTGCCCTTATTCTAAAGCAGTTTATTTTACAACAGATGTAGGGTGTGAGGAGTTGACTAAAAGCTTAAATTTTCCACAGAGAAGGTTAGTACTTTCACCAAAACAATTTTATTGCATTTGTTTGCTTTTTCTTACAAAAACCCCACCAGCTATATTGTGCTTCCTTCCCAAGTTCAGAACCAGACTTGTTAAAGTGGCTCTGAAATGCCCAGTAACAGCAGAAACAAGAATATTTTATGTCCACATGATACATTTTGTGTGACAATAGTTGCTAGCAGAGAATTTGTGGTCATCTCTTCTTCTAGCCATGTGCAAAGAATAAAGTGAGGTAATTTCAGACAGTGAGGATGAGAGCACTAAGTCTGAAACAGCAACTCTTGCATGAGAAAATCTGACACTTGTATCCTTGATGAGAAAAAAAGGACCAGAAGGATAATGAAGATGCCATTTCTGCACTTTTCCATTCTGAGTTTCATAGATTTCTGATGGGTTGAATATTCATCTAGGGGAAAATCTAAGGTCATCAAGTTCAGAAAGACAGTGAATCTTTTTTCACAACTGTATATGAATGACTGTTAGCCAAACATGAGGAAAAGGGAATTAAAGTCAAGAATTTCTGCTCCAAAAAATACAGGATTTCAGTGCTTTTATTCAAAAGAAACCCCAAAGCACCTAAAAATGTTATTTCAAACTTTCTTTTGGGGAAAAAAAAAAGTATCTTGATACAGGTAGAATTCCTAAAACCAGTCCCAGATTTTTCTGGGGAAAAAAAAAAAAAAAAAAAAAAGGAAGCAACTAACCTGAGGAATCTCTAATAAAAAAGAACCATCTACAGAGTATAACCCTATTACAACGCCACTGACTTATATAATTCAGAGGAAATGCTGACATCCTCCATTCAAGCACTAGTTCCAACCTCCTGAAAATGTTGTTTTAAATCCTGATGGACTCTGCTCTTCTTCCATGAGCAAACTCAAGGGGAATAAATGTGTATATGGATGCTTTTGAGTGTGCAAAACAAAGGAAAGGAGGAATGCGAGGCATACTGGTATCAGACAAACACCGGTCCCACAAATCTCCCTTATTTCCACTATCTGCTGCCAGGTTTCTTGGTACAATGTGCAATGCATAATTTACTCCTCATGTCTTTCCTTTAATCATCCTGTGAGTACAGATTCTTCCATGGGCATCTTTGGTATCACTGCCATTCCTGTTACTAGCGCAAACTGAAGCTGGCTGGTGGGTTTACTTACATGAGTGTGCACCCTGCGGGATTGCTGCTGCAACTTCTTAGCAGCCTCTGTCTTCGCGACACTATTTTTGGACCTCCCTCTCACTCTCTCTTGTCTAGCAATGTCTCGTCTCATGGCGACTGGAGAGCTAAGTTCATTAAAAAGGAATTTGGTGGGTTATCGCACAAAATTACCTCTATTTACATCTGCTGCCTGTCACTTTCAATGCTCCGGGCCTTTTATCACTTAATACTTCCACTACATGTCCATGCCAACTTTCAGTGGGCAACAATTGTAAACTCAAGTTAGTATTGCTTGCTGCGTGCACGCCTTCCTACAGAAGCTGCCTTTAATGGGCTGTGTGAGCTGGTGTCTTGGCCAAGAATATTTGTTCATTGGTAAGACAGAGCTACAGCTGTGCTGATATCCAGAAATGCCAAGAATATCCATAAATCATTTTCCTAGGCTCAGTTAAAATTCCTGCACTGTTATTAACTCTCCAGCTACTGCAAAATGTCTTTGTTGACATCATCTGAGAAGAAAAAAGTAAAACTAAAAGTAAGCTTTTGGCTGGAGTGAACACTGAACATGAATCTTTCAGATCCCAACTGGACAGGGCTGGGATATTTCAGCTAAAAGAGAGTTCCTGAATCCTTGCTCATGGAAGACAACTTAGTGAGTCAATGGGTGACTACATAACAAAAGTCATGCACTTGAGACATTCAGGTGGTAGAGACCCATTTGAAATCCCAGCACTTTGAAAACCCAGCGGTAAAAGACCATACCTATTTCCTGGTAAGGCACCTGCTAGGCTGTATCGTCCAGTGGCCAGTCACAGCCCACAGGGCAGTATGTTACTCAAGTCTACTACACACTGCTGGTCGTGCTGCACTGCCCTAGGTACTAGCAAATCTTGAAAACCAACCCATTTTCCTGTCTAGCATGCCACATCCATCACCTTCAGCTCTGTTTACTTGTGCAAGCCATTCAGCAGAGACGCTCAAAGGATGAAAAGCAGCAGAGTGTGTGTTATTTCCTCGGACCTCAGCAGACACCAGCTCATGTCCCACATTGCAGAAACCCAGGCAATTACATTTTCTCCTTGCTTGCTATTTGATGTGCAAACTCCTAACTGACTACCTCAGCAAGGCCAGGAAATTTGCCCCTGTGAAAACTAGGCACATAGCAACATCGGACAGCTCAGATCTGGATCAGAAACAATGGCTTTAAAAGCTTCCTCACTCGCGCTTTCTTCCTGCCCTTTTGTCAGTGAATTAACATGGCATCAAAGTGTCTGCCACCTTGATCTCTGACCATGAGCCTATTAAAATTTTATTGGAAGTTAACAATGAGGACTGAAAACAAAGATCAAATGAATAATACATAAACAAAGCACTTCAATTAGATATTGAAGAAAATAATATAAATATATTAGCTAGCAAAATATCTTGAATTATAAATTAGATGGGAAAATTCTTTTTTTTTTCCCCAAGGAGGAAAAAAAGAAAGGAAATAAAGAGAACCTTAGTCTTTGATTGGTTGGTGAGAATAAACTGTCAGGATATTTATACTTCTTTGCTGTTTGGGCTTAATAATTTCATGTGTTTTTGCAAGATAACACTTAGGTCATGTGATTTCATCAACCAATTGAGCTGCCAGGCTCTTTGCTGACACTCAGTAATGAAGTGATATGGTAGGGTAGGACACAGTCACCTTATCTTTTTATAAATGCATTGAGTGGCATTTGGGATGCCTTCCTACCTTTCTGGTTCATTTGCATTACATAAGAACCCTCTAAATGTTAAAGCTTTCACTTGCAGCGAAAGTTTGATGCTTCCAACGGCATTCAAGGATATCTGTCTCAGAGTGGCATAAAAATAATGATGTGCTGTTGAGTGTGTGGGGATGGGGCTGCGTACGCCTGTGCGTGTAACAGCCGACTGAGACGCTCCGGAGCTGTCTCCGGCACCAAAGCAACGCGTGGAGTCCATCCGAGCTGACAGGCCTACCCAACCTGAAATCATCTGAGTGCAGTTTCTGAAATCGTTTGAAAGTGGAGTGTCAGGAAGATGTTTGCATGGCGGCTGACATCTCCTCCCGGCGTGGTTTAATGACATCCCTCCCTTGTCATAACTCTCCTCATGCTTCACAAATAATAACAGTGGTGGAAGGATTTGGCAAGACGGAGTTGGGGGCAGGAACAGGAATGTGGGGAAGGGCTGGGAGGCAGGAAAGTGCAAATCGCTGGAGACAAAACCACTTGAAAGAATTTGAATCAGTCTGAATATTCATACCTGGGAGAGTTGCGGGTGTTTCTTGCTTTCTACATCATTCTTCCGTTTTGTTAAACAAGGAATATGGATTAACTTGCTTTAGCCAATCAGCCCAATTTAGAGCAGCAGGCAAGGATGATATCCCTCTTGGTGTGGAGGCCTGTCTGTAAAGGCGCTTGCTAATCATCCCCAGGTATTTATTCCGATGTTTGGCAGGTGTGAGGGGGAGAGGGCAGAGAACATGCTGCTAACTGCTAGAGTTTCCTCCTAGCTCCACTGGGCTACACTCAGCTTTCAGCTTTGGTGGAACCAGCAGGTGGATTGCATCCAGAGAGACACTAAAATAAAGACTGCAAAGAGAGAGCTGAGGAGGTTGGAGTGATTGAGTTGAGGAGTTTGGACTCTTGAGTTATAAGACCAGCTCTGCCACATTCCTATTGGCTGACCTTGGGCAAGTTGCCCCGTGCTTTTGCACCTCAGTTTCCCCCTTTGTAAGGCAGGGAGGAGAAGACAGGGCCAGACTTGCAGAATAAAGATTAGTTCCAGAGCAGGCCAAATACGTCAATATGGCATGAAACATGTTACACCAGTGTCACGTAAGGGATGAACATGGCCCTTTTAAAATGCCTCATCAGCAGTACACACTCTTAGTTAAATGCATTTCTACCCAGGAAAAATGATCAAGAGCTACCTGAGTCTATACTGATTTCATATTTCCCCAACTTTCAAAGAAAGAGGAACATTTTACATGCGTTTTCTAATTGCTATCACCCCCTTGTCAGCACAAGAGTGGGAAACAAGACTTTTGGCCACATTTTTGGTCAGTGCAGCACATGCAGTAAAGATGCTGCCTCTGGATTTTTTTTTGTGGGCGATGCACCCAACAGACTACGCCATGTCGCATGCCCCTGGCATCGCAGAGTCTGCGCACTGCCAGGCAGAGGAAAGACTTGTTTCTGTCAGGTGTGGAGACAGTGAAAGAGCTGAGGAGCCGAGGAATCAGGTACTTTTGTGCCTGCGTCTCTGGATGGCTGTCTCAGCTGTCTCAGCAGCCGTAAGAGGCAGTTTATGAACTGAAAGCCTGCACCTGCTGCTGAAAGAAACATGATTTTGTAGGTGCTCAGTGTCTGAGGATTTCTATGTGCAATAAAAAGATAATTTATAGTAATCATAACAATCACGGGTGAAACCTTGAGGCCTTTAACAGTCTTTTGTGGGGCAGAACTACCATCTAAGCCGGTGACAAGTTTGCTGTCTCAAGGACTGGGTAAATGACTGAACTGCAGCCCAAGGACCTATCGCAGCAATAATACGGCACAGGGAATGCAAAGACCCTCCTTGTTTTAGTAGACCCAAAGTAGGGTTTGTGTACCCCAAGATTTTGCCTTCTCCCCTCCCTCCACATGTATGAGTCCATAGGTTACAGTCTAATAAGAGGTATTTTTTTGCTTAGAAACATGTCTAGCACACAGATACAATGCTTTTCATACAAAACAAAAAAACCTGGTTGGACCAAATGGATCTCTGATGCAACGCATTTGAGCATAGCGGAGGTGCATTTTAACCTCTGTGTCCAGCTGTGCAAGGGCACCTGAGGCTCCTGAGGCACGCACACAGCTTGCCACCGTCCCTCCCCCACATCCACACATCACGTATGTCGAGAAACCTCCCAGGCCCATTTTTTTACCATCTTTCAGAACGGCCATAGGCAGGCTTGTGCGAGGATGAAGGGTGTCTCCCCAAGGGCACAGGCAGGCGTTTCTGCCTTTGGTAGTGACAACTGACTCTGTGGTGGCCTCTCAGGCTCATGAGCGCTCTGCCAGCCCTCCGGGAGTGTATTTACAAATTAAACGAAAGAGACAACAGATGCTTTCACGTTACTTCACAAGGAACTGAATGACAAGGTCAAGGAAGAGGGAGAGAAGAAAAGAGCGTTGTCAAAAGGAATGTGTACCTTAGCGGCCAGGATTATCTTTAATGGGCTCACGAGTCAAGCACGGGAGGAGTCCCTGTACACTGAGGAAGCGTGTCCTTTGGACGAGTCGTTCAGCTAGCATCCTTTCTGCTTGCCTCTCCTGGCTTTCCAGCCAGAAGATAAACAATCCCAGGACATTTCCTTTGTCAGAAAGGACTCAGTCCTACTGCAGTGTCATCATTCCCTAGCTCAGTAAAGCAGATTCTCCTGTCCAAGGTGGTGTGAAGGCAGATACAGGACATACAGGGATTGTCATTTGCTCCAATCTCCTGACTGCCCTTCTGAGTTTCAGAGTTCGCCAGGAACTCATGGACACACCAGTGAGCAGAGCTGCAAACTTATCTCTTGGAGTAGGTGTCTGCGTTTGCTGCTGGAACAAAATGTGCCCCCTGAAAACACTAAGGGTGATGATGGCACCTAGATGCCTTGATGTAGCATGAACATGATTCAGGTTTGAGGACGTGTTTGGGAGAGCGATGGACAACCCGGAGAAGGTAACTAAAAACTGAAGCTTGAATTTGACAAGGGCTTAAGTCAAAGTCTGATATAGTTAACAGTCTTTCCAGTCAGTGGGCTTTAGAGCAATCTCCAAACCCTTTAGGTGGGACTCATTTCACCTAACATTAAACATCTGAAAGTTGGATACACAGTCAAACTGAACCATGCAAGCTGTCTCTGTTACCAATGAGAGAGAGAGAGAGAGACTCATTGACAAAGGGTGACTCCTGACTCCGGTATGGAAGTCTAACATGAACTTCATGGCAAAAGTTTATTCAAGTTACTGTAGGAAAAATAAACAAACCAAAATAATAGCATCAGTCCAGCAGAAGCAACATTAGTCTAGCAGAAACAGCACCAGCACAAGCAGACATCAGAAAATTCAGGCACATTTTGAAGCAAGATGAATAAACAGAATACAGAAAGCCTGCTAAATTCTAAATACTACTGGCCAGTGCAAAATGGTACCTAAAATTAAGGTCTCTCAAGTGGAGATCCCCATGAATTTCTTGTGTTTTATATGAATTGACTTCCTCAGATATCTCCATGATCACCACCTAGTGTTTCCTATGCTATTCACCACACAAAAGCCATGGGAAGAAGAAAGTATAACTGTTATTGCCGGGGGCATTTCAGGTAAGCGGTGTGTAATTCCCCATTTTTAATGAAGTGGCTGAGGAGGGCTAACACATCTATCTTAATGAAGATTTTTAAAATAGGGGGTTCCATTAGAGATATTTAGGATGACGTGTTTAAGTGATTTAAATGCAGAACTATTGGGTGAGTTATGGTGGGATGCATGCACTCTCTCTCTCTCTCTCTTTCTTTCTTTTTAATGTAAGGTCCAGATAACCTAAAGGGTGCTTACAAATGAATAAGAACATAAATCTTACAGATGAACATGGGGGTGCATCTATCTAAATCAGAAGTATTTTTTAAACCTTGTCCCTGATTTTTAACAGTGCTGCATCCCCACCTATCTTGAAAGAAATCCCTGGAAACTGATGGGTGCCTAACACATTCTGAAAATTTAGTAATGCCTTTTGGCCCTAAACACAAATGGAGAAAAGTAGATACTTCCTTTTGAATACTTCCTCCTTAAGGGCTCTTATTTCTGAACATCATCCTTACATCTTTTACAAGTCTTTAATGACCCCAGAGTGGTCAGGATGTCTATTTATCTCTGAGTTATAAGACAGAAAGAGCAAGAGAAGCTGTGAAGGGCAGTCAGTAGTGGAGACAAGTTTTCAGTCTTCACTTTGAGCTCCTGAGCTTTTTCTTCCTTGAGACAAAGGCAGGGAACCGCTATTCCCAAGCAAGGGAACGAGCCCAGCGTAACGGAAGAGAGCGGCTGTTCACGAAGTTCTTCTGATTCAGGCAGGTCCACGGGGAGAGCTCCTCCTGCACAAAAGATCTGTGCTGGCACTAATGAATTTCTTAGCGATTGATTATGGAATCAAAGCTCGTCGTTTCTCCTCGATGAGTCTCAGTATAATTTCTGTGTATGTTAAAGAAGCGACTCATCTTTGTTGATACAGATTAGGATTAAAATACACAAGGGGAGGTGGGGAAAAGAATGGAGCTCAAAGCTTCCACCTGTATCTTCTCATCTTTGGAGCTTAGTTTAATAAAAACAGAAAACATATGCAGGTGGCTGGTTCAGGGATACTTTGCCAGTATAGCAGCTGCTTAAAAGCTTCCAAATGTTCAAGATGTTTATGAACTGGGATCTATCTCTTGTCATCCTCCATCCTCCACACTCCTGCACACCCTCCTCTGATTACAAAAAGTGAAGCACTGAATAGCAAATGCATTCAGATGAAGCTAGGGGGTCTGGATCTGTCCCCCCTTGTCACTGCTCTGCTGTCAAATCTAGTTTGTTTGTACTGACATGAGAGAGCGGTTTGGGCTGACACAGTCTGGGGTCTCTTCCTGTTCTGTATCTTGTTGCACTTGACTTTTAGAAGGTAATTTAGAGGTGAAATTGAGCCAGTAGGGGCTCCAATGCTGTGGTAATGGTCTGAAGTATAAGAACCACAGCAGAACAGAGGAGGACAGAACAGCTCTGAGTACAAGGCATCACACAGAAACCAGAAGCGCGGTTTATCCAGTGACACTCTCTTACTATTGTTCCCCAAAATCCAGAGGATGCTGCAGCGCTCTGCATGGGCACACACAGGCTCAGCTCTACCTATAGCTATATTCCCACCAAAGGTATCTCTGCTTGGCTTTTGAAACAACCCTGCTTGTCCGCAAGGGGGAACTCCGGGAGGAACGGGCCAAGGGGCTTTCCTTCTGTGGCCAGGTCTGCTGCAGTTCAGCCAGGCTATGGGTCCGGCAATACTGCTCCACATGCCAGGCAAGGGAGCAGTCTCTCCCACTATTGCACTATATTATGTGAAATACTTCTTTTCCTTTTCTTCTTTTCCCCACCCCCTCCCACCCTGCCACCTGTGAAACTTATAAAACTTTTTTCATTTACGAAGAAAATTAAATAAACAAATAAATAAACCCCCAGAACCCAAAGATTTCTTATTAAAGTCCTGAACATATGCTACTCTGGAAAAAAAAATCTAAGTGAAATTGGCTGATAAAGTAAGAATCCCACAAAGGGCTGTTCTTCCAATCATCCGGTATTTCTCCTGTAATTTCCTCAGAGATTGTGGAATGATTTTCCAGATGTCTCTGTTCCTTCCAGGTGGCGTGTTCAACATGATTTGGAACAGGGCCAATGTTCTGCTTCTTCCTATGCAGGCAAGATGATACTGGGCAACGTACATATTCGTACATACTTCTACATATGTGGAAACATAAACAGCTTATTTCCCTCAGTGTGCAAGAATAAACACAACTCAGCGGAAGGGCAACAAGCAAATATGCTTTTGAGACTGACACAGTTTCCATCTCTGAGAAAAGTACTGTCTTCTATGACCAGAAAGAAGAAAACCAAAGGTAGCTTTTTCTATGGGACACAGTTTGTCAGGGGTCAGGAGATGGCACGCTCTTCAATTTGACTGGCACGAATGCTGTTTAGCTTGAAAGCTACTTTGGTTCCCCCAAAATGTTACACCTCCTCGCTTGTGCGGTTGAACATAGGCGGCAGCAGAAATGCACAGCGAAGGAGCTAAGGCTGCAGGGAGCAGGGTTTCTGCTGGGGGCAAGAAGCCTACAGAAAATGAAAACAGGAACAGTAGGTTTGAGTCAGTCTGCTGGGTTAGGCCAAAAACCACTGCATATTCTGCCTGCATTCAGTGTCTCATCGTCTAGGACAAGGAGATCTGTTGATATCTATGCCGGAGGGCTAATCCTGCCATTGCTTTCTGCACGGTGCACTGACATTTACAGGGGCAGCCGCTAGCAGGGACCTCTACCCCTTTCAGCATCCCCTTCACCTACCAAAGAGCAAAAGGAGCTGACAATTACCTGGTCGATTCCTTGTGGAAAAGTCCACTCTACTTTTCAGCTGAGACACACTTTACTCCTCCCTCCCTGCAAATTTAACTGCTTCACTGTAAATGAGAAGCATCTTTATTTTTGTCTCTGGTTCACAACTCTGCTCTGCATTAGCAGAAATATTAAGCCAATGGCCCCTGTCTCCCCGGGATGGACGGATACGGCAGTTATGTGTAAATGCCAAGGCTGCATTTTAATACTCATGATTTTTAACTGACAAGGAGGATCCTTGCTGGGGGGAGTCAGCTGGCCGAGCTGGTCTTTGGCTGTCACAGAGGGAGCTGAACAGCGGCCGTGAGCAGGTTTCGCTCTGCCTCCTGCCCAAGCACAGACTTCAATAGGACCAAGAATAATCTGTTTAGTTTCAAGATTAAGGAAGGAGGGAAGGCATTTTTCCTCCCTTCATATTGGCTCTTGTGGTATATTTAAATACCTCCAGCATGCCAGCATCAGGAGCCAAGCATGAGTGAGGGACCTTGGGCCTATGTTCCTTCACCTCCAGTTAGCTGTTGTGATTCCCTCAGCTCAGACTCTGTGTACATGTTTTTGCCATTTTCACTTGTGTTTTTCAATAGAAGCCCATTCTTTTAATGGGCAAGTTTTGTCAGCAATAAGTGGCTAATTGTTCTTGAAGAGACTTTTCCCTCCTTCCATAAAATAAGTGTGATTCAAGAAAAGCCCTCCTTAATCTTGTGCTGTCAAAAAGACTGTGGTTTAACTGAAAATTTTTATCACCAGTGGAAAGCACAATATTCATCATCTATTTGTAATGCCCACCTAAACTATGCATGGCCAATTTTATCCAGAAATGTTCTATAAAGCAGTGATTCTGCTACCTTGTGTTTATGCAGACAATTTTCAAAGAAAATCAGAAAAATTAGGAATGGGGTAAAATTTTCTGTCTCCTGAGAGTTTTAGAAATTTCAAATGTTTTTCCCTTTTCTTAATTGGTATCAAAAGCTCAATAATTTTGGTGAGCTGTTAATCTAAAAACTAAACTAAAGAACAAAAAAACCCCAGCCTCTTACCTTGGGTCCCTTGAGACTTTTCATCTCGATAATAATGCAGATTCCAAAATGCTGTGCTATGATTTTGACCTTTTACATTCTTTACCCCTTTTATGTATAGCCTCGTTGTTTTTTTCAACAACTAAAGCCATTTCAAACAGATTTTTTTTTTTTTAATAATGAAACAAGATGTTTGCACAATTTCCACCCCAATATCTCTTGGCATTGGGTGATGCTAAAATAACATTTTGCCCTGAACTGCTTCAGTTCTGACAACCAGCCTTTCCAGTGAAGTATGGGATCTGTCTTCTGTAACTGAGGATGTTTAAAAGTGAGATGTCTAAGCTAGTCATCCTCAGGTTTCTTTATTGTCATTTTAGATATATCAGCACCTCCAGACAACAATTCATATGGCCTTTCTTATGCACTTTGGATGGAATGAAATGTCCTCTGCAGATGCCCATTCTTCTCTATTGATATAAAGAAAGCCCAGCATGACTGTTCCAGACTAAATGTCTTGCTTTTTGGACACCTAAACTAAGGAGGATGAATCTTGCCCCAGCTGGAATGGCTAATAACCCTGTTATTAGCTTACCTATACTCATCCCCCTGTCAACACTGAGTGATCCCCTGGTGTCCGCACACTCCTGGACATTGTTCATGGACAAAAGAGATCATGTCATTAAAACTGAGAGCAATGGGGAGAAATACATATGATGTCACCTGCAGTACATAACTTGCTTAGCATTGCTGCTGAAAGGCCAGAAAGTTTGGAGCCCAGTTTCTACCAAATCATCAAAGAGAGCACTGGAAACAGACTATATTCGTTTCTAAAAACCTCTTTTTCATTTGCACCTCAGGTTTATTTCCCCAGAGTTTGCAACAGCCAGGTTCTAATTTTGGATATGTGGCTATCTTTTACTGAGACAGTCACCAAGAACATGAGATTGACAATAAGTTTTTGGATGTGGGAATCAGCAACAAATTACTTTTTGAAAGTAATTTGAGCAACACTGAGTAGCTCATAGATTCAGGCCACAAACACTTTCACCTGAATCAAGACAACCTCCAAAACAAATACTCCAGCTTGGTAGAAAAGAGCGTTGTACTGGGGGGATGATTAGGGCAGTGAGCATAGCAGTACTCATTATAGGTAGAAAAACTTAAGAGCAAGGATAACAAGGGAGATCTTACATGGTGTAGGGAGAAGAAGGGTGTAGAGGGAGGTGCTGGGGACACTTGAGCTGTTCTAGCTTGCTGAGATCTTAAATGAAAACTGAATGGGAGTCCAGAAAGATAAGGGAAGAGTACAGAAAATGCAGTGAGTCTGACCCCCTCCGATTTCAGATCAGTCCACAGGGAAGAATCTGCAAACGACCTCAGGCTGGATATCTCCAGCTGGGATTCTGATGCAGATGGTCCCCCTGCCATCAGCGGAGAAAGGACTGAAGGAGCAATGGCTGGTACTTTCATCCCTTTGATTACACCTCAAAAATCCCCCCTGCCCCAAAACAATAAAATCTGCTATTTTCCTCCTCCTTCGGCAGAAGGAGAGGCATGACCTTGTGCAAACAGAACCTGGAAAGGAGAGGATCTTACACTTTGAGGCCCACAGGGCTGTTTTCTTTCCCCAGAGCACCCAGCCCTGGCCTGATCCTGCTCCCACGGAAAGGACCGATAACAATCCCTTCTGACTTGAATGCGGGCAGACCGGCTGGCATGTAAGCTCTTTGGAAAATGCTGCCTATCTTATGTACAGCTGCCCAGCACGACAGGGCTGTCTCTCGGCAGGACCTCGGTGGCTACATCTACATTACTCTGAAAGGGCACCATCTGGAGCAGCAGGAAACATGGCACACTCCACCTCCTGCAGTCTGCCTGCCTGTGGAGAGTTTGTTTGGGCCTGCCTGGTAACGTACTAACCCTCCAGGTATCCTTGGGCATGTGAGGTCTTGTACAGCGTGAGCGGAGTATACCTGACACACCTTAGGCCATCCTTGCAGGCTCATTATCTGCACAGAGGGTGATTTCCTGGTCTTGAGCTCTCAGGGCTACCCTTAACAGCCAGTGTAGACATATAACATCAAGAGTTACTCAGTTCCACCTGTTCACAAGCAGTTCTTCCCCTCTTTTGGACAAGAAAGCATTTTGCATCTGTGTCCACCTGGGTCACTCCTCCCTTCCTCCACCCAACCATGCAAAACTGCAAGTAACGTCAGAGAAGGAAGAGACGATTTACCATAACAGATCAGAGTGTGGGTACCTTATATAAAATATGCTGTTTGTGACAGAGAGAGCCATCCAGCCAATTTGATAGCTCTGCTCCCAGGGGATTAAAATACCTCCTTCATCTCCACAGAGAGCCTGTGTATGGAAAGAACCTGAATTAAAAATCTACCTTTGCTTCGGTGCCTTCAAAACTCTGCTGTCTCTTGTGGGGAAAGCCAGACGTAATCCTGGATTCAGTGTTCCCTCTCAATACCGTTTAGTTTGCCATATCTTCTTGTCTGTTGGTTCCATCTACTTGTTGTGTCCCTCCGATGACATTTGGATAATTAAAATCTCTGGAAGGGAACATCCTCACTGCTATAACAAGCTTACGCCCTGGGGCTCCTAGACTGACCCACAGTCATCAGTCTCATCTGGCTAATGGGCTTGTAGTAGTCCCCTAAGCACAGCATCTGAACACCTCCCCATCTTTAGTGTACTGGGCTTCCCAGGCCTTCTGGGAGGGCAAGGAATTACTAATAAGTGCTCTGCGGGGAGATTACTGAGTCACAGGAATACTGAGGGTGACGTTCACCTCACTTAATGCCAGATGTCTAAAGGTTGGGTATTTTATCTCTGAAAGTCCTGCAGCCTGCTTGGAGAGAGAGGCAGCTCCAGAACAATACTCATCTGGTTCAGGATGGCTAATTCCCCTTCCGGATGTGTCCATCTCTCCCTATTGAACACAGAAATAATCTAGTCAGCTAGATCACACTATTCACCTACTTTTTAAATAGCTAATGTTAGATGAAGTAAATAAATTTTAACCTAATTGACTTGATCCAGGTAACCCAGGTAGTCTGTGATAGAATAAGACATAGAATTTACATCAGAGGCCAATGTCCTCCCCAGCCTCAGGTTCATGCCACTTATGTGAAATAAAAATACATCAAGGGCTACTAAATAGAAAGACACCACTTTGCACTCAGGGAGCCTTTGAACCACAAACCATGGGAGACTGGACGAATATTTTAGGGAAGAATCATTACATGCTTGCCCTGGTCTTATATTTTTCCGTAGGCATGTACTATCAGCCACAAAGACAAGATACCAGGAAAAGCAGACCTTTGGTCTGCCCCAGCCTTGTCCTTATGTTCTTACCTATCTCAGACCTGGATTAGTCTCCAAGGGCCAGCTTTTTAATGACAAAACAGTCCCTAGCTTCCTAGATCTCAGTCACATTGGAAATCTGTAAAAGGCCTGAGAATTAATTCTAATTTTTTCAAGTAGAATTTCTACACATTGGACTGTCCACCCTCTGATTCATGGCTTCTACAACTAATTTCAACTGCAGACTATCAAACTTTTTCAGATGTCTCTGATCAGTTGATAGTATTTAAAAAAAAGGAGGGGGAACACGTCAAATAAATTCAAACAATAAATAAGCCAGATGAAATCGAGGTCTGCTCATGGATATTCAGTAAGCTGCAAAAGAATCAAAATCTGTTGGATAAATTATTCATTGCAAATTATTTGTTCATCTTGACAGTCATAAAATTATACAATCCATTAAAAAAAAAGTCCAGTCACAGCTTTTGACTCCAGCCCAGTACTACAGAGAAAACCCCAATAGATTGGCAAATAGGACAAATGACACACCTGTGTCCCCACTGATGGGAGCTGAGGGTGTCCAGCACCTCTTAATTCAGGCTGTTCAACAGCAGTACCATGCAGCTAGCTGCTCTTTGCCCCTGAGAGAGGTGGTTTTATTCACTCTGTGGATAGCGGGGGATGTTCCTCCACATTCCTCCCCCACCCCAACAGAGAAGAGAGGGTGCCGGGACCACCACTCTGACAAGTCACACAAATTCAGTTCATCTTCATTTCAATGAGCTCTGTTCAAAACAGGCTGTGATCTCCTGCTTGGACACACTCGTGGCTGGTTATGGGACTAGAGGAAGACTGGCATGCATCGCTGTCATTTCACAGTGGTCTTGTTTTATATGTGGGTCTTTGGTTTTGTTCCAGCAGGCAAAATGGAGAGCAGCAGTGTGCTGCTCACCTTCCTCCCGTCCCCATCCTCCTCTCTCAAGTACACACCTGGGACCTTTCCCCTGCCCAGCATGATAAACATGTCCCTAAACAAGGTAGTGGCATTGAGCTTTGCTGATAACTCACAGCTGGGCACACTCTTTATGTTCACTTTGCATTGCCAAGCGTAGAGGGGTTGGACTCAGGTTGATAAGCACAGAGGCCATGTCAGCCGTCACTTGCTGTGATTCATCCTGCTTGGTACGGCCCAAACCACTAAAAATACCCTTTACTTTCAAAAAGAGACATACAGCAGAGCCCTTATCAACATACAGCAAAGCTGTACCCAAGGAGCGCACGCTTCACTGCAGTAAGTCCCATACCAGGCTCTTATCATAGTCCAAGCACAGGCTGAAACAAGTGAAGATGCCTTTGATTACTTTTACGCACACACATGCGTGTACACATGCATGCACACACACACACAGATACACACACACGTATATATGAGTCTATGTGCATGTGTGTACAAACACAAAACAATGAGATCTAATTACTAGCAGAAAAAGTTGCAGACCTCAGAGAATAAATTCCGTTACAAAAACAAATAGAAAGCAAGGATTTGTACTCTGTTCTATCCAGGGTCTTATATACTACCTTCATCACCACAGAATTTATTTCTTTCTCTGATTTTCTCTTCTTTTTAAGGTTTGATCTTAGGCCAGGTTTTCTAATGAGTTTAGTGAAAGGATCAAAGGATGAGAATCACCATCTGCCTAAAGAAAACAATAGTATTTCCAATTGCATGATGGTATCTGGCAGGGAAGGCAGATTGTTGGGATCCTCAGCTATATCATAGGAGAAAGACAGGAAGAGCAATAGAAAAGGAAACCTTATCTAGCCAGATGTCAGCAAAATTTCAAGTCTTCCCAAACCGCTGCCAATTATTTTATTTTGGCAGGGGCAAAGAGACAGAAAAAAAGAAAAAGAAAAAGGAAAAGGAAAAGGAAAAGGAAAAGGAAAAGGAAAAGGAAAAGGAAAGGAAAGAAAAGAAAAAAGAAAAGAAAAGAAAAGAAAAGAAAAGAAAAGAAAAGAAAAGAAAAGAAAAAAGAAAAAAAGAAAAGAAGCAAAGCAAAGCCCACTCATGTGAGAGGCAAGGAGTAGATGTATTTATCCACCTTCTGGAACGAACATCAGAGGTGCGGGAGGAAAGGCCATCAGGAGACAGATAGAGAGCTTATTGGAATGAACTTGTGCACTTCCACAGCAGCTCCTCTCCCTACCCCATTTGTTCTGTCTCTTGACAATTCCCATTAAGCCGAACAGTGAGCAAACTGGTTTGCAGGGACCTGTGGGCTGTTGCAAGGGAGTGGATGCTCGCACACCTCTGCCTTCCTCTAGGCCCTTCGGGGTGGGGGGGGAGCTTCTGAAGCGATTTTCCATTCCCACAGCAAGGTGGCAGAGAGGTGAAGGAGTGAGGAGTGGTTTCAGATGTGTGGTTTAAGATGCCTGCCATGGGCTTGCCTTTCCAAAAGCCACAAAGCATCCTTCCCCAAGAAGGGTGTCCCTTTATTATACCTTTATTATGTAAAAAGAGGGACTCCAATGCCACTCACCACTTTTGGAAATCTTGGCCTATAAATCCCTGTTCTGTAAATCATCAGCCTCAATTAAGGAGGAGGGTGATGGAGAATAGATTTTCAAATAATTTTAGGCACTGGAAGAGATCACCATTTGTCTTCACAGATTTCTGGACAACCTTGTTGCTTAGGCATTAATCTCAGATTTGACCCACACACGGACATAAGTCTGACATATCCCTGCACATGTCCAGAACACCAGGAGCCCAGAAATCTCAGACAAATGTCCAACAGCCACACAGAAACAGGACATTTCTGAGGAACTGTGGAGGTATGGTGATCCTGCCTAAAGACAGAGGATGGGGTTTCTGCCTTCTCCTTCTTCACTGCTTTTGGAAAGACCACCAGTCATCTATCTTGTTCATTAGGAGCCTAACTCCCTTTGGAAACTTTGCCCTGTGTGGTTGTGCACAAGGTGGCATGTGAACCCTTTCTCCCAAAGACACAACAGGATGGAGGAGGTTGCATCTCCAACCCTAGCCATTGCAAGGTAACATCTTTGCAATCAGTTCTCTTTAACAGGAGAACACTCTATGCTAGCAGAGTATTTGTATTTTTTAATGCTGATATGTTCCTCTTCCTCCTAGGCAAGTCACAGGTACAGAAGGCTAAATGAGCTAAGCAGTGGTGGAGTGAAGGGGAAGAGACCAAATGCACAGTCCTAGAGAGAAGCGAGTTAAGCAAAGAAGGACACACTCAGGCTTTTAATGCAGCATCCTCTCCCTGACCAGCTACTTGGCATTCCAAAAGAGTGGGTTAATCCTTTGCTTTTGATGAATCTTTAATCCTGGCACCTTGTGGCTGAAGCCGGCACTAACTAGCAGATCCTGGCGATCAAAGTCATGACTTAAATATTTCATTTATAAATAAAAAATAATAAAATAAAAAAATAAAAACTTGGCTTCATAATAGCAATAAGGCAACTCCAGAGGGGTTGTTATTGCCAATTAATCACTCTCTAGGGACTGAAGAGGAGCTCCACTACTCCTTGTAACTCTAATTGCCCTATGGGTGCAATTATCCTTAGCCCCCTCTTCCTCTCCCTGCCAACCAGGCCTTACGGCTTAATTCCATAGTAGGCTTCCTCGTTCTTAACCTTTGTTGCTCTAAGCCACCCTCCCCATGTTCCAGGCTGGGGATGGAAAATCAGAAGACTAATTCTTCTCCTCTTGTGCATGTTCACCCTGGCCAGCTGCAGCGCATGTGCATTCACACCTGCTTCCACGTGAACACATCCAGACTGCCAGTAAAGACACTCAGGGGAACCCCCATGCTGCAGAAAGCAATCCATGAGCACTGTCTTTTTGGATCAGCTCTGCAGCTCATGTCCAACAAAACACATCATTCTCACCTCCTACTTAAGGGCCTCAAACTTCCCACTGAAGCTGGGAGCCTATACTCAGATCTTGGGGGTTGGATCTGAGCCACCATGTTCTGAGCATGGAGAGGAGCCTCCTCAGTGCTATTTATGCTTCACTGAATGACTGGCAAATTCTAGAACTAATCCTGCTAAAAACACATATACTCTTTTCTTCATTATTTATTATTGATGAATTTTCCAGTTTGAAGCTTGAACCTCATCCACAAAATGCCTAAACCTATAGATAAATAGAGGCAAACATGGCATTGCCATGGAACTGCCAGGAACAAATACTTGGGAAAGGGAAAAAAAAAACAGCCAAACAAAAAACAGGACAAGCAGAACACATCTAATCACTTTTGGGGCCTATTTATATGTTCAGACTCCATAAAGTCCGGCAGAGAGGAGTTTCACCGCCTAACTGGCCTTTGCTAAAGAGGAACCTCCAGTCATCTTTTGTGAATGTGCTGCCTGACAATATTATTTCATGACCCCCAGCTATTATACTGGAGAAGCAGTGAATAACTGTTCTCTGGTCATCTTGTCTGGGACACTCAGTTTTACATGCATCTATCATATGGCAGTTTTATCATGAGAGACTAAAGGTACCAGTTAGCTCCTCAAAGAGAAAATTAAGGGTTGATTTAATCACTTGCTGTGGAACAGAAATTTGAGAAAACAGAGCTCTTTAATTTAGCAGATGATGGTATAGAAAGAACCCAAACCTAGAATATGAAGCCTGACACATGCAAAGAAGAAATGAGGTGTCCATTTTGAACAGTAATTAAGTATTGGAAATCTTTACCAGGGATTATAGTAGATAACCCATCACTAGCTACTTTAAAACAGGATGGGATGTTTTTCTAAAATATGTATTTTACTTCAACAACAGCTCTTGGACTGGAATTGGGATATAATTCAGAGAAGTCTGATGGCCTTTTTTATGTAGCAGGCTAGCTTAGATTGTCACACCAATCTCTTCTGGGCTTAAAATGCATGAATTATTGAGGTCTGATACTGAATCTTCACGGCAAAGGTTGCTTTCTCTGAAAGGCTCAAGTCTTTAAAGGTTCACTTGTAGCTACTTGTAATGTTCATCACCTGCTGTAGTGGAAGTCCAAAGCTTTGAATTCAGGTCTTAAGGAAAAAAAAATAAAAAAATCAAGGACTGGATTCAGACTGTATGTGTTTCGTGCCTGATCTGAAGCTGGTCACCCTGTTATGCCTAACCATGTGAACTGAGGACTGAAAAAACGCTGTCATACTGCAGGTTCGGAGCTCTCTATTTATGTAAAGAAACCTGGTCTGTAACAATAACGTTTCTACTCACATTCTTATTCTTTAATGTATCCTCAGCTGATATAAAGGAGCAGAGCTCCCTTAACTTCAGCTGAGCTGTAGCAATTTACCACATCTGAGAATCTGTCTCATTTCACCCCTCCATTCAGTGATAGTATCACCTCTTGAGAAAAAAAAGAAAAAGGCAAATTTAATTCCCATCACCAATTCATTCCTTGCTTTCACTGCTAAGGCAACTAACAACTATTGCTGATCACACACACATACGCAGAGCCTTGCAGAGCATCGCTGAAGTTCTCCTGTGAAGAATACGCTCTAGCTTTCATAAAAATCATAGATTGAACTGTTCCTATGCCTTGTCCTTTCCTCCAGCACTTAAGGCCTGGAAAGCTTGCTGCTTGTGTTGTAAACTTCCCCAGCTACAGGATATGCGACTGTGTTGCTTATTCCTCCCCTGTGTAATGTAGACCTCCATGCCTCACATGCGCCAGAGCCTTGTATGAGTTATATGGCTATTATGTTATAAGTAGGACTGATGTATTACAGAATGCTGCCATAGATCCTATTAACGGCACTCGGGCTCCATTTTTTTCCCCTGTAGTAAATTCTGCACTTTTTTGGAAATGGACAGCTTCATGAAGACGCAAAGGTCCTGCGCCCAGGAGGGGCATAGGTAAAGTTTGAGGCCTGTAGGGTTAGGTGGTAGCAGAGTATCTCAGTTCTCTGCAGGGTTAGGATTTATGCTGAGATCATCAACCCCTGCTGACAAACTCACGTCTTGTCCGGCCCTGAGCAGCACCACTGCCAAGAGTCCCCCCCATTCCCTAGCATTTCACTCCATTGCCTGAATTGCTTTTACCACAATAATGCTTTCCCGTGTTCTGAATTTACAGTTACTTTAACCCCTCCCTATTGTTCTGTCTTCTCTGCCCACTGACAGATTTGCTGGTGTCTGTCCTTTTTCTAACACTCTTCTGCCCCAGAGCAAGACATAGCCTGCTATTCCCATACAGCATCTTTTAGAGAGGATGCTCTCAACAGGAGGTGGACCTGGAGCATTTTTCAGGTCTGAGCATCTCTGATCTTCACTAGATATGCATATTTCTGAGCTGTATTCAGTTCTTTATAAAAGGAAGAACCCCAAAACCCCAGGATATGCGTATGTAGGGAGTTCAAATTTCTATCTGGACATGACTGTGAGGGCTTAAGCTCAGCTCTGCTTTTAATAATCAGGATTCAAACAAAAACTGAATCATTTTCTTCCATGACAATCTCATCCTCATGGACCTATCTTCTGATGAAGTTTGGCTTTTTCTTGTATTTACTGCTATCTACTGGAATATAGATTGAAGGGGAGTGCATAGAGATGAAAGATAGCAGGATGGGCTTTTCTTCTGTCCTCAAATTTTGAAAAGGGGACTAAGGCTGTGATGAATAAAAATGCCTTAACACTGTGGCTTTGTCTATCCTTAACAGGTAAACCAAGTCAAGGCATGGACCCAGGCACTGTGTCATGGTCATCCAGACTATTAGCACACTGTCTAGCACCGGTTAGGAGGCAGCATGGTCTAAGGACCTTTTCCAAGAGGAAATTCAGATGAATTCACCCTGCTCTGGGTGGAAGAGATTTTAGGCATGTGGATAAAAACTGTTCTGTGTCACTTTTTCCTTGGGCCAGAAAATGGGCCTTGGTGAGTTTAATTTACTAGTGTAGATATATGTTTTAAGATTGCATCATGTGGTAATGATAACAGGACAGAGAAACATGAAAGTTTAAAGATAAGGGTATCTTCCTTGGTCCTGCTAACAGCACACTGCAACTTTTCTGTATTCTTATAGTTCATTTTCTTATTCCTTTCCCCTATCCTCCTCCCCAAAAGCCAGCCAATGTGCAGGATGTCATTTCTTACTGGATGCCTGCAATGGGTTTGAAAAGAGCCAGTTTCTTCGCTTAGAAGAACTGGGAAACTTCAATATATTCAGTCCTGCCTCTGCTCCAGCCTATCTAAACATTCAGAGTGAGTGAGTGAGTGAATGAATGGTTGTAAAACCATGATGCAATCCCTGCCTGTCACATCTGATTTAGTAAATGAAGTTGGATGGCCTTAAAAAAAGAAGAATAAGCATAACTGGTGCTTTTGTGTTGGAATTGAAACATTAACAATCAGGGGACAGTACTGAAGCTATGCAGCTGGCACATCCATCTTAGAGGCATCAGACCAAATGGAAATCCACGGCTAACAGATACCAGAAGCCTAAATACCTAGGTGTCGGTAAGACAGACTCAGCCTGATTACAGGGAAGCTGGTGAGGCCCAGAAGTGGAGTCATAAATCTGATGTGTACAGTGTGATGAACACAGCTCTGACCAAGGGCTGGGATTCAGGATTGGCTTAGCTGAGTGAGGCAAAAGGGATTTATAAATGCAGGTCTTCTTGAACATAAAGTGAATTTACCACTAGATTAATCAAGATCTCTTTTCCAGAACTCTGATGTATCTCTTATTGCTAATGAAATAAACTATAATAACATGTGGGGAGGGTTTATTAAGGGGAGGGGAAGGAGAGGGAAATGAGATTGAAAGGGATTTGCATTTATATAATCTCAAAGTGACTCACCCTGGTAGTTTGGATAAAGATTAAAAGAAGCAACCAAAATCCAATGTGAGTGTTAAAAATATGTGGCCTGAAATCAGAGACATGCAAGGGAGCAACGGTCTGTTGCTTTTCACCTGCTTGCTCCACAGCAGGTAAAAATCTAACAAGAACAGCAAACCTCATCCAATTGCCATCATAATGTTGGGAAGTTTCAACCACTTTGGAGCCTTATTGCAATGCTGTGTCCTGGTCTGGAAGGCATTTGCCAAGATCAGGCTCATCTTTGATCCTGAGTCCTGCTGAATCTAGATGTGGTTTCATTCCTGGCTGGTGTCTATTTTAGATGTGTTTTATCCTGAACAACAGTGAAACAACTCTTTTTAATAAAGGGTGGCAAAGGCAGATATAACAGGGGAATTGATATTTCCATGTTTGTCCTGCTGGGTCCAGAAGGGACAATATGAGGGATGAAGGAGAGAGACAGTAGAAAAGTAAAAGAAGAAATCACAGTCAAATTGTTAAACTAGCCTATTTCTCTATCATTCCCAGATTTAGCTTTTCCCCTCTTTTTCTTTATTACTAGGGACATTAAGGTGAAGGCAGTGTCCTTTTTTGGAGCCGCACTCCTACGTCTCCTGCTAGCTGAGTGTCTCTGAGTGCCTCAGATACAATTGCGTGAAGCTTCATAGCACCCTTGTGAGAGGGGTCAATATCATTAGGTATGATTGTATGTTATGATACATTTCCTAAAGCTCCATCTATGGTACAATTAATCTCCAATTCCAAGCCAGTATTTGGCCTACCAAGGTACATATTTACTTTCCATCGCACATAGTAACGATTTCCTGTCCCTGGTCCCGACTTCTCACTGGTGTAAATCTATATAGAGCCTGCTTCAGCTCATTTTACACCAGCCGATCATCTCAGTCTCTCTCTCTCTGATATTTGTTGTCTAGTGGTGGTGTGGGTCATTAAGATAGATGCTCGTGGCTACCTTGGGACAGGCATATGTCAGTGTTGGGGAAATGCGTTTCTTTATATATGGTTAGCAACACTCGGTGGGATCTTTCAAGGTGGGAAAGACTATCCGAATGCAAAGTGGAATCGAGTGCACAGAATCTCACAACTGTTGGGTGAGAAGGTACCTAAAAAGAGTCCATTTTTCCTGTGAAAAGACGGGATCAGCTAGGTCTGGGCTGTTCTGGACAAATGTTTGTCTATCGTGTTCTTTACAGATCCGTAGTCCCGGAGATTCTGTGCCCTGCTTAAACAATGAATATCAGCTTTTCTTTTACTTTGCCATTGTGAAGCATGTTGTTCTTAGCAGTAAATTTTAGTTCATCATAAAATTTATCACTATTTTTGAGTTTTTTTAAACTATAGCACCTGCAGTCCTGTGATGGAGTGAGTATCATAGGCTTATTTTTACAGTAAGTTTATAAGCATTGAAATCCCTCCCCTCCCCCCCCCCCACCCTGCCAACTTTTGGAGGAAGAAAAAAATGAACAAAGAAAGCAAAGCATGATGCAAAGAATCCTGTGAGTATCTGTTAAAAACACCTCAAGATTTTAAAGCAACTTTCATGTTTCTGTAAAGCTTGACTACCAATTTTAAATGTTTGGGATTGGAATTACTACAGTGGGAAAAACAGCAAAGAAAAGCATCGGTCAAGTTACCTGCTTTATGCACATGAGAAATGACCATTACTCTGCCCAAACTGTAACCGGACAAACTGCACAAACCATCAAATGACAAAAGATGAATACTGCTGTCACTTGGCTAAGTGGGCACAGACCGGAGAGAGGGGACAAGTGCTCTCCTCCAGCTTTTGGGTGAAGGCTGTGATTCATCCATCCAGGGCCACATCACCACTCTCTGGACAAACTCCCACAGCTCATACTGAGATGCTGGGAAGCCCCTCACCTGTGTCTGAGGGGAGAATTTGACTCTTAATTGCCTACCATGGCCACTCAAGAAAGGTGTACAGTAATAAAAATGCAGCAAATGAGAAAGCTGTTTGAATATGACATCCTTTGTCAGCTTTATTTCACTTAATAATCTGACACGGCTTGGGGAGGGAAAAAAATGATTAACCTTGCCATTTTTTAACCTGAATTGCTGGGAGTTTTTCCACTGAAATTCATGTCCTTAACTTTCTTTGATATTTAACAAATTTTGAGTTTTATCTCCATGGAAGCCTCTTTCAGGAGGGATAAGAGCTAAACGTGTACATGTAGGGGGGGCTAGTGGGGGGGGGAGCAGAGAGCAAGGCACCATTTGGGAATTGGGTGTAAAGTAGCCTGGCATTGATTAACGTCGTTAAAAGAAAGTGGGAGGGGAAGTGTACTGAAAATGAGTGAAAGAACGGTATTGTAATCTGCTTTATTGCATTCCCGAGATGCTTGACTTAGCCTCATTGTCATAGCAAGATGATGTGTACCCTACGAGTGTATAAAAATATATGAACTCCTGGGACAATATAGTTCAATCTGCTCTGCTATTACCCATCATGCTCATCTGAGCACACTACAGCTATTAGATCTGTTTGTGAAACAGCTGAGCCCATGGATGGATCTCCTGCAAACGGAGCCTGAATGTACAGTTGAGACAGGGTCTGAATGTACAATACATGGAAGGAGAAACAATGGAAAGGAACGTACAATGGGGATGACTGCACAATGGGAGGTGCAAGAGGAATGAATCTGCTCCAACTGTGGATATGTAATGGTAAAACAGACAGATTGCCATCTATAATTCATGGTGTTTTCTCCCCCCTTCCTCTTGTCAGATAGCCCTCAATCAGTTTGACTTGTGGGAGCTATCCCTCACAACTGAACATTGCTAAAAAGCTGCAGTGTTCAACCTAAGAGGTAGCAGCATTTACAACACAGCAACTGAGCTATATACATACAGAAAATCATTTTCCACACTTTCTTTCCTTTTTCATAGGGACCAAAATGCAGCTGCTTCCAGGTAAACAGCAGCAACAGTAGAGCAGCTAAATACAACATAGATGTAAGGACAAAATCGAACAGCAAACAAGAAACCAAGTTCCCCATTAAAATGACATTAAAAAATTTGAATACATACCAGAAACTAATTGTTAATATTCTTAAAGAGATTCCACCATAAGGCATCTAAAGACAACCATTGTACCATACCTGCCAGTAACACTGCTATCACTAATGCTTGGTTATCAGTGACACCAAGAAGTGACTGGGTGATGTTCTTCTAATCCCACCTTACGATGGTTTTTACAGATACCTTTTTTTTTCTAATCATGACAGCACTGGACAGACTGAAAAATACTAAGGTGTCACACATCTGTACCTCTGTAATTCTGCCTGAAAGAGAATTTCCTGCATTCTTACTCCTTCAGTCTGGAAAAATTATAAAACACCCTAAATGCTTTTTCTTTTCTCTTCCTGGGATATTACTCTCTGCCAGAAAAAGAAAGAAAGAAAGAAAGAAAAAAGCTTGCCTTGTTATTTCCTTCTCTGGATAATTACATTTGCCATACCTCCCCCCTTCAGAGGCATTTACAGTGAGTTCTGCCTTCCAGTGCTTCTATTGATTTGTAGCTCTGCAGGGTGAAAGACAGATCCTGGCAAAGCCAAAGGGAGTTTTGACTTCCTTCTTTAAGAACAAATCCACCGGTGTGCTGGATCAATGCAAAGAGTCAGAGCGCTGGCCTGTTAAACTGGATTTGTAACTGCTGCTCAGAGCTAGAGCCATGCAAGGAGCCAAACCATACTGCTGAATATAGTCTTCACTTTTTGACTGCCTTTTCAGTGACTGGGTAACTGGGGTCAGCGGTGGGTGAAGGTCTGGGACAGCCCTCTCCACTGCTGTAGTTGGTCTGCATGTTGAGAGTTGCCCATTTGTTGTAGCCCTGTAACTAGAAACCTGGTTCTGAGCAACCCAAGGAGAGGCTTTGGGATACCCTAGTGTGGACAAAGCTGAGAAGCAATGATGTGAGCTGCAAGACCACACAAAGCCTTGCAAGCACAGGTGCACCCTGCAGCAGTGAACCCCATATCCTACAAGGCAGATTTGGCCTGAATAAAGCACTGATACAGAAAAAAACTCCCAATACAAGTAGCAGAATTCCAGTAAGCAAAGTCATGACAGAGAAAGGATGGAGTTCGTTGCATCATCTTTGAGATCACATCAAGCTTAAGAGCTGAATGAGTTGTTGACCTTGGCCTGTTTGTTGCCTATCCTATCAGACCAATTAGGTACAACTGTTAACAGCATAGCCTAATTACTTCCTAATTTCTTCAAGAATACCCAAAGCATAAGAATTGAATTAACTGCAACTATATGGAAAGTTTGAAGTCTGAGATATTCTCTTTTTGACATCATTTGGATGAAGAGAATACGAGCACAGATGCTACATTTCTTAAAGAATCAATTTTTTTATTAATTTTAACTTACAAGCTAATGAATGGGTTTTTCTTGTAAACCCTCTGAAAATTACTTCCTTCCTCCAAGAGTAAGAACTCCAAGTTGGAGAACGATGAGTTGCTGTTTGCTTGCAAAACAAAGAGACAGGATCCCTGTCTTCACTGCAAAACAGAATTTTTTGAAAGTACCAAATCAAGACTATATTCCCGCTTTTATTAGACTTCTTTATGCTGCATGCCCTCACCCCATACAAAAAAAAAAAAAGTATAAGGCTGTCAGCAGCTTCTAGGGAATAAATGGAAGTGTGATATTAAGTAATGATTTGCCAGATTTTCCTTCTTTTATTCTTAGTCCTGCTCCACTTTCTAAAGGCTTATTAATGCAGTTCAGGGTGCATGATTTCTGAAATACTTTTAGTACTGCTGAAGTGGAAGGCGCTATCTAAAGATACCAGGGAAGAGATCTTGTCCATTGTGTGCAGTGGGGTTATATCTAATGATCAAGCCTCTTAGTTTTGGCATGAAATTTGTGGAGGTGAAGCAATTGGAGCATAAAGTACCCAAGAGTTAGAAAGCAAATGCATTGGTCACAGAAGTACAGTGGCCCAGGTCACGGTAATGCAAGCCCCAGCACAGGTGACTCTGTCTCCTGCTATCACTGCATGAGAAAACTGGTCACTGAGATCCCTGAATGGGCAAAAAGGACCTCCTGAAGCTTCCCCTGTGTATCCAGACACCAATAACTCTGCTGTCTAGCTGGGCGAGCCTGCAAACACCTCTGAAAGGTATTTTCAGTAGCTGACTTGCTGAAGTGAACAGGAACTATGACTCTATTTGCTTTCACTTCCTCCAACTGGTTGGTGACTTAAAGGTAAATATGCAGCAGAACCAACAGGAAAGCAGGAAACCTTGAATTCCTGCTGTGACTGATGAGAGGCATTAAATCGCCTTAAAAATGTCTCTTGGGGGATTGAGAATTGACCCTCCCCCCCCCTCCTTCTGAGATCACTTAGTTAAAAGATCCACTGAAGCCCACCTCTTCTGGGCACTCACTGGTTTACACACATACATGGACATACACAGTACAGACAGGTTATAAATAAGTTACAGTTATTTCTGTTAAGACTGAGCCAGGGTTTCTGCTTTTAGCCCCCTGTTTGGGTAAAGGTATACATTTACTTCTGCATCCACATCAGCCCTCAGAGGCTATACATACTACAGTAGCTGCTACAAAGAGGGTTGAAAGTGTATAGCTAGCTCCCTTGAAGCCTTGGGATGCTAAGAAATAGCTATAACCTTTCCTTTTTGGAGTTTCATACTTGGGCAGATATTTGGGGAGGGTTCTGATTTTGTTAGCAATGCAATGATAGCACTGTAGCACAGAGGTACCAGCATAAAAGCTTTTCATACTCTTGCCCTAGCAGGAGGTTGCACCACTTGAACATACTGGAAAGTGAAGGCAAGACAACTTTAATGTGAAGAGAAGGCTCTAGGGTCATAGGAACACATTCCCAGAGATCATAAATAAAAATTAAACTCCAAAAGGTGAGCCTACATAGCAAAGCTAGCTTTAAGCTCCCCTGGTGGGTGTTAGCTGCACAATTGCAGCAGCATGGATGTCAGTGGAAACCGCACAAAAACCACTGGAAGTGCTCAAAATGTAAGCAGTCATCAGTGTGTCCTGAGCTCAGTGTTACGGCAGAGCGAAGGTACCAGCAGTGCCTGCACTGCCTGGTGGGCAGGTAGCTCTGGTGTGTGCACGCAGGCTGCACTACCTGCAGAGCCAGCAATATCACAGGCTACACCATGGTCTCACTTAATAACCCTGAAGCTCTTGATCCCCTGGGCCCCGTTAACAGACCCACTCCCCATCCCCAGCCTTGCCCAAGGGAGGCAAGAGAAGAGGTCTCAGGTACCTGGCCTTACTGAGTTTCCGTAAGCCGTTTGGGAACTCTGAAAACCCCACCCTTATATTCTCAAGATAGAAAGCCACAACTAACCTGACCTAGTGGGGGTGACAGTCCTGCTTTGAATGAGAGGCTGGGTCAGAGACCTCCAGAGGTCCCTTCCCACCAACACGCCAGTGACTTCCCTATGATCTTGTAGCTGGTATCTCCTTGTCCTGCAAAACAGAGGCCAAATCTGCTCCCGCTTGTCTCCACGTACTGGCCATTCACCGTGATGCATTGACGTCTTCCAGAGAGGGGCTCGGTCCTGCAACAAGCTGAGCATTGCGCTGCTGTGCCAAAGCAACTTGCAGCTTCTCAGCCGCAGCGGGGAGCGGAGGCAGCATTTGGCACCTCGCGCAGCTGAGTTTCTCTATCTGAAGGTTAAATTCCATATTTATCTATTTTCTCTTATTTTGCTAAAGTTTGAGCATAATCCCTTAAGCCATTTTTGACTCTAGTGAGGAGCAAGAAAAGGACATTTTTCCTATTTGGAAAACTGCTAACTGCATTTGCTTTTAAGCCTTGCTTTGGAAAAAAAACAGCTGGCCTTTGAACCCTGACATAGAGGCAATTCTCACTGAAGATGGGTTGGTGTCTTCACTAGATTGCAGAAGGAGAGGGGGCAGAGGCAGAAACAAGCATTTCAAAACGTGGTAATGAAAATGCTCACAGGAAACGTGTTAGATCAGTAAATACACTCTAATGGCATTTGCACTTATTTAACATCCCTTTAACACATCCAGTATGGCTTAAGGGAGCTTTAATATAAATGTGAATTGGGGTCATATAGAGAGAAATAGATACAAGTAAATGGGCACAGACTCACAGATATACTCTCAACTGGGATACATTGGCATAAATCTCAATGTATGTTAGGTAAAGATTCAGCCATACAGTATATTCCCACACACAGATGCAGACACACAGTTGCACACACTTTTCCTCAAAAATAGTAAGCTTTCACTGGGCCCCACTTTCCATTAAAGAGGACTTACAGCCTATGAAAATTCATAAACTCTGCAGGCGTTTCCACGGCGATTTGACGGAGTAATCTCCCGTCATCTCAGCTTCTTGGTGACAATGACAAGAGGAAGATGGATTTATCAAATACACAGTGACATGTTTATGACCCTGTTTTGCATAAGCAGGAACCTGAGCCAAAGGCTGTGCAGCTTGAGATAGCAAGAGGGTTTTTATAAATATTGTGACAAGCAGAAGTGATATTTGGAAGAACATGAAAAAAAAAATCTTTCAGTTTTTTTTTTTTGAGACAGACCGCAAGGGGGGTGGGGGGAGAGAGCCTTTTTTCCCCACTTTTCCACAGTTCGGTTTCCCAGAGAGCACAAAGGCTTAACTCTCACTCTGACTTTGAAAAGTTTTCTGTTAACCCTTCTCCTCCCTGTGTGCAAAACACCTTTTTTTTATAAATGTGTTGTTAGGAAGGGGGTGGAGGGAAATGCTCTCCATCTTTTGGTAATACAGAAATAGCATGGAGAAACTATAGGAACACAGATGGCACCAAATAACTCTATTTATGCCGTGCACACAAACATGCCAGGCCCAGCTCCAGACGTACTGCTGCTTTCACCAGCACGGCTTATAAACGGGCAGAACCACCAGAGGACCCACACACTATTTAGAGGGTTTGTACCCTACTCTTGCACACGAAAACCTGTTATTAATATTATTACAGTAGCTCCTAAACAGTGGTCTAGATAGCTCTCCCCTGCCCAAATTTAGAGGCAGGTGAACTGCTTTCCTGCATATCCCCTTCACTACTCTGCCTGCAGGAGAAACAGAGCTGCCCAGAGACCGAGAGGTGGCTTCAGCCCAAGGCCTCCCCACCAGCGGCGACAGAGTTGTGGCAGATTCACGGGGTTTGCAGCGCGCTGAGGTTTGCACAGCTGCGTCATGCCCGGGGAAGATGAGCAGCGAAGGAAGGAAGGAAGGAAGGAAGGAAGGAGGAGAGTGGTCTAGTGAAGTCACAGACCTGAGCTGTCTTTCAACTTCTTTTAAAACCAGGAGGGTTGGTTAGAAAAGCAGTAAATGAATCACAAAGAATTAAGAGGGGAAACAAGAGTGATAAAAGCACTTGAATATGTCTCTCCTTTCTGGATTCCACTGTTTTTGCAATAATTTATACACCAAATTAGAGGATGAGGCTAGACAGTGACTGTGCAGAAGGAAGGGTAGTGAGTACCCAGAGAGCTCATGTGCTAGATATCCTCCACCAAGATCTGGAACTCTCAATATGAAATACTATCTTTGTTTTAAGTTTATTTTCCCCCCTCCTTGCTCCTCTTTTTTCCCCTCCTCCAGATAAATATATTAATTAAATGACCCTTCTTTAGAATTACATAGAAAAGAGAGTTCAGGAACCTTTATTGAACCGACCTGTAAAACTAGAGCAAAATCAGCTTCTCTATTGTTCTCTCTAAATGATTTTTCCATTGCATTTCACATCTTATCAGGGACTTGTTTGGGCTTGAAGCTCTGAAGCTTTTTCTGTAGGTCAGTTCAATAAGGCACTCAAAGCTGCTTTTCTCTCCATTGATTGGGATGTTGGGTATGGTTTTGGGTTTTCTTTTTCTTTTTTTTTTTTGGAAAGTAAAATAATAATCCCTTTTTCTGTCTTTTAGTTCTTTTATCTTTAAAGAAAAATAGACATATTTTCATCCTTAGTCCATTACAAAAATGTTATTTTTCTTTTATAGAATCCATCTCATTTCATCATTTAACGCCCAGAAAGGAGTCTAGCTGCTCTGTCAGCATTTGGAGTGCCACAAAATTTGGCTCAAAGGTTTGGATCCAAACAGTTATTTCCCTAGATGTGAGAGAGGAATGAAACAGCCCTCTTAATAGCCATGTCACCGTTGGGGGCAAATTGACCCTGTCTGTATTGAAAATCTATAGACTGTTTTGCAAAATAGTTTACTCGCCCCAACTTCTATTTTTTGGTATCATCATTAATATCACCAAAAGAATTGGGCACACTGCAGCTCAGAGCACTGCAGTGCCAGAGGTTGCACAAACACAGAGCAGGAAGGTGGCCCTTGCCCTGAAGTGCTCATTGTCCAAGACCAGAGACAAGAGCTGCACACAGAGTAGGGGAAACCAAGAAAAAGAGAGAGAAGTTGTTCATTTATTTCTCTTAAACTGGGGAGGGTTCATACCTTGTCTGTGTCCAGGAAGCTCCATGTACGTTCTTTTGATCCTGGTGACTGATATGTGCTTATTGTGGGACTTTCAGTGTACAATATGGTTGCTGAGCGCTCAAGAAAGGATGGAGGTGAACCAAATGAGCTCACATGTAATAAGAGATGAACCCATGGACTAAGGTTGGGTGGAAGGTACATCATTTAAAGACTTTGAGACCACCTGAATTAATAATCAGGGGACAGATAATGCAAATGTCTCAGACCCCACATCAGCACATGAAGATGACTGCATGGGGTCTGGCCAATGGCCCACCAGTCACTGGGATCTTCTCAGATGCTGGCCCATGGTGAGTGTTTAGAAAAGTGTGTAAGGCACCAAATACAAAACGATCCTTCTCCTGTGCCTCTCCAGACATCCAACTTTATGAACAATAGTTCATCTGGCAAGATCAGAGATGGACTGAAACTTCCCCTCTGCCTCTTGTGCCATTTTCCTCTGAAAGACCTTCTTCATTTCCACCCCTAACTAGTCCCCTTCTCAGAGGGGTCCCACCAGAACATGGCACTGCTTCAAAAACCATCTGGTCCTACAGCAACGAGCAGGACAACCTGAAACCCAGAGAAACTGGACTCCTCGTTGAGGATAAAATCCCAGAACCCCTCAAATAATGATGCAGCATTGTACTCAAACATACTGCACAGTCTCCACCCCGCAGCCCCCATTCAAGCTTGAGCCAGCATTACAATATCCCAGGTGGCTGAACTTGAAATTGCTATAGTTCTATATGGAAGTCACCTTTCTTTTTAGGCATTTGTAAAAATTTCCTATTGCCAGTTGACTGATTATACATTTTAACTGTTATATTTCTTCTCTTCCCCCCTCCTCCAGTCTCTCCCCCCTCGCAGCAAACAGTTTCATGCAAAACCTTCTAAGATTTCTGTGGGGAATGGTAGGCAATAGAACTCTGTTGTCTAATGGGACTTCCACCAGCATTTGGCATCCTTCCTGGCATTTCACCCTTCATATTATAATTTATAGTGTAATGTATTTTTTTTCATATCACGCTATAACATAAATTATTGCCAGTTTGTCCTTAGCACTCAAGGAGACAGTCTAGGGCTTTTCAAAACAGGAAAATGGAGAGAAAGAGAAAGAGAGAAAGAAAGAGGAAAGGGAAGGAAGAGAGGGAAGGAAGAGAGGGAAGGAAAGGAAGAGAGGGAAGGGAAGAAAGAGAAAGAGAGAAAAGCAAGAAAGAAACAGAGAAAGAAGGAAGGAAAGAAGGAAGGAAGAAAAGAAAGAAAAACTCCTAATGCATTAAGAAACACAATAGCAGCAGGGAGGAAAATAAAATTGCAAGGGCCATTAGCAGGTGAAGGAAATCCATTCACAGGACCAAAATACAAAACAAAACCATTCTGCCTAAGGCAAACTAACTAAATAAAATAAAATAAAGAGGACAACTTTTTGTCCCAATAACTTATAAAAGTGCTCTGCTTCAGCCTAGGTTATATTGATGAGTCCTCAGTGGATCAGATGGGAGAGAGTCTGAGGAAGAGACTAGCAGGCTGAAAAATAACATATTTTAAAGTTTCCTTATCTTTCTCACTAGTATGTGCCTTAAATTATTAAAAGTGAAAGACATTTTAATATCACTTTGAGGCTGTTTGTTCATTTTTGGCATCTCATTTAGCCTGGAGAATAACATTATAGAGGACAGTTTTACTGTCTATTTACTTTATTACTATATGTTATTTCTATTATGGTAGCAGTTAGAAGCCCCGTTGGGTTAGGTGTTGCACAGATGCATCCCTAGGCAGGAGCTGCCTGTTTAGCTTAGAAGACTGCAGGGATGCGTTCATGTCCCCTTGTCTCTGAGCTAACACCCCTCCAAGGGCAAAACCGTGCCACGCATGCAGCAAAGCCAGCAGAAGACTGCTTCTGTTTTCTTTGTTTGTGTCACTTGAAGAGATCATCCCACTCCATCCGCTAAGAAGTACCCTCCCTCTGTTCATATATCCTGTGTCTTCTTTTGACAGCTCCACCAAAGCAGGTAGAGAGAGCAGAAGAGGTCCCATAGCATATTCAGGCATTTGAGGTCACTAAATGAGCTATCCCCAAACTCCAAAATGACGGGAGAGACTGCTGCCCACTTCCATCATTAGTTGGTCTCAATGAAAGAAAAAAAAGGAAAATCCAAAAGCTATTTTTAAGCACATATATGACGATCTGAGGTTTTACTGAGGTTTGAAATGCCCCTGCCCATCCCTGGGTACATGTATTTGGGGCAGCTGCTCTGCCCCCGCATAAGAAATGTCTAATGCTGCAAAAGAGCTCTGAGAACTGGCGCTGGGGTTGGCATTCCCCAGGAGACACGACCCGTGCAGTGCAGCCCCTTCTCTCCCCCACCCCGTAAGCTGTGCTGCCCTCCCGGCAGGGCAGAGCTCGGTGGGAGCAAGAGGCACTACCGAGGCTCAGTGTGAGCTGAGAAAAGCTCCCAGAGCCCCCAGGCTCGCGTGCACAGACGGTCGGAGTTAGAAGCTGTACCCAGGTTGTACTCACCGCAACCAGAGTTGTTATACTGGCTTGAGGTGCTGGATCACAATTCACGTACATCCCCCTGTGCGCATCCAGAAGAGGGGGGACATTGTGAGTCTTGGAGGAAGCCACTGCCTCCTTTTCCCTCATTTTGGATAGCACTCATGAGACAACAAAGGCTGGGCAAAGTCTTCAGGCTTTTGGATCGGACTCTTTGATAGGGGCCAGCTCCCCTCTTCCTCTCTCTGCCTCTCTGAGCAATTGAAGCAGAGCAGAGGGATTGGAAAACCACCCGGAGCCCTCCAGCTGCAATAATCGCAACCGCTTGTGCAGGATTTACACTCTGCAGTTGCAGGATTACTCCTACAAACACTTCATAGAGAAGGAAATTTAAAAACAACAATAACAACAAAAAGCAGGCGTCCCCATCTCCTCAGCCCCTCCTTTCCCCCATGCTCTGCTTTCCACACCTCCCTGACTCTGGACCTCTGTCAACTCTCATCTCCTGAGTCCCAGGGACTGTCCTTCCTCTGGCCACTCTGTCCCTTCCCATCACAGTCCAGCCCAAGTACTTGTACGCAGCCTCCTGGGGCTGTACCTCATGTAGGACTGCTCTTGGGATATGGTGCATATTTGCCTTTTCCCTGCATAGATGCAGCTCTACTGTGACTAGTAGAGATAAACACATCAAAATATGACAATCTGTCAGATAGAGATTTTGCCACTTTTCTTTATGATGGGCTGCTCCAAGAGCTAAATACTTTTTGCAAGGTACGTTTTGCAAAGAGCTTTGCAAGAATTGCAAGATCTGTGGAGCTCCTTTAACAAGGGGCACCCTCACTGCTCTTTAAAGGAGGGAATATCAAGACCTGTGTCGGAAAGATGAGACAGTGAAGGTGCAGAAGGGTCCTGTCACCTCAGCCAAAGGTTGCCTGGTGGCCAAAATAGCGGCTGGTGTCCGGAGCTGTGCAGCGCAGGGCAGGGCACCATGACCCTGCTGCCTCTCTACCTCCTGGCCTAGGAAATTCTCCCCACCACTGCCCGCCTCCTTTTTGAGCAGAACTGGATGGCACTTTAGAGATTTCAGCCCTCATTTCCAGTTAAAAGAATGGATAAAATTTCTCTCCCACTTTTTCCAAACGTCATTTTCCTGGCCACATCTGCTCTTCAGGCTTTGCTTGTGGCAGATCCAAGCCCTTCCTCTCTCTCAGAAGGAGGGAATACAGTAGGCTCCTGTTTGCAATTTGCTGTTTAATCTAAGGATTTATCTGTGCCTTACTTTCTGCCTGACTGTAAGTGAAGTTGGTCCACCCTAATCTTCCTTGGGGGTGGCTCATGAGACACTCATGAGACCCACAGAGCTCTGCTGCTCCTGTAGGCATTCTCAGAGGAGGTACTGCAAAGTGAAGTTGTACTCTTGCGACTGAACCTATACAAATAGATGTACCTATATTAATAATGCTCCTGCATCAACACGCAGGCCTCATCTGATGCTCTGTATATGGACCCAAGCAGTACTTTGTCTTGCCTTTTACCACCTCTTTACTCCTTATGCATGTATTTTTTTTACCCTGCAAGTACATATCCAGGCTTATTTATTTTTCTTTGCTCTGTCATCAGACCCTGAGCAGAATTTAACTCAATGGGTTTGCTTAGATGTGTTTTGTCAGCCAGCTGAGCAGAACACACTACATTACAGGGACGCACCTTGGCCCCTCTCGGACTTAGCCCATGCCTTGTGTTTTTGACTTGATGGTTTTGAATCCAATCGATTGGTAAATGGCTAAATAGTGAGAGAAATTGCTTTCTCTCATTACTCTGCATGGCTGTGTCATTACCCTTTAATATTGCATCATTATTGACTGATGCAGCCTGTCAAGACATGGCCAGCGGGATGTAATGCAGTGGCAGAGATGTGCAAAATATTTCATTCAAAGTTTACTCCTCTAATGAGAGGCATACATATGGTTGAAATGGGGAGAGAAGGAGAAGCCTGAAACCCCAGCAAGCAGAATGGGCAAGCTAGCTCTTCAGCCTGGCCTGCACTTCAGTCTGTGATAAATGAGTTGGTGGGGAGCTGCATGCATTCTTTACCATAAAGACTAGACAGTATCAAAGCACTGATAAACCATGCCACTAAGATGAGATATCACCAGAGTTCATCCTGCCACTGACACGCCTGTTCCTTGACCTAGCAGCTTTATGACTTTTCCCTTTGAATGGTGTCCTGGCTAGATGTAATCTCAGTTAGATGTGGTCCAAGAGATACAAGCCAGAAAAACAAGATAGCTTTTCTCTTCTTGCTGAGCCACTCTGCTCTCCTCCCTCCCCTCTCTCTCCCCACTCCAAAAAAAGGTCTCTTTCTTTATTTTTCTCCTAATAGTTTCACTTTAAAAACTTAAAAAAAAAAAAATGTTTTGAAGTTGCTTGCTACCTGGGTTGGGGTGGCCAGCTCTGGGCTCCCTGCCTCCCTCACACCAAGAACACGACTCTGGGCACCGTATCAAATGTTTATAGTCTGCTTTCCTAATTTCGTTTGGTGCCTTAAGACTTCTGCCAAATAGTCTCATTCCATTTAAGATCCCAGTCTGCTGCTTCCATGTCTGAGCAACCCACAAAAATGAAACAGGTCAAACACAAACGGATGATATTGTGGGAGAGCAAAAAAATACAAAGAAAAGAAGAGAAAATGACAGAAAAATAGATCAGCAAATGCATGAAAGCAAAAGTATATATACTTGGTATTTTGCAGTTATAAATTCATCTGTCCATGCTCAAAACCTGTCCATGATTGCTCAGTACATACTAACAACAATCACCTCTAAATTAACCCCCAAATGGCTGGAGGCAAGTAGGCAGGCTAATGACCCCCTGGAAAATACTGTTCATCCAAAGTGTAATTAATCCATGAAACTCCTTGCTGCAGGAAGCTGCAAGTGCTAAAAGTCTACATGGGTGCAAAAAAATGACTAGAGAAATTCATGGATGGAAGAATCCACCCTGGGCCACTAACTGCAAGGAAATTCTGAGCCCAGACTGCCAGAGGCTATATCACAGCGAAAGTAGCACAGTATGTTTTCCAGTTCTTACACTTCTAATTAGACATCTTCTGTCAGCTGCCTGTGGATAGATAATACTGGGTTAGATAGCCTGGCTTGATGTGGCCACTCTTATTTTCCTATTTCAAATAGACCAAGTATTTGGAAACATAAAGAAAAAAATACCAAAAAGAAGACAGAAAGGTGTGAGAAAGAGATATTAGCAGCCAGTTAAGAGAGAAAAAAATAATAATTTTGCCAGAGGCCTGGCTCTCTGCCCTACTATTCTGTTTCCCCTCCCCATTGCCATCTTAGCCCTCATTTGGGAAAGAAGACCCGTCAGATTAAAGATGGATAAAAACTCATTAAGAAACAACAGGCTTAGATGAAATTGCCACTGGGATTACACTGATGGGATGGTCTCCCCCCACCCTTTATTTCGTTCAAAGATTACAACCCCTTTTTCCCCTCCAGGGCTCTTCCCTCCATCCTCATCCTGGCTAACTCCACTCCTGCATGAACCCGTGGGTTTGAAGTGTCCATGTGGGTAGAGAGGGGGAGAAGCTGGGGGTTGTTTGTTATGCTTCCTTTTGTTTTTAATTAACCTCCGGTGTTTTCTTTGCCTAGAGAACAAATCCTCTCACCCTGATTTTTTACACTTGCCTGCATTCAGACTGAGAGAAAAGTTAGATCTAGAGAGAGGAAAAAGTGAGAAAGTTATAGAGAAAGGATTGCTTCTCCATCAAAAGAAAAAGTGTTATATGGAGAGGGAATTACAATCTGTGTAGCTTTTGCAGGCCGATCTCTGCTTATTAACCCTGCTTCTACTCTTTGCTGTGGCCAGCTCTGGTTAAACACCGTGCTGGAAAGGAAATCACAGCATATAGTTAAAACTATCTCAGGGAGCAAAGTGTGCTTCGAGAACGGGCTTTTAACAAAGGTTTTTTGGATGAGGTTTTAAAATCTTTGAGTGCATGGACTGTCCTCCCACACTGTTCCATTGCTGGTGTGAAGCAAAGCCAAGAGGACTAGGCAAAACCGCGCACAGATTAATAGTGATCTGCCAGACTCTTGTAGCTTGGGATTCCTGCAGCAAACTATCATTTGAAGGGTTTGCAAAAGGAACAGCAGGACATGGCTCTAAGTCAGAAGTATGAAGGATGACCCAAAAGGCCTTTCTAAGGCTTTTCTTGCTCTCTGGCTCACACGATTCCTCTATATCGTGATGGTTCACCAAATGGCAAGACCGAAGCAGCTGGCAACTAAACCAACACATCTATGGTCACATTGAAAGCACACAGGAGTAGTTTTGTCCATCTGTGCTTGCACCTCATGGCAAGACAGCATGAGAAGATACCCAGACTGTTGTGAGAGCTCTGAAGGTAACAGGACTGTCAAGATATTTCACATGGTAGTGAGAGTGCAGAAGTGGCATACCATTGCCTTAATCTCCAAAACTGAGCTGAGCTCTACATTTCCAGTCATGCACCTGCAAGAAAAGTTAATTGCCCCTTTTCCTATATTTGGGAAAAATCCTAATGCCAACTTGCTGATGAATCAGCTAGAAGTCAAAGAAAGGCATAAAATCTCCAACATGCCACTTTAACAAGAAGACAATCAACACGACCAATTCCTACTCTGATTGTGCTTGGAGAATAAAAAGGATTATTTCAGATATGTATTGAAACAGAAATAGGGAGGGAGGACATGGTAGGGAGATTCTTGCTAGGTAGATTAACAAAGGCATAGCCAAAAGGCAGAGTCATATTAGCATTTAAACCTCCATTCCATGCAAATGGTAGTTGAAAGTATCTGCAGAAACTGAGGAACAAATTTCCCTAAAATCCCATTATTTGTGTGGACTTGTTCAATAACAGCTCAACATCCTGCTGTGGAGAGGTTGCTCACTTCAGCACCCTGAACCTTTCCATGTGTATTAGTGTCCTCATCTTTTTTGGTCTCTCTACTTTGCTAACAGTGCTGTTACATAAGGGAACATACCAAATAACAGCTTTGCTGTGAAAAGTGTTATCTTTCCAAGAGAGAGACAGCCCAGCAAAAAGCTTTCTGTCACTTTCAATAGAGACCGTGGGCTAAATTCTCAGGTGATGTAAATCAGTGTAGCTCTGCTGCACCTCAAGTTGATGAAGCAGTCTGAAACCACCTGACGTTCCTCTTAGAGAATCCACAGGAGATGTTGGCACACAGGCTATGTATTAAAATAATGATAGTAATAATGACAATGACATAAATGGAATTTGCTATGGGGCTGTTGGAACACCAAAAGCAACTTGAAAATATAGACAGTATGAACATTTAAATATGAGCTCCCTGTTCTGTAGACTAAACTTGGGAATTCAAAGCTTTATGTATTTTCACTAAGCAAATAACCATTTCACTGCTGTTTTGAAGACAGTGAAATCTGGGAATGAGCTGAGTTAGACAATACAGTAAAACAAAACTATTTCAAATTTTGTGCAATGAGTCCCAGACTCATTCACCTCTACAACAAATCCAAGTTGGGGAGTCAGATATGTAATATATCTGGGAATATCATATATATCATTCATATGTCATCCATATATCATCCATATACATCAAACTGAACATCCATAGAAAACTATGCTGAAGTCATTGAATTTTCACTTCTCCAGACCTGGATTTCTTCTTCTTGCACTAAAAGAGGGATCTGGTCACTTCTAATGGCAGCAGGATCTTTATCGCAAAGGAAGGACAGTCATCACAGAACAAAGTTACTCACACACAAGACAGTGCAATACAGGTGGGCTGCCTGAAGCATGTGGATGGCTATGGCAGCCTTAAATGCTCTAAAATTAAGCCCACTTCCCAGTCTTATGAAGCACTTGGAAACTGTTGCATTTTGTCTGTTCTTCACTTCCTTTAACATCAGTTAAATGACTGGTACCATGAGATCCGGACACAGATACAGAGTAGCAAATTATCCTGATAGGGACAAGGAGAAGGACATGTCCTTCCACTTTCTTTTCCCAAACTTCATCAGAGAAAATCTTTGAAAATTCAGTATTTATTCTGAGATCCTGCTTAATAAACTTGGCAAACCTGACATTTTTAAAACAAAACAAAACCATGCTGTTCACTTTTCCTTTCATTCTTAATTGGCCCATCTAAAAGCAATCAAGTGAACATTTAGCTGTGGTAGAAAGAACTGCAGGAGACCTCTCCTCCAAATGCCATTATTCAGGAGCGCACAGGAGTGTGGATATGTTTATGAAGAGTGGGAGGCACTTTGCAAATTCCCTCTCAGCAGTGAAAGAGGAGCAGGAGTTGAGAATATCCAGGGTGGGACCACGGAGGGGATGTAGGCATCGCCATGCCCAAGTGTTGGGGGACTAGCCATTTGGGGGAGCTCACAGCCAGCTATGCCTGTGCCTCAGGCTCCCTGGATGGTGTCGAGGGAAATTAGGCATTAAAGAGTAAGCTGTATAAACCAGCACACTGAATAGGGAGCTGCCTAAACTTGCCAGGATGAAACATTGCAAAGAAAGGGATCTCTTAAATCCCATCCCTCAATGGGATTTAGTTACCACCCTTCATTAGGGGATTCACAGAGCAGCAGTCTTGCCAGGAATTAGGTGCCTAAGGCCCTTCTTCCTCAGCATGCCCCCGCTCATCCAGCTGCTCAGTGATTTGAGAACTCATCCAAGGAGTGCAAGACCTGGGCTCAGTTCTCTTCCCTACCTAAGGCAAGGTAAATACCGGGTTATAAAGCAAGAGAGAAGGAGGTGTGGGTAACGCATGGCTTCCAGACTGTCTCCCCCGCAGCTGAAATATAGACCTGCTAAAGCACTTACGCTGCTTCAGGTGGATAATGGTACTGGCAGTATGGAAATGCTGGCTAGGCTTGGTGTGTGTGATGAAATACATCAGGTGTACAGATCAAGTTAACTTTTCACAGCAGGTAACACAGTTTCTAGAAGTACACACACAACGGTGTCTAGGGCAGGAATCGTGTTTCAACAGTGGAGCCATACAGAACGTATAATTATATTTTGCATTTTTAATAGACTTATTAGCATAATAATGCATTAGTCCAATAGAATATTAATATGATGCAGAAATATTAGCATATTACAGATCCTTATTCATTAATATATTAGACCCTTAATGTATTAGTGGCAGAATCTACTAGAGAAAACATTGCTTTGTGTCTGATACTGCAATACAAGAAAAAATTGAGAAGGCAAAGAGAGCCTCTCTGTGTCATAGACATGCCAGAGTCTAGGTGTTACTGAAAGAGCTGGGAAGAACCCAGCTTTTACAGGCAGAAATCTGCTATTTGAACAATTTTCCCACTTTCTCTGAACTGGACCTGAGAACTTTTAAAGTTTTTTGCATTTAAATATGAACTCCTCAAGCCACCTGGAATCTAAACCTTCAAGAACCTCATAACAGAAGGAGAGACAGTACCTTTTCCAGCATTCGAATGCTCACCTAAAATGTAGGTAACTGAGTTCAAATCCCTGCTCTCCCACTGTCTCACATCCCAGCTCCAGAGAACTAACTGCTACTCTGATAACCAGCACTTCCCTTAGTGAGCTATTCTGTGTTGTACACTTGCTGAACACATCAGTAGGAGCTTGAACCCTGGTACCTTACAATGTAGAGGAGAGACCTAATTACCTGATTATCTGCTTTTCTGGAATAGGTCTGCTTTATATACCTCATACCAGAATTGAGAAGACTGTCCTGATGAAAGTTTAGCTGAAACCGGTAGACTCCTATGCAAAGATCTGAAAAATCCTATTAAATTAAGGCCAAAAATATTTCTCCATACCTTTGTTAAGACTTTGTCGAACAGTTTGACATCAGTCCTGGAGGAAAGATTCCCACCCCAGCCTTTTCTCCCCATCCATCCCTTAGTGGGGAACAAGAACTCTTTAAGCTTGTGTTGCTATCCATGCCTTCCTACTGGTGAAACACCCTCACTTTTAAGGCAGGTACCTAGGATAACTGGCACATCAAAACAAAACCAAGAAAAAAATCTTAATTTTATGATAGGGGACTTGACATCACCATGAATGGGGCTGTATAATGTAGTTGTCTGCTTGAGCTGCGTACCAGGCTGCATGACCCAGATGTCCTTATGGGAACTGTATAAACATTCTGTATAAGCTATGGAAAACAAATATCATCTAGCTACTTAATCCTATGTCTCTCATTCACAGACAGACTGACAAACAGGCCTAATTCCTCTTATTAATACTTTGACTATAAAGAGCAACGCTAACTGAGATGACTCAGGGGTTGGATTACGTGCTTTTAGCAGAATAGGAAAATGTGTGTAATAGAAAAAAGAAGAATGCCATTAGAGATGACAAGTTTTGAAAAAGTTTGTTGTTTCTTCCTTCCTTTTGGGGAAATACAGTACAGCCCTTTCCAGAAGGAGATATTCTCTGAGTTCCAGGTAACCCTCTCAAATAAGGACAACAAAGGGAACATGAAATACATAAAGCTTATTCTCTAAAAAGCATTTGCATCTACCTGACATCTTTGTGGCATCAGGATTATTTGAAATTCCTTCTAAGGAGCTCAGTAAAGTAGATATTTTGCTTTAAAAAAATATTGTAGTAGATTCCCAATAAAGAAAGCTGTTGAATTGAACTGTCTGTAGCACAATTTTTTCTTGCTCTTATATTAGGTCCATTGGGTTGGCTTTCTTGGGCTTTTTTTTTTTTTTTTTTGCCTTGATGCATTTAAACAGCAGCTTTTCTCTTCTCCTTGCGATCATGTTAAATGTTTAATTGCTCTTTGCATTTGCTGATGGTACAACATAAGCCCTGCAGTAAAAGAGATTTGTGCTAAAACTCAAGTGCTTAAGAAATAAGGAAAGAGGTTATATTTTGGGTCAGTTCAATTATCTCTATTTTTTGGAATTATATATTAATTTTAATATGAGCTGCAGCACAGAAGTGCAATTAGCATTCAGACAATGCGAGAAAGTCTTGCCTGAAGTTGACTGATGTGTACAATCCATGCAAGGGATTCGGGGAG